>NC_072381.2:11414038-11717115 GCF_028885625.2 Pongo pygmaeus | reverse complement strand
TGCTAAATTACAAGATACACAATTTTTAAGGGTTTGGGGGCCTACTGTGTTGCTCAGAGTCGGATTTTCCAAAGTACCATCATTCCAAATGCAGGCGCGTGTTCTCCGCTTCCTTCTGCTTGTTCTCCTGGCAGCCAGAGTTTAGAGGGCAATTATGTTTCAAATTAATGCTCTTAAATATTCGTCTTATCTCTTTCATTAATTTTAGAAAATAGAGTTTGATTTTTACAGTTTTATTCTGGAATCTGTGTTATTAGAATTGATGTACTGGTTGGAAAAAAAATCTATATCTCTTTTACATTAACTTCTCCCAAACTGAATTTCTATATGAAAATATTATGTGTGTGATTTTTAATATTTTTTATTTGTGAAAAGACGTAGTGGAAAGCACAGCTTAGTAAGAGATTTGTTACATGGTCTGAATAAAATTCCACACAATTAACATCCAGTTTTTACAATAGTATCTGTACAGCTATATATTTTCATTTTTTTGCATTAAACACAAATAGATGTCTTCTACTAAGGGAATTTGTGGCTATCAGTATATGTGATGGGTGCCATTGTACAGAAATCTCATTTCCTGGAGTGTGAAATTGATACTAGAAATTTTCAAGCCTTTGTCTTTCTTCCTCAAAATTGATCTAAAATAGTATTTTGGTGTGACTTTTTTTAAGAGATAGGCAAGGTGACTGTGAAAGTAATTCTTTTCAGCTTCTCTTTAAAGCTATGGGTTAGAAAGGTCAGACATAGAGTGAAAATGTCTTCCCTTATCCCAGTCTCCCACTCCTACTTTTAAGCACTGAGCCATAAATTAATTCTTTTTTAAAACTGAAATGCAGTGTATGTTTGTATCATGAATGTGGCCCAGAAGTTAGGAGGTCAGGTGAAAATGAAAACTTCTCCTATGGGTTATTCTTATTCATGTTCAGAGATAATGGCCGTTGTGCAGGCAGTTGGTAGTAGAGTGCTGTCTTTTCCCTCTGAATTTAGAAACTGACTTCCCCTGGCATTGCCTTGGTGCCCTGGAGCAGCACTGGTTTGATTTTGTTCTTACACATTGGTAGCATTCAGGTGTTAAGCTTTAAATAATAAAATATAAAAAGATTATAGTCAGACACTAATAGATACTCATTAACATTTATATTGTGGGGCATTTGGCGTCACAATGTCTTTTTAAAAATACAGTTGCCTGTTTTAGATGTTAGAAGAGTGGAATAGAAATGGAATTTATAGGATGCATTAGTAAAGGTTTGGACACTACAGTAAAGCACTGTGTTTGATCTCTTCACTGGTAAACCTTGTTATGTTCTAGTACTTGCAAGGTAAGGGAGAATATATTTGCCTGATTATAACTTGAGAGAAATTTGTAAAAGCTAACATGTATATATGTATTAAGTTTTTATGTAAATTATAATAGTTGGTCTTGTGTTTTTTCCTTTGGTAACAGTTTTATATTATTGTCTTTCTATGATATGTAGATGTAGGTCATGTGTGAAGTGTTCTGGATTAGGAGAGGAAGAACCAGCTATTACCAGTGTTGGAAGAGCATTGTAAACTGTTTACTTTTGCCAGTTATGGTACAGCAGAGATTGAATTTAATTTTCAAACCTGCTTAAATTTGTCGTTTTAACTAATATAACAGAAATTTACATGCTAAGTGGTTAATTCAGGCCACTATAATATGACTACTAGGATGTATTTTGTTGGCATGCTTTATTATAAAAAATGTTTCTACTGACAGATGTGACCTAGAAGCTATGTAAAGCAGGTTGCCTTACTGCTAAGGGGAAACCTTTACTGCTGTTAGAGTCTCTCTTCTGGATAAGGAAAAGCGCTTCTCCATTGCCATTATCTTATCCGGGTTTCCATACGTGGGGGCAATAGAGCCATTGTGGTTTTTAAAATAATCAGTCTTAGTGAGACCTTGTATGGAAACTTTGTACCTGTAGGTATATTATACACATCTATATATGGGGGACTTTGCACAGAACAGGAGAAAAACTCTACTTCTACTATCTGGGTATCCAAACTGACTGTTAAAAGGAATTTGGTTCTCACGTGATTCCTTAACAGTATCTCTGTGCTTAAAAACAAAAGCTACTTAAAAATGTTTGATTTGTATTATAAAAATGGAGTTATTACTCTTTTCCCTGACAATGTGATATAAAAATTGTTAGACACTAGAAATTTTATTCTAACTGAAAAGATACGCTTTTCTAGCTCAGTGCTGGCTGCATTCTGATGGAATATAACAATGTCTAGATCTACAAAGTTTTCCTTGATTATTTTTTTCTTTCATTAGTGTGTATCTCTTCTCAGCAGATGAAATTCTTACATCTACTCCTTGCCAACCAGTCCAACTATTTTTTTCAGTGGGATCAATTATTTATTTTAAAATATTTCTGAAAATGTGTTTTTAAAATATCACTGATTTATTTTTGAACAATTTGAGAGTAGGTTGCATGTATCATGCTCCTTTTCCCATATGTACTTCAGTGTATGGTTCCGAAAAACAACGCCATTCTCTTGCATAACCATGGTGAAATTATCACATAGATAAATTAGACTTATCTAATATATGATCCTTATTCCAGTGTTGATAGTTTTCCCAATGATGTGCTTTACAGCATTTTGCTCCTCCAGTACAGGATTCAGCTGAGTGTTATTCACACATTGCCTTTTGTCATCCAGTCTCTTTAATCTCCTCCAATCTGGAATAGTTCCTCAGATTTTCTTTACCTTTTGTGATGTTGATGTTTTTGAAGACAACAGACCAGCTGTTTTATAGACTGTTCCTCAGATGATGGATGATGGAGGGTTCCTGTAATGGGATCTGACCTAACAGGTGTGACTGGTTAGGGGACATTCTGTCAGGAAGCCTGCCTTGAAGAGAAAGGAAGACTGCTTGGTGATCTCTAGATTTCCTTCACGTTTAGCTGTTGAGTAGAAAATTCCCCATTTCTACTTGAATTGAAATAGGATTCAAATCTCTTGCATAAGTACAGGATTTATTGTTCTGCTTTACTAGTTTCTATTTTACTTTTATTACAAAGTCTTGAGAAAAAAATGACAATGAAATATTTTCTAGAATATGAGATGGCCTTGAAATGAGATGGCCTTTGACTTTTATGGAGAGATCCCTTTTAGTAGAATTCCTGTTCTGAATTATCTTGATAAAAATCTCAAGATGCTACTGAACAAATGCTATGAAGGTATAAAGTATAGCAGTATTGAATCGAATTATTTTATAATAATAAAACAGCTATAGCTATTCGTATATAAATTGAGATTGCTTCACTAAAGATTAGCTGTTCTCATAACCTGGTGCGTCTTTGTCCTGATACATTTTCTTTAGCCAAAAATAGAATAAATGAACATTTTAAGACTCTGATTCTCATTAGGCTGTAGAGATTTATGGGTCATATTAGATTTTAATATGAAATGTCAGGATACTTATCATCTTATAGTTATGACTGTTAAAAGTTTAATAATTGCAAGGTATAGTGAAAGCTAGAAGATTAACTTGGAATATTGCAAAGGATAGGAAATTCAAATTCGAAGTTAGACAACTTTGAGACACATGATACTATAAATTAATTTCTTAAAATATTTTAGGGGTCATGGTGTTTGAATCTTTGATTTTAAAACAAGTTTTAAGGAAGAGAATTGTAATTTTGAATAAATAATAATGGTTTTAATTTTAGTAGAAACAGACACTCAATGAACCCCTACATATGTACTGTTTCTGTGGTGGTTGTTGATGATACAGCCAAGAACAAGACAGACATGGCCCTTGGCCTTGTAGAGCATGGAACTGCTGGGAAAGCCAGACATTGAGCGAGTAGTACGGTCTTAGTACCAAAAGGGACATCCAGGGAGTCCTTGCTCCTGCAGGAGCAAGGGAATCTCTCCTCACAGGGAGGTTGGAAGGACCACTTTAAGGAAATCTTCCAGCTGAGACCTAGTGAAGAGGAAGAGGAGAGTGTTCTAAACAGAAAGAACAACGTATGTGAAGACCCAGCATTGAGAGATCGAGACTGACATTAAGAAATTAGGGAAAGCTTGGTATTGGGAGAATAGGTGGGTTAGAGAAGATTTTAAGTTTAGTTTAGGCAAGTACTCCCCTCTTGCCTCTATTTATATTTTTATCTAATTTCATTTAAACTAATTGATTTTGTTCATTTTCCACAACCCCTTTTTCTTGTTGTTAACCACAACATGAAAATAAATACATTTTGAAAATGGGGGAAAAATATTACTGGCAACCTCACTGTGTTAAAGAAGCCATTTACATTTCTGCCTATGATCTTCTAGAATTGTGTAGATACTATATATTTTTATATAATCACATTAATAGTGTATATGCAATTTTATGTTTGGATTTCTAACATTAATTGTATTTAAAACAGATTTCAGTAATTGTTTTCATGGTTAGAATTCACAATTATATTCCTTAAAGGTAGTGACTCATCATAACTTATTTAACCATTTCCTTTTTTTTTTTTTTTTTGGTCATTTAAGATGGCTCAGTTTTTTTTTGGTCATTAAGATGACTCAGTTTTGGTCATTTAAGATGGCTCAGTTTTTTTGGTCATTTAAGATGGCTCAGTTTTTTCATTAAACTGGAATTCCATAGACTAGATTTATAATGTTGAGCTTTTTATGCCTAATTATTTTGCCTTTCTGGAAAAGATTGCACCTATTTACATTTGCTCTGGTAACTGTATACAAGGATATCAGTTTCACCATCACTAGCCTAGTAGGCTCAAAATGACATCACATAGTTGCTATCTGTTGTATTATTTGATTTCTAGACAGGATAACTTAAAAAATTATGGTAAAATACACATACCATTTACCATCTTAGCCATTTTTTAAGTGTGTAGTTCAGCAGTGTTAAGTACATTAATATTGTTGTGCAACCTTAATCTCTTCACCTCTTTTCATTTTGAAAAACTGGAGGCTCTGTACCCATTAAACACTAATGCTCTATTTCTTCCTCTTCCCGGCCTCTGACCTCTAGGTACCTCATATAAGTGGAATCACTCAGTATTTGTATTTTGTAACTGGTTTATTTCACTCAGCGCAGTGTCTTTAAGGTCCATCCATATTGTAGCGTGGGTCAGAATCACCTTCCTTTTTAAGGCTGAATAATATTCCCTTGTATATATAGACCACATTTTGTTTATCCATTCTTCTGTCAGTGGACACTTGGGTTGCTTCCACCTTTTTAAATTTAATTCAATTTAATTTAATTAATTTATTTGTTTATTTTTGAGACGGAGTCTCGCTCTGTTTCCCAGGCTGGAGTGCAGTGTCCTTGATCTCGGCTCACTGAAAGCTCCGCATCCCGGGTTCGCGCCATTCTTCTGCCTCAGCCTCCCAAGTAGCTGGGAGTACAGGCGCCCGCCACCATGCCCGGCTAATTTTTTGTATTTTTAGTAGAGACGGGGTTTCACTGTGTTAGCCAGGATGGTCTCGATCTCCTGACCTTGTGCTTCCACCTTTTGGCACCATGGTGAACATGGGTGTACCAATACATCTTCGGAACCCTGCTTTCAATTCTTCTGGGTCTGTACCAAGAAGTGGAATTGCTGGATCATATTGTAAATCTTTTTTTTAATTTTGCAAGGAACTGCCATACTGTTTTCCATAGCGGTTGCACCGGCTTACATTGCTCAAGGATTCCATTTTCTCCACATCCTCCTAGCCCTTATTATTTTCTGTTTCATTGGTAGTAGCCATCCTAGTGAGGTGCAGTTTCCTCGTTAGACAAGATAACTTTTTCATGGACTAACTGTTTACATTTTCTCTTTCATCATATCATTCTAAAACAGTCTTTTCTTCCAAAATGATTATGGAAAAATCACAGATTTTAACTTTGAATGCTCCTTTTGCACCTTCCAAAAATTTATTATGAAGCAGTGTAGCTTTTATATATTTATTGGAGTTTCATATGGTTTTTTGTTTGTTTCTTTGTTTTTTTGAGACAGGGTCTTGCTCTGTCAACTAGGCTGGAGTGCAGTGGCACGATCTCGGCTCACTACAGTCTCTGCTTCCCTGGCTCACGCGATTCTCCCACCTTAGCCTCTTGTGTAGCTGGGACTATAGGTGTGCTCCACCACGCCTGGCCAATTTTTGTATTTTTTTGTAGAGATGGGGTTTTGCCATGTTGACCAGGTTGGTTTCGAACTCCTGGGCTCAAGTGATCTGCCTGCCTCGGCCTCCCAGAGTGCTGGGATTACAGTTTGTGAGCTACTGTGCCCGGCCTCATAGTTTTATTTTGAGACATGGACCATTTTGTGATGGTCGGAGGAGAGATAATGCATAGTATACCAAAAAGGCAGAAGTAGTAAAAGGTTTTAGGAAGGGAGGAAGAGTGGAGAATAATAAGTACCAAAGATGAGTTTTGCCTAAGGTACTGTTCTGTCAAGGACACTGTTGGCAGTCTTCCATCACTGTTGGAATTAATGTGTTATGGTGATTACAGATTTCATGTTGGGAGAATCTCTACAAAAATCTCTTTGAATGTTAGAGGGACCTCTGTGTTTATATACCCAAGTGCTTTTGTGAATTCTTTGGCAATATGTTTGTCTTTATATTTATGTGTTTTATGTGTATGTGCACTTATGAACCTTTTATCTTAAATGTGATGTTACGTTGAATTAACATTTATTCCAAGGCTATACACATAGAACTAAATGCTTTGGTTTGGAAACAGGGTCTTGCTCTGTCACCCAGGCTGGAGTGCAGTAGCGTGGTCTTGGCTCACCAGAATTCTTCCTGGGCTCAAGCGATGATCCTCCCACCTCAGCCTCCTGAATAGCTGGGACTACAGGCACATGCCACCACACTCGGCTAATTTTTGTGTTAAATGCCTTTTTTTCTTTTTCTTTTTTTGAGACAGAGTCTCGCTGTGTCGCCCAGGCTGGAGTGCAGTGACGTGATCTTGGCTCACTGCAACCTCTGACTCCTGGGTTCAAGTGATTCTCTTGCCTCAGCCTCTGAAGTAGCTGGGACCACAGGCACCCGCCACCACACTTGGCTGATTTTTGTATTTTTAGTAGTTTTCAGAGTTTTGCCATGTTGGCCAGACTGGTCTCGAACTCCTGACCTCAGGTGATCTGCCCGGCTCAGCCTCCCAAAGTACTGGGATTACAGGCGTGAGTCACTGTGCCTGGCCAATAATGAATTTTTTAAAACTAATGTTATTTGATAGCTTTGTTGGAATCTAGAGTAGGTCCAGATTGGTTGAATGCTCTGTTTTCTTGAATTTTTGATTTTGAAAATGAAGTCATATTTAAATTTCCTTATTATGACTAAATCTCTTTTCTTCCATATTTGTGTGTCCATTTGCATGTGGCTTTGCAAAGTTAAAAGAGAAGTCAGTTCTACACAATGGGAGACTTCCTTAAAAAATTGAAAATGTAGTAGCCGGGTGCAGTGACTCACGCCTGTAATCCCAGCACTTTGGGAGGCTGAGGTGGGTGGATCCTGAGGTCAGGAGATTGAGACCATCCTGGCTAACACGGTGAAACCCCGTCCCTACTAAAAATACAAAAAAAAAATTAGCCGGGCACGGTGGCGGGCGCTCGTAGTCCCAGCTACTCAGGAGACTGAGGCAGGAGAATGGCGTGAACCCAGGAGGTGGAGCTTGCAGTGAGGGGAGATCATGCCACTGCACTCCAGCCTGGGCGACAGAGCGAGACTCCATCTCAGGAAAAAAAAAAAAAAAAAGAAAACGTAATAATATGTAAATTAGAGTATGTTTAGTTATAGTATATTATGTATGGCTTTTTAATTCACACTCTTTTTCCATGTAAGGGCACAACTCTCCTGTCATCCTTTACTTGCAAGAGTCATCTCAATTGTAATTTAAGCATTAATTTTGTAATTATTTATTTAATGCTGGTTTATCTTTGTAGAATGGAAGGAGGTTGATTACCCCAGTAAAACAGCAATTGGCATGGTACCTCTTACATACTAGATACATAAGAAATCTTGTATGAATGAACAGGATTTTATTGCCTTTAGAATACACTCTGTACAGTCAGTAGATTAAGAATTTCTCAATGTTGTGAAGATAAATTGGAATAATATATTTTTATTTCCCATGTTTGTGAAGCTTTGTACATGTTTATGATAGTGTCCACTGAGCTACAGAGAAGTTTCTTGCCTGCTCTTTATAATCAAAATGAATTATCATTTGATAAAATATTTTCAAAGACTGATTTTCAGAGAATTGCTAACTTAATTCTATTAATACAAATACTTCTGTTCATAAACAATTACTATCATATAATCTGCTTTGAAATTAGAGAAGGATAATGTTGTCATCCATAAACACATATCCTGTGGCTCTTTCCACATCTGACAATTTTGAGTTGTCAATGAATTTTTATTTTTTGTAATATTGTGCTGTAATTTATATTGTAGAAGTTTGTAGAGGTTGATTTTCTACATTCTAGAATGAAGTGACTCTATTTTTCCTCCTTTAAAACTTAAGTAGAGGCTGGGCATGGTGGCTCACACCTGTAATTCCAGCAATTTGGGAGGCTGAGGCGGGCGGATCACCTGAGGTCCAGAGTTTGAGACTAACGTGGCCAACGTGGCAAAACCCTGTCTCTACTAAAAATACAAAAATTTGCTGGGCACGGTGGCTTATGCCTGTAATCCCAGCACTTTGGGAGGCCCAGTTGGGCGGATCGCCTGAGGTCAGGAGTTTGAGACCAGCCTGCCCAACATGGCAAAAACCCGTCTCTACTAAAAATACAAAAAGTTAGCCAGGTGTGGTGGCAGGCACCTGTAATTCCAGCTACTTGGGAGGCTGTGGCAGGAGAATCGCTTGAACCCGGGAGGTGGAGGTTGCAGTGAGCCAAGATCACGCCACAGCACTCCAGCCTGGGAGACAAGAGCGAAACTCCGTCTCAAAAACAACCACCACCACCACCACCACCACCACCACCAAAAATTAGCCGGGCGTGGTGGTGGGCACCTGTAATTCCAGCTACTGGGGAGGCTGAGGCAGGGAGAATCGTGTGAACCTGGGAAGCGAAGGTTGCATGAGCTCAGATCGAGCCACCACACTCCAGCCTGGGCGACAGAGTGAGACTCCGTCTCAAAAACAAAAAAACAAACAAACAAACAAAAACCAAACTTAAGTAGAATGACAAAGAAATGAAGGAAATGAAGTCTATTAACTGATTTCTTAACCCAAAAAAGAGAGAGGAGTTAGAAATGGTTTATAGTTTAATATCCTACAGTCTCTCTATATTTTCAGGCCAGTGGACATCTTGAATATTTACAGATTATGTTTGTTACAATAAAATAATCTCTCACATTTTTTTCATCTCATTTATCTACATGTTCTGAAAAGGATGACAGTAGTTCAATTCTGAAATGTATTTCCAGGAAAGCCAAAAAAGTTTTCTGAAAAGTGGGTTAAAAAAAGTCTGAATCATTGCCAAGAATGAAAAGATGCTGGGTTGTTATTCATATGATCAAAAGAATTTGTAGGCTTAGAGCAGAGTCCAAATATTCTTGTCTGTGTTTTTTACATAAAAATGATGTTGATGACACATATGAACGTGTGAAAACACGTTAGTTCCAAAAGAATATGCATAATAGTACCTCATTTTTGTAAAATCAGTAACAAAAAAGTACAAAGGAAGTCTAAAAGATTGTCAGTAGTGCGGGACCTAAGACAATTTTTATTTTCTTTTGGCTTAGTGTTAGATTCTTATTTTTCTATAGTGAACATGCATTATTATTATAATAAGAAAAACTATTAGAGATGTGTATTGACAGAAGAAAATAGAGACCTATTAATTTGTAATTCTTTAAGAGTCTAGGGTGTTGGTTTGGATTACTTATAACATTATTTGCTCTGAATAGTAGTACAATTTTGCTTTAGAATTATACCAGTTCTCTTGTACTTTTTATATTTAGGGCCAAACAAGATTTTGATATTTTTCCTTTGTGTGCCTCCCCCATCCATCCATCCATCCATCCATCCATCCATCCATCATCTATCCGTTCGTCATTCATCCATTCATCCCTCCATGGATCCATCCATCTGACGAGTGAAATCATGATATTTTATACCTTTCGTGTTTACATAGTCATTTATAGTTAGCTTTTCCTATGTCATTCTTCTAGAACAGTGGTTCTGAATCGTGGCTGAAGGTTAGGATCATTTAGGGGAGCTTTTAAACTTTGTGGTGCCCAGGCTGTACCCTAGGACAATGAAGTCACAGTCCCTGTGGATGGGTTCAGGCATCAGTCGTTTGAAACTCCCCAGGTGATTTCACTGCAGATTGACAATCACTTGTCTAGAATGCAATTTTTTTAATGCCATCTAGTATTCCATGGTGTACACTCACTGAAACTTTATTAAGTTCTTGTTGTCGGACATTTCGATTATTTCCTATTTTTTTGCAATTATAAATAATACACATTGCAAACATCCTTGTAACTAAATTTGTGTGCATGATTATATTTGTTAATATAAAATTACTGTCATAATATTACGGTTCAGATAGTATGCAAAAGGTTAAGGCTTTTGATTCTTTCTGCCAAAATGTAGATCATGATTTTGATTTGTCTAATTAGGAAATTTTTAGAAATTCTATTGTTTAACTATTGATATACCCAAATCTTTATTAAATAACAACTAATGAGTCTAAAGCTATAATAGGAAAGCTTCAGATGTTACTGAGGACAAGGTCACTATCCATGAGGGACATGGTCTGGGGCAGGGTTTGTCGACTCATCACTATTGACTTTTGGGGCTAGATAATTCTTGTGGAGGCTGTTCTGTAAATTGTAGGATGTTAACTAGAGTCTTTGGCTTCTATGCACTAGATGCCATAGTACCCCACTTCCTGTTGTGACAGTCAAAAATGTCTTTAGACATCGCTGCCTCCCCACTCCCCACTGGTGGTTTGTAGTCTGCAAACTACAGCCTATGGATCATATTTGGACTCACATTCATATGTATATTGTCTATGTGTATTGTACAATAGCAGAGTTGAGTAGTTAAAACAGTGACCACATGGCTCACAAAATAGAAAATATTTACTATCTAGCTTTTATAGAAAATGTTTGCAGACCGCAGATCTAGTCTATCTCCCCCATGAGGGACATGGTCTGGGGCAGGAAGGTAACTTGTAAACAGCTAAAATTCACTGGGATAAGTGTTCTGATAGATTTAGGTATGTATAGGGTGTTGTAGGTATGGGGAGAGAGGGAACAGCTAATTAATGCCCTGAGAAGATTGGGAAGACCTCTTTAAGGAGATAACAAAAATTAGGTCTTGAAAATCTGAGTAGAGAAAATGGGGAAGTTCCTGTAGGCAGGGGGTATGGAATATACAAAGGCAATGGTGTTGTATTCAGGGAATGGAGGAAAGTGTCATGTGCCCACTGCGTGTAATTGAAGTAGTACTGGCAAGAAACTTCAGGAATCGTGTCTGCAGTGATAGATGGGGACTATATTATAAATGAGGCCACACTCTATGCTAAGGAATTTAAACTTATCTGGGTGCAAATGTAAAGCCATTAATGTTTTTAGACAGGGGAGTGATTATTAATTTGTGGTTTGAAAGATTTTTCCACATGGTATTCTGATGTTACATTGCCTGTTTCCTGATTCTGTATTGCAACCTGCCCTGTCAACTCAAAATTGATTTTAGTGCTACTTTGCCACTTAGCACATTCTTCTTGGTTATGAGCGTCTTAAGTCTCTAATTCCCAGTGCCTACCTAGCACATAGTAAATGCTCAATGAATGCTTGTTGAATGAATGTAAATATTACTTACAGGATCTTCAAACTTTTTTTCCCCCTGCATCCAGTGTTGTGCTGGGAAATGTTTAACAACCAGCTACTGGGGAGTGTGGGAGGGAGAAAACCCTGATTGTAGTGTTTGCTAATTTCTGTGGTATAAAAACACCCACCACAGCCAATTTGAAAACTTCAGGCTACCAGCGAGCTGGTATAAACGAGATGTGGCACATCACTGCATGTACCTAGCAAGTACCTAGTAAAATGAGATAAACTGATCCCTCAGGTTTTTAAGTTGAAATAGAAAGGTTTTTATTGTAGCTTTTAAATTCTGTAGTTACAAAGGATGATATTTTCATATATTGTATTATAAGTATTGACATTTAAAAATAACATTCTCAAATCACTCTGCTAAATCAGGAATGGAAGGGGATTTCCCTAACCTGATGAAGGGTGTCTATATCTGAATTCTTTAAAAATTTTAAAAAATAATTTTTATTTATTTTTTTTTAGAGATGGAGTCTCACTGTGTTGCCCAGGCTAGAGCTGGAGTGCAGTGGTGCAATCATAGCTCATTGCAGCCTCAAACTCCTGGGCTCAAGGGATCCTTCCGCCTTTGCCTCTTGAGTAGCCTGATAGAGTATCTATAAAAGGCTTAAAGCAAGCATCATCTTAAATTGGAAAATGTTGAAAGCATCCCTTTAAAATTAAAAAAGTAGAAAAGTGTGCCGGTTAGAACCACTTCTATTAAAGATTGTATTGATGGTCTTAGCCAGTGCAGTAAAACAAGAAAAATGGATTAGAAGTATAAGGATCGGAAGGAGGAAATGAATTGTTCATAAATTACAGATGAGGTTGGATGTGGTGGCTCATGCTTATAATCCCAGCACTTTGGGAGGCTGAGGCGGGCGGATTGCTTGAGCTCAGGAGTTCCAGACCAGCCTCGGCAACATAGTGAAACCCTGTCTCTATAAAGAATATAAAAAATTAGCTGTGCGTGGTGGCACACCCTGAGTAGCTGGTGGTCCCAGCTACTTGGGAGGCTGAGGTGGGAGGATCACTTGAGCCTGGGAGGCAGAGGTTGCAGTGAGGATTGTGCCACGGCACTCCAGCCTGGACGACAGAGTGAGACTCTGTCTCAGAAAAAGAAAAAAGAAACAAAAAATACGGGTAATATTATTATTAGGTAGAGAAAACCAGAAGAATTTACAGATAAAGTGTTAGAAATAAGGAAGATGTTAACAATATAGCTACAGGTACTAAGGTACAAGGCCAGGCACGGTGGCTCACGCCTGTAATCTCAGCACTTTGGCCTGGTGGCTCACACCTGTAATCCCAGTACTTCGGGGGGCCGAGGCGGGCAGATCACCTGAGGTCACGAGTTCGAGACCAGCCTGGCCAACCAACATGGTGAAACCCTGTTTTTACTAAAAATACAAAGATTAGGTGTGGTGGCAAGGCACCTGTAATCCTAGCTACTCGGGAGGCTGAGGCAGGAGAATTGCTTGAACCCGGGAGGCGGAGGTTGCAGTGAGCCGAGATCGTGCCATTGCACTCCAGCTTGGCTGACAGAGCGAGACTCTGTCCCCCCCCCAAAACAAACAAACAAAAAAAACAAACAACTAATGTACAGAAGTTAGTTGCATGCTTATGTATCAGCAGTGAAAAATTAAGAGACTCCGTTTTCAATAGTATCAGAAAAAATAGAAATAAATCTAATGAAAGATATGTAAGAATTCCAGGCTAGGCGTGGTGGCTCCCACCTGTAATCTCAGCACTTTGGGAGGCTGAGGCAGATGGTCACGAGGTCAGGAGATCGAGACCATCCTGGCTAACATGGTGAAACCCCATTTCTATTAAAAATATAAAAAAATTAGCCTGGCATCTGGCGTGGTGGCAGGCGCCTGTAGTCCCAGCTGCTTGGGAGGCTGAGGCAGGAGAATGGCGTGAACTCAGGAGGCGGAGCTTGCAGTGAGCCGAGATCGCGCCACTACTCCAGCCTGGGCGACAGAGTGAGACTCCATAAAAAAAAAAAAAAAAAAGAATTCTAAAGGAAAATTATATATTTTTAAAAAAGGATTTTAGGAGGACCTAGAAATAGAGAAATATACCATGTTTTTTGTACAGGAAAACTTTGTATCCGAAAAATATCATTTCTACCTAGTTGACATGTAGAACAATGAAACTCAAATCAAATTGCAATCAGGCTTACCAGGGAACTCATTAGGTGATTTTAAATTTTATATGGAAAGGGTGGAAAGGTAAAGAGCCAAAAGTAGCTAGGACATTTCTAAATAATATCAGAGAGGGAGGATTTTTTTCTATTAGATATCAGGACTTATTATGAAGTTACAGTCAAATTAACCAATGGGATATAGCACTTGTGTTATTGTTTGGGCTGTTCTAACAAAATATCATAAGCTGGATAGCTTATAAACAATATAAATTTATTTCTTACAGTTCTGGAGGTTGGAAAGTCCAAGATCAAGGCACTGGCAGATTTAATGTCTGTTGGGGGCCTGCTTTCTGGTTCATAGATGGCGCCTTCTAGCTTCTCCTCACGTGGTGGAAAGGCAGGGCAGCTCTCTGGGATTACCTCTTGTAAGGGCACTAAGCCCATTAATGAAAGCTCTGCTCCCGTGATTTAATCAGCTCTCAAAGGTCCTGCTTCATGATACCATCACCTTGGGGGTTAAGTTTAACACAGGAATTTTGGGGGAACTTAGACATTCAGATCATGGCATGGAGGGAATTGACCAGTGGGATAAAATACTGAAGTGAGAAGATCCACCTGTGTTGTCCCACTGCTCCACCATGCCTCTTCTGGGTACACTCCAGAGAGAGTGAGTCAGGATCTAATTTTTTATTTTGAAATAATTTCTGACTTAGGAAAATGTTGCAAGAATAGCATAGACAATTCTCATATTCTTTTACCTGGATTTCCCCAGTGTTAACATTTTATGACATTTGTTTTCTCATCCTGTGTTAATATTATTGCTTTTTTTTTTTTTTTTTTTCCTGAAGTGTTAGAGAGTGAGTTGAAGTATTTACCCTTAACGATTTTGGAGTATATATCCTGAAATCCAAGATGTTCTGTTACATAACTACAGTGCAGTGGTCATAGTTAGGAAATTAACTGATAAATCTATAGACTATATTCAAATTTCACCTCTTCTCCCAAAATGTCCCATATTTCCCCTCACCCTTTTTGGCCGACTGTCTAATCTGGGATCCTGTTTTGTGTTTTGTTATCCTGACTTGATTAATCTGTAACACTTCCTCAGTCTCTCTTTGTCTTCTATGACTTTGGCATTTTAAAGAGTTCAGCTCAGTTACATATATCAGAGTATGTGATCAGATATTCTTACTGGTGTGATGAAAAATGAGAGAAACAAGAAAAAGCTATTGATTGCTTAGCAGAAGCTAAGCATTGACAGTAGTGAACCAGTGTGTTCAGAGTGATTGCTATGTGATTTTCATTTTCAAAACCAGTGATAATACCAGTGAGATAAGGAAGATGATGATTGAAATTTATGAGACATGAATTTAGATACTCCTCTCTTCCCTGGCCAGGTATGGAGGAAGTAGTTGACTGAGAGGTTAATGTCCTGCATATCTCCTTCCTTGCAGAAAGAGAAAGACTGGGAGAGAGGAAAGTTACCTGTCAAAACAGTACCTTCCAAAGATCTTCTCCAGAAAAGAGGAAGTAATTTCTCAGGAGCTGGAAACATGATTGGAAAACAAAGGCAGTAGATACTTAACACTTACTACGCGTCCCAAACTGCCCTAGGAAGTGGGATGAGGCACAGAAAGAACTGGGGAAACTTGAATTGAGGAGTTAGATTTCTACTTTTATTTGTTTAAATTTACATCTTCAGAAGGATTCAAGATCACAGTTTTGACTTGAGGTTTAAAACTTAGTCTTTGACCCATCTGAACTCTTACTTCGATTTAGTTTGTGAGTACGAACATGTTCTTTAAAGATAATAGGGAATTAGGAGCGTGGTCCTGTTTCGTCCTCCTTTTCCAAGTATTTGCTCACTGTCATGGCTTGGAGCACTGATTTCTGAACCTAACACCCATATGGAGCATACATTATGGGTGATATATATGTACGTGTTGTAGCGCGTCGTGTCTGAAGAGCTGAAAACTTCACCTTGAATTTTAAAACTAGACATTTTTACAGACGGTGCTTGCTGGAGAGAAAGCAGAAGGCTGATTTTTGGGTCGGTTTACTTGTAACCTTGGTTGATTCACTGTGCTTAGTTGTCCAGCTGAAAAATGGGGAAATAACAAGCCTTTAACTGTCTGAAGGCAAAGGAACTGCCTCTGATTTGCTCTGGGATCTGATATTTTGTGATATGTTAAAAATGTCAAAATAATTCATGGGAAGGAAAGAAAAATAGGAGAGGAAAATTGGCAGTACAGTAAGAGGAACAAATTGCTGGTGGGGAATCAGTTTAATAGACATAGCATTTAGCCATGTTCACCTGAATGTCATTTTTCTCTTTCAGTTAACTCTGTAGGTTTACTTTGAGAAGGGCTGCTATGGGATAAATGGAACATATAACAAAGATATTAAATATTAATTCAGCGTTTGTTACAACTTGGCTGTTAAACATCATATGGAAGGAGCAGTGGTTATACTTGTTTTGAAATTATCTGGTCCATGCTGCTGGATGTTGAGACCATTGAATTTACAGACTCCTATAGGAATTTCTAGTGTGCATGTGAATTTAGACTTCTATTCATGGACTGGGATGTCAGAGGTGTATATGTGAGGAGGAGGACAAGGAATTTATAGGATATTTTTGAGGCACCATATCTTTTATGCAAATCTGGGAGCTTAGAGTTAGCAAGATAGATTTTATTTTTATCCACATTTTATTTTCTGTTTCAAATATAAGGTTTTTGAGAAATTGGAAAAAAGTATTAAGGCTTTCGACAGTGCAGGGTATTTTGGTTGACTACTTAAAAACTTGCACATAGCATCTGTGATGCACTGTGTGAGAATTTATAGCAGAGCACTTTATTTTTTCTGTCATGGCTTTTGTGAGAAAATGTTTTCACTTTGCTTAGTGATTTACAGAAGATTACCCACATTTTGTTTTGTTTTGTTTATAACTAGTTAAGGCTGTGCATAGTAATACATTTTGGACTTTGAGGATGGGGCTTTCACATGTGCTGAAATCACTTTGAATCCATCATTTCAAGAAGATACAGCCTATCCTTTCGTTGTTTCTTATTAACTGCTTCAGAGCCTTCATGAATAGCTAGGCAAAGCATTCATTTCTCTGAAGTTGAACTGTGTTCATGCTTGAGCTTTCTGAAAGCAGAAATGAGCTGCTGGTGATGAAACCTGTTGGATTTCTAGAGGAAGCAGCTGGAGTCTTTGGCTTGTTAACTAGCAATGATTCAAGTCTTGCAGATTGTAAAGGAGCTGGTGACACCATCAAGGCAAAAAGCAGCCACAGTGAAGGAAGGTAGGATTAGCAGAATGAACAATCAAGCACTTTCAAGGCACTCAGATTTTGCTAAGTATCGACCCAAGGATGTGCTATAAAAAGGGGTTTTGAGTTTCTGTGTATGCTTTTGCATATCTGATATATTATGGTATCTGAAAAGGATCAGGTAATGGCATAATTGTTAACATGCCTCATTATTACTGTTTTTGAACAAAAATTAGGGGGATATTATTAAGAGGTTCAGAGTAAGGGGAGGTTATTGCATTGCTGCTGTAATAGTACTTTTCATGTTTTAAAGATCCTCTTGCATTATGTATTTTGGAGGTAGAAGAATAATTTTTGTAATCCTCATTTCTTTTAATTTTAAAATATAAATATTCATAGCAGACATCAGAAGAGAACAAGCTAGGATTCTGGCTATGTTAGAACATAAGAACTAGACGATTTTTATTTGTGTGAATAGCTGATAAAATAATAGTTATAAATATGAATTTAGCCAATGAATAGTAGATTTTATTGCCTTTTTTAGTGAATAATTCTGTTTATGATTATATGTTTAATCAATGTTATTGATATTAAAAAGTCTTATATTCATAGCATGTGTCTAGAATATGCTGAAATACATTTTTGAAAACATTTTAAAATTGCATGTCTAACTTACAGATCTTAAATGAGCTAATGTAGATACATATTTAAAGATATACTTATATATTTTACTTTTTAAGCATTTAAAATAGTACATTTCTAAAATGATAATTAGGAATTGATTTTCAAAAATCACAGGCCATCAACTCAGTTGACTATATTGGCAATTTCACTAAATTATGGCATAAAATCAGTTGGCAAATTGATATATCAGCCTTTTCACATGTAAGCATTCACATGTATTAAGCATTCTATCTTTATATGATTTGAAGAGTGTACATATAACTCAGATGATATAAAATGTAGATTATATTTTTTCTTTAATGTGATATAATCTGTTTTAAAGTAAAGCTTATGAGATTCCATAAGTCTTATGTAAAATGATTTAGCATGATAGTGTGAATTGTGATACATAAAATAGTCAACCATATAAAGAATATTAGAGCTGAAAGTAATCTTAGATATCGTGTCTTTTTTTTTTTTTTTTCATTTTGTGGAAGAATGTGGTATTTAAGTGAACAGATATGCATCTCAAAAAGCAGAGACTGTTGTCATTTACCTTTGAAAATGTGGCAGTATTATTTAGGATACTTTACAGTTATTTATCTCTTGCTTTCTACTTTATTTCTGCTCCCCTTCTGAAATAGAAAACTACATTCTCATCTCTAGCAGGATTCTAACAATTAGGTATTTAAAGAAAATAGCTTTTACTACTTCCAGAGAATATAAATTAGTTAATTTAATCTCATCTGTTTGAAAATGTCAGGTTTATGTAGTTTGACCTTTACAGTCAGAAGTTTTTATTGGAATTTTTTTTAGTTTTTGTTTTCATTCACAATCATAGTTATTTGGAATATACCCAGGGAAAAGAATAATAATTTTTGTGCCTTTTAAAATGCATATATATAGATATATCTCATATATTACGGGAAACATCATGTGGATATATAAAAAATACTACCAAAAGATAATTATATATTAAATAAGATAACTTATATCTTATTATATTAAAGTAGTAGTAGTAGTAGTAGTATATTAAAGTAGTAGAATGGCTTTTGTTCTCAGACTTTTGTTTAAAATTTTTCAGACAGTTTTTTTTGTGAAAAACAGGAAGTATATACATAGATCTTTTTCATAGAAGCTTGCTTTTTCAAACCTCTTCTAATAGTGTTCTTAATCATTAACCGATTTACTATTTTATCCTCTTGCCGAATATTGTTACATTTTACCAATTTTTCATAATGACAGACTCTTTGAAAAAAAAAGTCATACGGACAAATATAAAACACTGACCCTTAAGAAGAGAGTTTTTAAAAAAAAATTCAGTTCTTTAAAATATGATATGAATTTGGATGGATGTAGACAGAATGTAGCATTTCTAAGTATTGTATTCATATTAATATTGTAAATAGAGTATAAAAAATTGATTTGTGAAGAGAAAATTATCCTGGAAGTATCAAAGTTGGGGATAAAATTATGATAAATGGTTTGAGAGAAGTTTTTTATCAAATAGTTTTCCTTGGTATGAGATGGAAACAAACTTATGCTAAGTAAGAGTCAAGGATATGGTTAAAAATTATTTTGGGGGCCGGGCACGGTGGCTTATGTCTGTAATCCCAGCACTTTGGGAGGCCGAGGTGGGCAGATCACCTGAGGTTGGGATTTCGAGACCAGCCTGACGAACATGGAGAAACCGTCTCTACTAAAAAAACCACAAAATTAGCCGGGCGTGGTGGTGCATGCCTGTAATCCCAGCTACTCGGGAGGCTGAGGCAGGAGAATCGCTTGAACCCAGGAGGCAGAGGTTGCGGTGAGCTGAGATTGCGCCATTGCACTCCAGCTTGGGCAACAAGAGTGAAACTTTGTCTCAAAAAAAAAAAAAAAAAAAAGAATTATTTTGGGGAGGGAGGGAAATTATAAAATGAATGAAAGAATAGATGAATGGTGTAATATGCATTTGTTAAGACAGTCTTGTCTAATAAGTGTTTGTGTAGTTAGGCAACATAGTCTAGTGGGTTAGTGTGTTTTGACATGAGGCTGTCATGGGCAGAGTTAAGACAGTGTAACCTGGTGGACCAGGGAAAAGGATGGGACGAGTGATAACTATGCAAATTGGAAAAACAAACTTTCACAGTTTTCCCTTCAAATGTCCTCATTAGCCTGCATCTCTAGGGCCAAGCTCCACTTCGTGAGACACCATCGAGCCGACTGAAAAGTAAAGCCACACCATCTCTTCAGATGTGTGTAAGGCGTAAATGTAATCATAAGAGCTGTGTGTTACTGAAGATCTGCTTTTCTCCTTTAAAAGCCTCATGTTTATTTGAATTAAAACTTTTGAAAAACAGTGCATGTTTCTCTGTCTTGTTAAACAGAAGTATGCTAAATATGATTGAATTTTTCTTAATTCAAATTCTTCATTTTGCATTTTTTGTAGGTTAGAGAACCGAATGACCAAGGTTATTAAAATTAATACTAAAGTAAGAGTAGATTTTGAATAAGGGCCTTGAAGGTCTCTCTTGTTTTTAAGACATAGGAGCTTTGGTATCTGTCATGACCTTTTTTCATTTCCATGTTCATTCCTTCGTACTTTTCCTCTAGATTATGACAGTAGCCTCCTCATTCATTTTATTCAATAAACATATATTGAATACTTGCTGCATCTTAGATGCAAGGGCGTAGAGATGTATTCTCAAGGAGCTCAGATGCAAGTGGTCATGACAAAAGTCAGTGATTACAGTGGTATGACAGGCATTATAATAGACAAGGTCATGGAACCTCAAGCGGGGAGGTACTTAACAGACCCTCTTAACTTTCCCTCATTTGAGGATGAGAGGACTGAAGGAATTAAATTGTTTGATGAGGTGACTGATGCTCTCAGTTGAGCCAAGTCTGAAAGCATGCATAAAGGCTAGCTAGCTAGCTTAGGGAAAGAGAGAGTTTGTGTGATCATCCCAAAGGAAGAGTCATGAAGATAAGAGAGGGTACAGTGTGTTGGGAAAACTGCAAATTGTTAAGTATGGCAAGAAAATAGGTGACGCGGGTGCCCAAACATGAAGAATCCGTGTAAAGACGTTTGGAAATTCTCTTAGGGTGATAGGGGGAGGAGGCGAGAAGCATGATCATTTAACTCTGTGTGCCACCCCTCCATTGCTGTCTGAAATAGTTTTCTGAAACAATTTGCCATAAAACCTAGAATTCGGGCTTAACCTATGCGGTATTTCTGGCTGTATCACTGAATCTCTCCACGCACCCTCTGTGCCAGCTACATCAGAATACTTGCTGCTTCCCAAATGTGCTGCTCCATCTGGATGGCGAGTTTTTCCCTCCTTCTCCAGCAGTCACATTCCTTATCGATCAGCCTTCAGGTTCCAGTGCCACTCCTGCCAAAAAGCATGTTCCCTGACTCGTTCTCCCCTCACCTCTCTAGGTTAGATTGAATAATTTCTTTCTTTATATTCTCTTAGCATTTTGCTTTTGCTTCTATTACTACACTTTAAAAATTCTATACATGAAGGTTATATTTATTAAATTGACCAATAAATGTTAATTGCAGTACATTTGTTGATTTGACTTACTGAACATTTCTACTTCCATTCTGTTTTTTTAGCTGTGTTTTAGATGGTTAAGATTGTCATAATATGGTCTTAGATAAGTGAAATATTATAGCTAATAACTTAAGCAATAGAGAAATAAAAAATGAACCCTTTCAGATATTTTGTAGATATTTCAGGTGTTGCAGATATTTTGTAGATGGATAATCGTTTTCAGCTTATATTTAAAATGTACTCATTTTGCTATATATGTTGACAATTTGAGCTTACAAAACTAAAGTTATAGCATCTAATTTACTTTATTTAGTTATAGGTTTGTAGTTCTTTATTATTTACAAAGGATTCATGCCCTTGACCAAAAAAAGAGGATACTATGACAAGAATTATTTAATGAGAACTTGAGAAATGGCTGCTTGTGACAAACAGTGTTCATTGTCCACCCAGTCTCCATTCTCTCTTGTGTTTAGAGTGTTAGTGCCCTCGGTTAAAAAACAAACCAGCAAATGAACTCTCTTTCTTAAGATGTAAGCAAAAGCCTGCTGAGGATTTCTGGAAAGGTTTTACCTTCTGAGCCAGTTGTCACCTCTGCTTTTCTGTTACATCCTTCTTTGTACCTGGAATGTGAGTGCAATTCATGGAGTTATAGCAGCCATGATGTGACCATAAGGACAAAAGCAATATGGGGGAGAAGAAACATAGAAGGCTAGTCTTTTGTGACACCAGTGACACTAAGGAACATTTGTACCAACCCCTAGTTACCTCTAGAATTTTTGGCCTATTACTTGTAGTCAAAGTGATCCTCACTAGTATGGTATCTAATGTGATAAAGAATAAGACTAGAAGTAAAAGCGTGTCATTTAAATATGTAACTTAAACACTGTTACAAAGTACTTTGTTCTGTGCTGGGATTTGGCAGTCTTATTTAGAAGTAGCATGTATCCTAAGGTGAAACACGGATATGGCCATTAGAATGTGGTGACAGGGATATTGATTTGGGAGTTGGAAGACCTGTGATCTGGTTTTACTATCATATGACTTTAGGTAAGTCAGTGAATGTCTTTGTGTCATGGTGTTTACTATCTATAATGTGATTAGATGTTCTCTAAGATCTTACAGAGCATTGACGTTCATATTCTAATTAGTTTCTTGAAGCCATTTTTGTTTTTTATGGTAACCTCTTGAATTACAATGTCAATTCATAATGCCTACCTATGTTTACTCTTTGCATACAAGCACAGACACACACACACACACACACACACACACAGCTACCCCCGACACACACATTGATACATCAGATAACAGTAGTCTTAGAAGGTTGTGCATTTGGCTTAGTTGTGACTAGCTTTTAGAGATTTTCACACATGACCGCTAAGCTGATCCACAGTTATGTGAGTGGTTTAATGAAAAGGAAAGGCAGTGCAGAGGTGGTTAGCTAAGAGCATGGGCGTTAATCAGACAGACAGAGGTCTCCATCCTGGATTTGCTCACTCATTTGCTGTTTAGCCTTGAGCAAGTTACGGAACTTCCCTGTGCACTAGATTCTTTATCTGAAAAGTAGAGATAATAATAGTGTATATTTTCCCAGGTGTTATAAGGGCTGTGTGAGATCATGTGTATGAGGGACTCACACAATGCCTGCCACATTGTAAGGAATAAAGGTAAGCTGCTGTTGGTATTTTTGTTATTTTTATTATTGTTGTTATTCTGTTGCTGATATTGCTCTTCTGATCTCTTAGATGGCTAATAATTTGTTTGTAGGTGTTTATGTCTGGAACAGAATACAGGGCTCTGTGGATAGCAGCCTGCTTCAATATAGTGATGTTTGTTAATTTTTGTAACAGTGTCAGCTCATTTGTACTTGGAAAACTATAAGCAGTATATTTATTCCTTAAATTTAGCTATGTCATATTTGAAGTCAAAATTGTGTATGTTGTAGGTAGAGTTAGTTAATAAAAGTTTTGTCAAGACTTTGTTTTAGGGAGATATATTTAGTACAGGTTGTAATTAATTTAATAATGTTTTAAAGAAAAATGAGTCCATTTTTATTTAGCTCGTTGGCCCGGTGTACCATTGTCTTAACTATGGAAAGGAGTTTTTGAAGTAAGTTGGTAAATTTTGCAGTGAGTTGTTGTTTGAAACTTGAAATGACCTTGAAAGGTTTTTTTGAATTGTTTAAACCATTAAATTTGTAAACATGTACAATTATTTGTCAATTAAAAATGAAATGAAATTTAAAGAATGAAATTGACTGCAATGGACTATTTAAGCACCATTCCTTCCCCTCCCCCATTTTTAAATTTTCGAGACGAGGTCAGGCTCTGTCAGCCAGGCTGGAGTACAGTGGTGAGATCATAGCTCACTGCAGCCTTGAACTCCTGGGCTCAACTGATTTTCCTGCCTCAGCCTCCCAAGTAGCTGGGACTACAGGCATGCGCCACCGTGCCTGTCTGATTTTGTTTTATATTTGGTAGAGATGAACTCTCACTGTGTTGCCCAGGCTGGTCTCAAATGCCTGAGCTCAAGCAGTCCTCCTGCCTTGGCCTCCCAAAGTTTTGGGATTACAGGCGTGAGCCACTGTGCCCTGCACCATTCCTCTCTTGCTTGTCACTGAGGCTCTTAGTAAAGCAGGACCGTATATTAAGTAAGAATATGGTCTGAACTCTCCAGCATGGTAGCCAGTAGCCACATGTGGTTGAATAATTAAAATTAAGTAAAATAAAAAATTTAGTTCCTCATTCTAGCCACATATTAAGTGTTCAATAGCCGCATTGCAGCAAGCTCTGTTGGACAGTATTGGATAGATTGTATAGCCAGATTGCCCGAGTTCAGCTCTCGAATCCACTACTTACTAGGCTTGTGACCTTGAGCAACTTAGTTTCTCTGTGCTTCAGTTTTCTCGTATGTAAAATTGGATTAATAACCTCAGACAAAAGTTCCCATAAGTTAGTGAGTGTGGATTAAAGGAGGCAACATTTGTAAAGTGCTTAGAATGGCCCCCATTTAATCACACAGTAAATATGTGGTGTTTGGTAAATAAACAAATGTGCGTGGTGTTCAGATTTATTATGCTTTGTATGTTTACCGATTTTTTTGTCCTTTCGGTATCTTTTATTGCCCTTTGAGAAACTTTATATATGTCAACCTGCTGAATGCATTTTTCATGTTTCTCTTTTACCGCAGTTTAGACTCATGTTTCTGCCACACACTCTAGCTTAAAAATTTATTATGAGTGCTCACTGCTTTCAGGTTGAAGTACAGCCTCCTTTCATCAGGCATCTCAGAGAGTCCAGCCTGCCCTTCCCAGCTCATTTTCACAGCCATCCAGCTCTAGCCCTGTGTTTGATTCCATTAATCACTGCCTTTGTTGTTAAAAATATTTAGTGGTGATGGCCATCTCTTCCAATGGCATATAAACTCTCCTGGCATGTGGAGCGCTATTATCTGTGCATATGATAAATGCTCGACATATGCTGGTTGAAGAAAAGAATCTTCAATATTTGAATTGCAATCAGTATTGCTATTAATATCAAAACTACATTTGTTCAAGTAATCTCTGAAGTAAAGGGAATCCAAAACCCATTCTGCCATCTGTGATGTCAGCATTAGAAATGTGCTCCTCCTTAACCAGCCTCTCCACTCCTGTCCATATTGGTTTCAATGGTGAGCGGCTGGATAGTAGCTGTGATCACTGCAGTTTGCTACCCTACACTGTGGTGACATGCAAATCACCATTGCAGATGCTTTCTGGATGATATGTTCTTTCTTTTTTTTTTTTGATACAGAGTCTTGCTCTGTTGCCCAGGCTGGAGTGCAGTGGTGCAATCTTGGCTCACTGCAAGCTCCACCTCCTGGGTTGACACCATTCTCCTGCCTCACCCTCCCAAGTAGCTGGGACTACAGGAGCCCGCCACCACGCCCAGCTAATCTTTTTGTATTTTTAGTAGAGACAGGGTTTTACCTTGTTAGCCAGGAGGTCTCAATCTCCTGACCTCGTGATCCACCCGCCTCAGTCTCCCAAAGTGCTGGGATTATAGGCATGAGCCACCATGCCCGGCCTAGATGCTACATTCTTAAAGGATGCTGATTTTGTCTTGGTTTCTTGCTTTTTTAAGTTACCTCCCATGTTCTTTGATTTGCTCTATGTTGCTTCTTTCTGTGGTCTTCTTGGGTATACTCAAGTGCGTATCACGTATGTTTAACAAAGGAAAAATAGTGTTAAAAGAAAAAGTATCACTTAGTATAAGAAGCAAAACAGTTTTTGTTTCTATGATAATGACATCCAGGTATGATTTAGGTTATTTTTTACTTTAAACGGGCTATAAACTTCATGTGAGAAAAAAACTGTAGAAACGTTAACTCCTGTAGAATGATGTCTGTCTGTGGTGTAGTAAGATCATACAACTTCTCTACTTGTTACTGTGAGTTGCTTAATGAATGGCAGTACAAGTGTCAAATCCATAATTAGTCAATATCAAGAGCTGCATTTTGGATTGCATGCGCTGTCCCAAATGTATGTTGTGCAAGTTACCTTGTATCATGTTAATGGAGAAAAGAGTGGATATTACGAAATCAGCAATATGAATCAAATTTATATGTGGTCCTGCAATGTAATTGAAGGTACTCAGTCTTCTCACACACTGATGCAATATCTTGTGTTGCTTTCTCAGATTTTTTAGATGTATCATAGGGGATAGCTGGGAACTGATAGAGCAGAGGTACTAAGTTCCACCTGGAAATGATTTAGAGTAGCTCTTTGAATATGTCTTTACTTATTATCTTACAGCATATGTGTATATGATTATTTTCTAGAGGATCGTACCCTTTATTAAGCTGCGAGCTTCTTGAGGGCAAGGACTGCAATTCATCATTTTGGAGAAAAGTGAATAATTCTGAAGAATTTGGTGGTTCATGAGCTTGCCTGGTATTTGTTTCTCTATGGCTTATCATCTAAGTGAGATAACAGATAGTAGATAATTGATAAATTTAATCAGTTACCTAATTACTGAGAGGATTCAATTCTTGCTTTATGTTATTACTGAAACAGACTGCCCAGTAAGCATTATGAATGTTCTCTAGAGAGCAATTAGGTTTGCAATGAGTTATTTTATTGAGAATGCTACTTGGAATTAAATGTTTATACCACTGTCTTGATATAATTTAAATATAATTTAAATGTGCTGAAGTATCTTCGTTCAGATAACTTGTTACCCCTTAACAAAGGCTGCTTGTTTCTCTCCCATTTGGCAAACACCAGATGCAGTGATTAATAAAGGTCATTATGCTACTTAGCCATGGAGAGCTTTGAATGACTGTTACCTGAACATCTGCTAGATTCATGATGGCAGTTACCAGAAACATCTAACGAAATATACATGCTGTGCTTTGAAAATCTGGCTTGGACTAATCTAAATGACTACCGAAGAACATTTGAATATTCCCTTAAGTTTTATTAATTGTGAGAAAGCCCTTATCTTTCTGTAATGTGAACAATCCAAAATGTCAACAAAATACTAATTTGGAATGGCTGTCCTTGACAATCCCAGCTTCCTGAGGGCTGCATGCTCAGGGGCTGGGAGGTATCTGTGTAGAATCCATGGAGACAGTGGCTTTCTTGCACTTCTGATTATCATGGGAAGCCTCGCCTTGGAAATGTGGGACTGGAGTTGAGCTGAAAAGAAGGAAAAACTTTACCTAGACTCTGCAGGGAGCAAGTTGAAAAGCAGAGAATGGGTATATTAATTATGGGGTTTTTGAAAACAGCACTAAGTACTTTTCAGAAAAACTTATTTTGAAATAATTATGGATTCATAGGAAGTTGCAAAACAGTACAGAGAGATCCCATGTACTATTTACTCAGTTTCCTCCATTTTTACATAACTTTAGTTAAATATCAAACCAGGATACTGATATTGGTACAATCCACAGGCTTTATTCAGATTTCATTAGTTTTACATGCATGTGTGTGGTGTATGTGTGACGTGTGTATGTGTGTGTGTGTAGTGGGTCCTCGGCAATTTTATCATGTGTAGATTTGTGTAACCGTCATCAGAGCCAAGGTTACGGAAGAGTTTCGTCACCACAGGTTTCCTTAACGCTATGCCCTTTCTATCATACCCTTCCCGCACCTCCCTGCACTTCCCTAACCCCTTGCAATCAATTTGTTCTCCATCTCTATAATTTTATCATCTTGAGAATGCTGTATAAATGGAATCATAGATTATATTATCTTTGGGGATTTTTAAAAACTTAGTATCCATGAAATTGTTTCATATATCAATGGTTTGTCTCTTTTTTATTGATGAGTAGTATTCCATAGTATGGATGTACCAGAGTTGGTTTAACCATTTACGCACTGAAGGCTATTTGGATTGTTTCAAGTTTTTTATTTATTTTATTTTATTTTTTATTTTTTTTTACTATTACAAATAAAGCTACTATGAACATTCAGATTTTTGTGTAGACATAAATAGAAATTTTTATTTCTGTGGGATAGATACCCAGGAATGTGATTCATAGATTGCATGGTAAGTGGATGTCTACTTTTTCAAGAAACTACCAAAAGACCCTATTATTCTTCCAAAACTTATTTACTAATGCCTAATAAAACTAGAATACTGAGAAATTAGGCAATTCACATATGATTGTACTGTGTGGAATTCCATGTTTTTAGATCAAGAAACAAGTGAAAATTTGGCAGATAAAATAGACAAGTTACAGAAATACAAATGGCTAATAACATATGAATGTTGAGTGTAACAAATAATCAGAGGACTATTCAGTGTTAGAATTACATTTAGTTACAAGTAATTTAAAACGTGGCTGAGTGGCTGAAACAGTCCAGGCTAGCTAGACTCAGAGTAGTCATAGTGGCCAAGCAATGTCTTGAGTGACCTGGCTCTTTTCACGTTTCTCCTCAGCCACACTTAATCCTTGTCCTCAGAGATACGTGATGACTGCTGCATCTTCATCCTTAGGTCCAAGAGCCAAGCCAGAAGAAAAAGGAAAAGGGGAGATCTGAAGTTGGTGTCACCTGTGTAAGGAATACAACAGCTTTTCCTTAAGTCATTAGCTAGAACTGTATCACATGGCTGCTGCTAGCTGCAGGGGGTTCCTGGGAATGCAATTTTTTTTTTTTAGATGGAGTCTTGCACTGTCCGCCAGGCTGGAGTGCAGTGGCGCGATCTCGGCTCACTGCAAACTCTGCCTCCCGGCTTCAAGCGATTCTTCTGCCTCAGCCTCCCAAGTAGCTGGGATTACAGGCGCCAGCCACCACACCCAGCTAATTTTTTGTATTTTTAGTAGAGATGAGGTTCCACTATGTTGGCCAGGCTGGTCTCAAACTCCTGACTTCGTGATCTGCCTGCCTTGGCCTCCCAAAGTGCTGGGATTACAGGCATGAGCAAATTTCTTTTTACTCAGAACATTCTTGCTTAAAAAGATCTGGCATTCTTTTAGGAAGATGAGAGAATACTGGATAGGAAATTGCATTGTTTGAGAATGCATATATAAACAATAATGAAATATTGTTTCAAGACTGGCTAAAATTAATAAATGGAACCAGTGTTCAATGTGATGAAAAAGGTGCTCACACATTGTTGGTAAGAGAACAAATTGGTATTCTTTATCAAAATTAAAAGTTGTGTTTCATCTGGCCTACAAATTCTGATCTGCAAGTCAGTATTCTATAGAAATACCATTTCTGCATCTGCGCAAAAGATAACATGCACAAAGATCCTCACTGTAGCATTGTTTACAATACCCAAACCGGTAGAACTTATCTGTCAGTAGAAGAAAGGTTAGTACATTATGGCAAATCCATATAGTGAAGTACAATAGTATTAAAAAGAGTAAGCTTGATTTATCTGAACAGACCTGGAAAATGTCTATGAAATATATTTGAGTGGAAAGATAATTGCAAAGCAATGTGCTTAGTATGGTTCTGTTGTGTGCCTTCTTATACATATGCGTGTGTTTGTATATGTTCTTGTGCATGTATGCACATGTGTATGTGTATGGCATGATTAAATCTGTTTTAGAATGTGCAAAGGAGAAAGACTTTATGGAAACCCACCAAAAAAGTTAACATTAGAGAGTTCATTTGGGAAGGGGTGTAGAGGAAGAGAGTTCACTTTTCTTAATGCATTTCTGTATTGCTTGAATATTTTATAAGCATGTATTAAGTGTTCAATTAGGAAATGAGGTATTCTCCAATGTGAATTTTTTTGGATGTATAAAGCACAAACATATTTTAGCTATTCTGGATGAAACTACTTAAAATGTAATTTTACCGTCTTATGACATAGAGTATACTAAATGTTTTTTCTTTGCAACTCAGGGCCTAATGAGATATTCAGGGCTGCTTGAGTATGCTCGAAATAGATGTAGATTAACTGCTTTTTTAATTCTTCCCATATACATTTTTTTAAACTTTCTTACTTCTTTAGGTTGGCAGTTACTTCTTGTACATTATTAGTGTATCTGCTTTTAATAGCTCTTTTCCTGTTTCTAATTTTCTGCTTCTAGTCTTCTTTGACTTGGGAATGAAGCAACCATCAACCTGGTTTTAATTGTACCTAAAAATTGTTCTTAATAAAAACAGGATAAATTAGTTCTGAGTAAAGATTTTGAGAGACTTGATTATGGATAAAATAATAAACTTTATTGTTGTTTGAATATATATATTATATATATTTTTTTTTACTGTTTGGAGGCCTTTTTATCTTCTTTGTTTACCTTTGAGTCTCAGCTGTGTTTTAGTTACTTGAGTCAGTGAAGTATTGCCAAACCTAGGAGTCTTTTAAAAACAGATAACCCAAAAGTGTTGCTTCCTCTTTTAGAGAAAGTTATTATGGTACTAAGGAAAGGAGGGGTAGCATGTTTTAGGGCAGAGTTATATAAGAAAAAAAAATCCTGAGCCTTAAAGTATTCTGCTCCTTACTAGTAAGATGATTCTTGACTTTGCTGACAAGTTGATCATTAACCCTGAGTAATGTGGTATCTAAAGCATACAAGTTAGACTGGGATTTGAATCTTGGTGCCATCCTGTACCTGCTGAGTGATGTTTCTGATCCTTGATTTTCTTATGTTTAAAAGCTTATTTTGCTTAATATTAGTACATGTTTTATAATTGCCTAGGTGGCACTTTCAGAAGGTGCAATGAACATTAAGTGGAGATAGTTTATGTAATATATCCGGCATAGAGCAAGTACTCAGTGACTATTATTATAGAAGACAGTGGGAAATTAGGAATTTGCAATGTATTGTACTTTTTTGAACGAAATGAGACTTTATTATTTTATTTTTATGGAATTATTATTCTCAGTGTAGAAAACTTGGACAACATAGAACAAGTAAGGGGAAGATTTTTTAAAAAAATCTTTTATAATCTCCTTATTCAGAGAAGACCTCTGTTAATATTTTGTTGCCTTATCAGTCTTTTTTTCATGCACAAATACTACTTGCTGTATAGACTCAAACCTAACTTCTTAAAACAGAGTTATATGGTGTGGTGGTATCCCAATTTTGCAAATAAGGAAAATGAAGCTTAGAGAAGTTAAAGTCAAAGAGCTAACAGGTTGTAGGGCTAGTAGTCATCATCAGGACTGGTGCACTATTGGAACAAAATGGGACTCTCCTTCCCCCGGGAGTTGAAAGCAGCCATCTATCTCCACGATTAGTTCACAACAATTTATGTTTATAAGATGTTAGATCCAGGCTTAGGTTGTACTTTGTGATTGTTTAAGAAAGCAAAGTAGGTTTGGGCTTAGTGCATTGTTTTTCCATTTATTACTGTAGTATAATGTTACTTAGATGATATATATGTTTGGAGCTCCATAAATGTTAGATTTCAATAATAAAGGTCAAAATGAGACTGTATACTATCCTAAAGTGATTATTACTCTCCAAGCTGTACTGTCTTACTAGTGTGCGTGGATGCCCTATGTGTAAATTTTGGGTGTTGAATCACTGAATGGTTTGGAAAGTGACCTTAAAGTTGCTGTTTTGTTTGTACTAAAAAATGACAAAGTAGGCTATATCCTTATTTTTATGATATTTTTGAAATTCTAATTTTTCTGTTTATATGACTTCAAGGTGAGAAGTAGAAATTGTTATTTGGGTCAATAAATATTTCCTTTAATTTAAACATCCTAAAGCATTTACACATTTATTTATAATCTTCAGAACCTCCCCAAGAAACTAGTTTGTATATCATATATACTGCATATGTAGTACTTGGGTACACATACACCCCTACCTGGTTTTAGAAAAGACTTACCTTTGTTGCTCTATTATATTTGGACCTGTAGCTTAGAGAATTTTGCAGGGTCTTGTTTCCGATATTTTGAAAATTGTGCTGTCATGACCATAGAAGTCTGTAACCAAACTTGACTTAGTGGCTTATATTGCTTTTCAATGTTTTGTTTTTCAAAAGTAGGTTAAAAATTGTTAGTAGTTGATCTAAATATATCATCTAGGCAATTACCAAATATGTACTAATATTAAGCAAAGTAAACTATGGTTAGTTGTAGTTATTATACTTCCATTTGGGCATTGTCAAAAACTCCAGGAAAAAAAAGTCCCTGTATTTGCTCTTTGTAGCAAACGAGGGATGGATCTGTTTGAGTTCTTTAGATATTTATATGTAATTTCAGTATGAGTTTACTTTAAATTTGATTAGGATTAAATGGATATAGTTTAATATAAACTATTATATTTTATATATTAGAGGTAAATAGATGTGATAATCTTTGGAGGCATGGAGGTTTTAAGGAGCCAGGTGTGTTTGAGGAAATAGTACAGTGTGGTTTGATTATGGGTTCCATGGATGGGGAGTGGTAGGAGGTATGTTTGGAATTCTGCAACCAGAAATGAGGACCAGACCATCAAGGGTTGTTTTGACACATTGGGATTTATCCTGTAGGTATTCAGGTGTAGAAGTCCAGATTAGCATTCAGGGAATATAAGGGTAGAGGGACATATTAAATGGATAAAGGATTCACCATTTTGGGAATGGATGTAATCACTCATGGGAGAACTTGTTGAGGACGAGGAGAAAAACTGGAGGAACCCTTTTTAGTAAGGGCCAGAACTTCGGAATATTGCTGTGGAATGATGATCCTGAGATGATGGTGTCATGGGCATTTTGGAGATCAGTGTGTATGCTTGTTGTACATACTTATAGGAGTGGCATTTAGTTGGGGGACAAAGGAGCAGGGAAGAAGAGGCCAGGGCTCCAAAGTTGTTTTGGAGCCACCTGTCACTGTTTTGGTACCACCTGTCACTTCTCAAATAGGGTCTTGTCAACTTTACAACTACTTTGTACCTGTGCATCTGAATGTGACTGGAGAATTCTCCACAACCTTCCTTTAAATTCAAGATTGTGAACCTCATGTAGGCTTTCGATGCTGCCTGACAGTCATACTGTATACTTCATTCACTTAGATGACTATTTCAGTTTTCCCTTTTTTTTCATACCTTCCGCATTTCTTCTCCATACCTATTTTCAGCTGGTTGTCTTGCTTCTTTATGGAGACACTTGAAGCCAACGGCTTCATGGACCAGCAGACTAATACTGTTGGAGCTCCCTGCGTCTCCCTGCGTCTCCATAACTGAACCCATGTATTCTACCTGTTCCAGCTACAGATGAGCCCGCCCGTGTAGTATGCCATGTGTGCACTGCCCTGTGTGGCACCAGCCTCTTTCCTCATGCACTAGAGTCTCTGTGCTCTCATGCACTCGTGAACGTTGCTTACTCAGCTCTCTTGTTCTTTCGTGTCATCAGTGTTCTCCCCTAATGAGTCTACACTCACTAACTCCAATTCCTTCTCTTCCATTTTCCTTTAAATCCACTCTAGTCAGGTTTCAGCCCCATGAGTCTGATTTAATGTTGGAGATAATCCAATTTAAAATTTGCATTTAAAATCATGTCATCTTTGAGCTAGAATATGTTATTCACACTGCTTTCTGTGGTAAGTATATTTGGAAAAATACATAGATCCTACCATCCATCTATAGTTGTGGTTTTATCATAAAAAGGCACTAAAAATGGTAACAAATTTTAATTGCTATTAAGTGTTGGGTATTGTACTTGCCTCCTTTGCTGTATTGGGCTCTATTTGTCTCTTTTTATGACCATCCCTTAATCCTTTCTATTACTAAGAAGTTGTCTAGTTTTAATTTAAGCAGACAGTTTCAAGTTCTCTCTCTAATATGTTGAATAAAATTGTGATTGAATGAGCTGATTGAGCATGAAAACAGCATGCAGAAATTTAGAAGTTTAGAAAACAGAATATCCAGCAAAGTTAATCTGATGTATAATTAATGACATTTATAATTAATAATAAATTATATGCTTTAGCTTTTAGTAATCTATTAAAAATGCTTTTGAGGATATGGAGTTGTTCTAGACTTCTTCTGAAATTCTGTATGATCCAAAGTGAAGTGGTCAGTGGGCTTTTCGTCTGTGCGTGCAAGGAATATAAAAAAACCAGATCCTCAGTTGGCTGGTACCCTTGAAATTGAGAGCCAGATTGATAGACTCAAAAGACTGGATGTGATTGATTTGTTGTTAGAGTTCTAAGTGTCTCTCTGACCTCTCTATATATTACAATCTTCCATTATGGTGTAAACTTGTTTACTTTTTCTTTTAATTTTGCCAATTTTTGCTTCATGTGTTTTGAAACTGTGTTACTAGGTCCATACTTAGGTCTTCCTCTTGGGTTGATTGTTTTGTTGCAATAAAATGTTACTTTGTATCTCCTGTAATGATTATTGCCTAAGTCGGCTTTGTCTGAGATAAGTACAGTGTTATCAGATTTCTTTAGTTTCATGCTTACATGGTATATATAACTTTCCCATTCTTTTACTTTCATATTTGCTGAGTGCTTGTTTGTTTATGATCTCTCTTTTCTAAATAACATATGTCTGTTTTTTTACATTTAATCTGATTGCCTTTGTCTTTTACTTGGTGTGTTTAGTCTGTTTACATATGTTATTGTCGTGTTTGGGTCTAAATCTGACTTTCTGTTTCTATCTTTCTACATGTTTTAAATTCTTTTTCTCCTGTAATTTCTTGTCATCTTTTGGATTATTAAAATAGTTTTTATTATGTATTCTCATACCTGTTATAAATCATTTTGTTATTCTTTAGTGTTACTCTAGATTACATTATTAATCCCTGACTTATTCGAATTTATAACAAATTAGTACTGATGTCTGTTTTCCAGAAAACTACAAGAACCTCGAGGTAGTTAACTCCATTTATGCCCTGTCTGCCTTTAGGGTTATTGTTACTTTATGTTTTAATTGTATATAGATAGTAAACCCCATGTGTTTAGTATCCATGTATTTACGCTTTCCATATCTCTGTAGTTCTTCCTTCATGACTGTTTGTCCATCAGGGCTTGTGTTTTTCTGCTCGTAGAACCCCTTTTATTATTTTATTGTATGTGTGCTCACCATTAAATATCTCAGGCATTGTCTGGAAGTGTCTTTATTTTTGCCTTCAGTTTTGAAGGAAACTTTCAGAATGTCTTGAAATCCTAAGTTGCTGGTTATTTTAGCATTTTAAGAGTGTAATTTCGTTATCTTCTGACTTTCATAGTTTCTGTTTAGAAATTTGCAGTTGATCTTATTGCTGCCCATTTGAAGGTTGTCTTTTTCTTGGACTGCTATTTTAAGATTTCTTCAAGAAGTTTTTAATTTTTGGAAGTTTTACTCTGATGTGTCCAGGTATGTTTTTCTTATATTCTGCTTGGGGTTTGTTGTGCCTCTTGAACTGGTGAGTTCCCCTTCTTGCTTATTAGCTATTCAGAAACTGCTTCTGTACCATTCTATCTGTCCTCTCTAGGACTCTAACTGCATGTATATTAGACCATTTCCTTGTGTCTCATATGTCTCCTATGCTCTTTCATGTATTTTCTATCTTATTCCTCTTCTCTCTCTCTCTCTCTCTCTCTCTATATATATATATATATATATTTTTTTTTTAAGACCGAGTTTCGCTCTTGTTGCCCAGGCTGGAGTGCAATGGCATGATCTCGGCTCACTGCAACCTCCACTTCCTGTGTCAGTCTATTCTTCTGCCTCAGCCTCCTGAGTAGCTGGGATTACAGGTGCCCGCCACCACACCTGGCTAATTTTTGTACTTTAGCAGAGATGGGGTTTCGCCATGTTGGCCAGGCCGGTCTCAAACTCCTGACCTCAGGTGATCCACCTGCCTCAGCCTCCCAAAGTGCTGGGATGAGAGCCATGAGCCACCGCACCTGGCCTCATAGGATTCTTAAAAAAAACAAAACAAAACAGGCCAGGCGCGGTGGCTCATGCCTGTAATCCCAGCACTTTGGGCACATCATGAGGTCAGGAGATCGAGACCATCCTGGCTAACACGGTGAAACCCCGTCTCTACTTAAAAAAAAAAAAAAGCCGGGCATGGTGGCAGGCACCTGTAGTCCCAGCTACTCGGGAGGCTGAGGCAGGAGAGTAGCGTGAACCCAGGAGGCGGAGCTTGCAGTGAGTGGAGATCGCGCCGCTGCACTCCAGCCTGGGTGACAGAGTGAGACTCTGCCTCAAAAAAAAAAAAGCTGTCTTACTTTGTGGGTCTATCTCTGTTTCCTTTTTTCTTGGTACTATGTCTTCATATGCCTAGTAATTTTTTATTGGATATCAGATAGTACATATGAAAAACTTGTAGAGGTTTTGGATAAGCTTTTAACTTCTTGCAGTCAGCAAAATAAAAGGCAAAACAACTTAGTCCAATCATGTTTGAGCTGTCTGAATTTCAGTATTTATAAGGCTTCACTTATTTCTGGTTCTCCATTGATCCTAGGGCATAGTCATTCAGGGGCCTGAGCTGGAGTCTGGGTGCTTACCAGGTTCCTGCCCCTTTAGTGGATCCTGAACTCCAATTTTTATTTTCTCAGGACTGCCACACGTTCTGTTTAGCTTTTACATCTTTTATTGCTACTTTTTGCCTGGTTTCTCTCAGTCTGTGGTGCCTGTGAATGGGCAGATGCTTTGAGGAGTTAAAGGGCTCAGATTTTGGGTTGATTTCTCACCGCTTTCTTTTTCTTTAGGATCTTGGCCCCTCATGCTTTGTGCCCTGAACTCTAGTTTTGTCTCCCAGCCATGTGAAACTGAAAACTCTTGAATTTGCTTCCTCTGAGCAGTTTCTATTTGGGGCAGCACCATTGCTCTTTCTTCTGTGTGCACTCTGCTTTCTTGCACCCACCTTCCTTCACTCCTTCTGTCTGCAGTACAAATGTGATGGCTGGAGATCCAGCAACCGTCTTTACCTAATGAGGTGGCTTTAAGAATGGAGGCCTTACAGAGGATAGAGGAGAAGAAAGATGGAAGGAGCCTGGATCTTTGTAGACTCTAGAGTCCCCATATCAGACCTGGATGACTTATATCTAGATTTCTTAGACATCAGGAGAGACATAAACATCTTGTCTTGTTTTAATCTTGCTCTTTTTTTTTTTTGTTTGTTTTTTTTTTTTTTTTGAGGCAGAGTCTCACTCTGTCGCCCAGGCTGGAGTGCAGTGGCATGATCTCGGCTCACTGCAACCTCTGCCTCCTGGGTTCAAGCAGTTCTCTTGCCTCAGCCTCCCGAGTAGTTGAGATTACAGGTGCCCACCACCATGCCTTGCTAATTGTTATATTTTTAGTAGAGACGGGGTTTCATCATGTTGGTCAGGCTGGTCTCGAACTCCTGACCCAGATAATCTACCCACCTCAGCCTCCCAACGTACCGGGATTACAGGCATGAGCCACCACACCCAGCCTAATCTTGCTATTTTTTGTTATACTGAGACAAACCTAATACTGATGAATGGAGTGAGGGTTCGGTGAATGGATATAAGTATATATTCCCATAATATATTAAGGAACATTGATTTTCAGCCTTTTATTTAGTTTTGGCATATATAACAGGTCACGTGAGTGAATAGTCTCATGAGTGAGTTATATATTATTTCTGGTATACTTGCTGAAATGTCATCCACACAAGGAAACCTGGAGGCTGAAGTTAGTGAGAGGAGTATTATTTTAGAGAAAGATTTGAATTTCAGTGTTGTTAATTGTCATTATTGGCAAGTTACTTGTGACATGCCTGCCAGATGATCCCAATAGATCACACTTGGGATTATTGTACACTGTCTTGAAACAGCTTTTTCTTTGCATTCAACAATTTAGTAGCCAAAATATGGTTGTGGATTAATGTTAGTGGAGCAAATGAAAAGGAAAGATGATTGAAAAGAATATTAAAAACTTAGTGAGAAATTACAGGTAGAGGGGTGAAGGATAAATAAAATGTTAAAAATGATGCCAGTGTTCTCACTTATAAGTAGGAGCGAAACAATGGGTACACGTGGTCATAGAGAGAGGAACAGACATTGGAGACTCCAAAAGGTGGGAGGTGGGAGGGGGGTGAGGTTTGAAAATTACCTGCTGGATACATTATTCTTTATTGGGGTAATGGGTACACTAAAAGCCCAGACTTCACCACTACACAATATATCCATGTAACAAAACTGTGCTGGTACCTACCCTCCCCCAAATCTATTAAAAAAATAATAAAGCAGCAAAGCTTTTGTATTTAAGGCCTGAGATGGTGTGATGGTGTTGGTAGAAATAGGCAAATTAGAAAGGGGTTCCTTGTAAGGAAATAAGTGTTTCATTACCTAAAGCTAAGAATATGTTTAGTGGATATGTTTCCCATTGGTGTGTATGAATTTTCTGCATAATGTGAATTGTGTTACACCAATATAAGAGTTTCCTTGATCTTATTCCCACCCTAAAGGATGGTATAGAACTTCACGAAACCCATGGTTGCGGTTAGTTATACTCTTACACATTCCATAGCCACCCATATCCATAGGCAGGATTTCAAGGACTAATCTTAAAACCACTTATCAGTTGTTATGCATGTGGCAAAACTATGACCACATTGAAAACAGGAATTCAGCCTAAAGCAGCTTTATTTCCTGATTTTGAAAAGGATTATGATTAACATTGTAGGACTTAGGGTAGTATCTGTTCACATTTTTGAGGCATGCACTGAAAGATGACTCACTATCCTGACTCACTTGTTTAAGTTCACTGTCATTCAGAAGCTCTTTCATTCTGCTTTTCTTTTTCTGGTTTTCATTTTTTCCCCAGTGAATAGAATTGTTGTGGTAAGTCTCACATTGCTGAATATAACCTTTGTTTTTTCTTAATTGGTGTGTGTATGCCACGCCTCTAAGCACATTCAAATCTTTTACTAAAGATGGCTGTCACCTCGATGTTTAGTCTTGGCAGGAAGTATAGTATAGTGAGAGTTAGCAATGTTTAAGAGTAGTGAAACAGACTTCCTTGTTAATAAGATGAATATATAAATACTATATTATTTACTTTAGTGGAATATGCACCTGTTATTTAGGTATGTACTATAAATTTAGATGTAACCTAACCAACTAAAGCCCATTTTAGGAAGTACCATCAGGCCTGGTAACTGTCTCTGCTTAACCAAACAATTGAGCTGCCCCAACTGTTTCAAAGAATAATTTGATACAAAATTACAGTGAAATAATTTGAATAGTCCTTAAAACTTGTGATGGAATCTGACCATTAACTTAAGATCCTAGGTGAATAAACTTAAGTTGTAGAATGTCAGTGAGCTTTGCTACACTATATAGACGTTAAACATAGTTAAGTGAACAGGACTTAGAGTCAGAGAGGCCTGAGTTTGATCTGTGGCACCACCACTCAGTAGCCATGTAATCTTGGGCGAACATTGATCTCTCTAAGTCTCATTTTTCTCATTGCTACGACGGTATCTGTATCACTATGGTTGTGGTTAGGATTAAACTAGGTAATTCTTGTTCATTCAGTTAGTCTTTCAGTAAGTTTATTGAGCCACCAGTTAGATATCGGGCACTGTCCTAATCACTGGTTACAGTGGTAAATGACATGGACTGATCTGTGGGTCCAGTGGACCAAAATAAACAAGTAAACAAACATACATTTTCTAGCATTTCATATAAATGAAGTTATACAGTATGAGGTCTTTTGTGTTTGACTTTTATTTGCATTGTTTCGTGTTATCAGCAGTTTTTTCCTTTTTGTTGTTGAATAGTATTCCAAAGTATGAATTAACCAAAATTTGCTTAACTTTTCACCAATTGATGGATATTTAGGTTGTTTCTAGTTTTGAGCTGTATGAACTTTCACATAAAAATTTTTATAAATAAATGTTTTTGTTTCTTTTTTATAGATACCTAGGAGTGAGATTGCTGGTCAGTATGACACAATTTTATATCTAACTTTATAAGACACATGCTCTGATTTCTAACATGGCTGTACCATTTTGTATTTTCATGCATGCTGCAGGAGAGTTCTAGATGCTCCATATCCTTAGCAGCACTTGATGTTTTCAGTATTTTTAACTTTGACCGTAGTGGTACCTCAGTCGTGGTATCTCAGTGTGATTTTAATTTACATTTCTCTAATTATTAGTGGTTTGGGTCATCTTTTAGTGTATTTTTTGGCCATTCATATATCCATGTGTCTTTTGTGAAGTGTCTGTTCACATCTCTTGCCTGTTTTTTTTTTTATTATTTTATTTTTATTTATTTATTTTTTGAGACAGAGTCTTGCTCTGTTGCCCAGCTGGAGTGCAGTGGCGCGATCTCAGCTCACTGCAGCCTCCGCCTCCCAGGTTCCAGTGGTTCTTCTGCCTCAGCCTCCCTGAGTAGTTAGGACTACAGGTGTGTGCCACCACGCCCGGCTAATTTTTGTATTTTTAGTAGAGATGGGGTTTCACCATGTTGGCCGGGCTGGTCTTGAACTCCTGACCTCAGGTGATCCGCCCACCTTGGCCTCCCAAAGTGCTGGGATTACAGGTGTGAGCCACAGCGCCCGGCCTCTTTTGCTCTTTTTTACAAAAAACAAAAACAAAAAACCCCGAAAAAACAAAAAACAGGCTGTTTGTTTTCTTCTTACTGGGTTGTAAGAATTGTTTAATCTGAATATAAGCCTTCTGTCCGATACGTATTTTACAGGCTTTTCTCCCAGTCTTGCTTTTTCATTTTCTTATTTATATTCCTTGAAGGGCAAGAGGTTTTAATTTTGATGAGCTCTTTTTATCAGCTTTTCTAGTTTGTGCTATTTTTGGTTAAAAAAAATTTGGCTAACCCAGTATCATCGAGATTATCGCCTATATTTTCTTCTGAATAGTTTTTACACTTTCATATATGTTTGTGGTTTATTTCAAGTTAATTTTTGAATACTGCTGAGGTAAAGGCCAAGGTTTAATATAGATATAGATACCATATAGATACCTAGTTATTTCAGCACCATTTGTTGAAAAGACTATCTTTTCCCCCTTCAGTTATGTTGGCAACTTTGAGCCTATGAAATCTTGCTATCATTTGTAACCATCTTTTTTCAGCAAGAATCTAAGGCCAACAACAGAGCTTATTCAAATATAAATAAATCCATTTTATAATCTCACTCTTGAGTACTATATAATTTAGGAGGTTGTGGCAATAATGAAGGGAACCACTTTTCGGGGCTAATTCTAACTAATAAAGAAGTACGTGTTGGTAAAGTAGAAGATATGGTAACTTCCTAGAATTTCTACTTGTAAAGGAAGAACATTTCATACCCAGTTAGTGATATGTGATTTACTTTAGGAAAATGAATTAGAAACGTATTAAATGTGGGCTTGATTACCACAGACTGAAAGGAAAATTGGATCAATAGAAGAAAAATCTACAGCGACTACTTATACTCATGAGAAAGAAAAGGTAAAGAACTATACATAAAATAAAGTAGCTGCTTAGGGTGCTCTTTGAGTTCACATTTAAAAAGAGTTTGGGTGAAAGGTGGGAGAAAAGGCTTATCACCAATAAGGAGTGAAAAAAGTAGTAGATACTTAAACATAGCATCAGGAAAAGTAAAAACTGAATGAGTTGACATCTGTGAACAGTGTGGAGTCTGATAAAACACCTTCAAAAGCTTATTTTGGATTCTACAGATCAGTAATAACTAGATAGGCCTGCTGTTTGGAACATATCATAAAATGTAAACATAAAGAAAGCATGTATGTCCTGGACTCTTTTGCTTCCATCTTTGTTGTTGTTGTTGTTGTTCTTTTTATAGTAGAATTATCTTTAAACAGAAAAGAGAATGGACAGAAATGAGAGGTCATTGAGGCTCAAGGTCGGTTAGGAGATAACAAACCATTTAAATTTAGGTCTTTAGGATTAGACGAGCTGTTGTCTTAGACTGTCTGTTTTAGAGTAATTTAATAGTCTTTTAAGGGTAGTAAAATATGGAAAAGGTACCAGAAGACTAGACTCCGAAGAGAAGCATGGGTAGATTCTGGTAACTAGAAACTATTGGACTTCATGCTAATCCTAATCAGAATTCGAGCTTAGTTTTATTAAATCATGGTTTATGAATGGGTTTAAAAGGAAATAATGGTCTTTAGGGACTTTTCTGGTTATAATAGCACTAATACAACTTCCTTTTTTTGTTATTACTTAACAGGCAACCTAAAGAAACGTTGGAGATAAGTTTTATTTGAATGTTAGAAAGGTATTTATGTCTTCTATGATCCTACCATAGACCAGAAGAAGAAATGATGGTTAGAGGATACAGGTCATATATAGATTTTATAATTGATTGATAGACCATAGTTAAATTAATTTGTTGATGTTTATCAGAATGAAAGTCTTTGCCAGTGGGTCCTAGGATCTTAGCTTATTCAGCAGTTTTTCAGTGGTTAGGGTGAAAATTTAGTCACAATTATTGGATTTGTGAAGGGAAGGAGATAGGTACAAAGTTGATAGAGATAGCTAAAGTAAGGTTATGAAATTAAGATTTACAAAGATCTTTATAGGATAGTCATGGACCAAAATGGAAAATGAGTTAATTAAAAATAATAAAATGTCAAGCTCTGTACTGAGATTGAGAAAGCTTCTAAGAGAGGTCTGAGATATTTTAATTAAGTATATGCTAATATGAACCCATTAAATTGACTTAACAGCCAGAAAATAAAAGTGGATATTTGTTTGCAGATAAAGGAGGTAATAGTGCTGCTGTTCTCTCACCAAACCTTTTCTGGGGTATCATGTTGAATTTGGGGCATCAAATTTCAAAGGGGACTTTAGTAAATGTCATGTGTTGGACAGTGTGAATATGTCAGAGATTTGTATCTACAGGCCTCTCGTGGAAAAACCTAATTTTGTTTAGAACTAAAAGAAGACATTTCTATTAATAATTAGAACACTTCAAGCTGGAATGAGCTGACTTGTGAGATTTTCATTTCTGGAAGCCTTAAGGAGAAATTGAGTGACCACTTATTAAGAGATGTTATCGAGGGGACATCATCATTTGTGAGAGGTTGAGCTTTAAGTTTCCTTCCGATTTTTTTAACTTTTTAAAAATTAATTTTTAAAATTAATTTTTAACTTTAACTTTTTAAAAATCCAGTCAGTTTTGTCCTTAAGACTTTACTCCTAACAAATGCCTTGTATTTATGTATAGCACTTTAAAGTTTTGGCTGGGCGCAGTGGCTCATGCCTGTAATCCCAGCACTTTGGGGAGGCTGAGGCAGGCGGATCACGAAGTCAGGAGATCGAGACCATCCTGGATAACACGGTGAAACCCCGCCTCTACTAAAAATACAAAAAATTAGCCGGGCGTGATGGCGGGTGCCTGTAGTCCCAGCTACTCGGGAGGCTGAGGCAGGAGAATGGCATGAACCCAGGAGGCAGAGCTTGCAGTGAGCCGAGATCGCGCCACTGCACTTCAGCCTGGGCGACAGAGCGAGACTGTCTCAAAAAAAAAAAAAAGTTTTAAAATGCTTTATGAGCTTGATTAAATGTGATCTTCACAAGAATTTTATGAGCTAGGCAGGAAATATTTTATAATTATCAGGCAGCTGTAGTGTAATGATTTTGAGAATGGGTTCTGGATCCCAACTGTGTTCACATCCCGCTCTGCCGCCTGCTGTGAGACATTTGGAAACTTCAGAGCGCCTCCCTTTCCTCATCTGTAATTTGGCATCAATAATAGTGACTACACCACAGGGTTGATTGAGTTTACGTATGATAATATGCTTGAGAAAATATGCTTAGAACACTCCAACCTGCTCCAAACAGTGCCTGACTTAGTGGACGATGAGCCCCCGCGAGTTCATGCTCTTACTGTGTTGTCATCATTGTTGTTCTTTTATAGATGATGAGACTGAAACTTGTGCAGGTTGTGACTTGCCCAAGTTTACATCAATAATAAGTGGTAGAGAAGTTATTAGGAATTCTGTTGAATCAGACGAAAACAAAATGGAGTAAAGTTAATGGTATATGGAATAATTTTGTGAAATAGTATTGATTTGTCAAATGAATCAGTCAGATTATGAAATTATTGACTGTCGATTTGGGGAAAGTTAAAGTTTGCATGTGTTTACAGATATCCACACATTCCAGACATTATTTGTTAGAAAAGTTGTTTCTAAAGCGTATATCAATAAAGAAACCACATTTTCCAAAAGATTTTTGGTGCTTGATAGTGTTTAAAAGGAAGTAGGCAATTAACTTTGGTTTCTGTTTGCATTCCATCATACTTGCCAGGCAGTTTAAGCTTCTGATTTCTAGATGTGCTTAGATTTGTAGAAGAACAGAAAGCCAACTGAAGGCAAGTCCTATAAGAAAAATCCAAATTGCTTTGGGAGGCCTGGCTGGGCGGATCATGAGGTCAGGAGTTCGAGACCAGTCTGGGCAATATGATGAAACCCCTTCTCTACTAAAAAAACAAAACAACAACAAAACAACAACAACAATTAGCTGGGCATGGTGGCGGGCGCCTGTAGTCCCAGCTACTTGGGAGGCTGAGGCAGAAGAATCGCTTGAACCTGGGAGGCGGAGGTTGCAGTGAACCTAGATCGTGCCACTGCACTCCAGCCTAGGCGACAAATCAAGACTCCGTCTCAAAAAATAAAATAAAATAAAGAAAAATCCAAATTGTCTCTTATTTATAATATTACAATAAACAAAGAATGATCTTGCTGAAATTCTATCCTTACTTCAGATAATCACCTTTTCAAATTAAGTCACTAACTGCTCTTTAGTTTTCTATTTGTGTTAGAAACAGTTTACAGTTTACCTTTCTCTCACTGCTGGTATGGTCCTGTGGTGAACACATCTCTTATTGTAAGGATTTAAAAATTCATTTGCAAGGTTATAAGCATCTTGAAGGCATATCTTGTCTGGATAAACTGTTTCTCAGTACTTAAAAAGAGCCTTGCACATAGACAGTTTGGGAAATTGTAAAGCATTGATGGTTTTACTGGAAAGCAAAGGATCTACCAGATCGAAGGTATTAAAAATCGTCAAAGTAATTTACTGTTCACAAGGATAGTAATGTAAGCTGTTTGTCAGTTAAGTTTATTAAAGTCTTTTTTGTATGTTAATCCCTCACCAACCTTGGAAGTTACGTTCTTGAAAAGGACTATTGGCCAAAGTGTGGTTGGCAAAACTATAGTCAACAAGATCAGTGTCATATGCAAATACAAGTTCACTGGAGAAGATACTCTCTAAGAGACTTTACAAGCATTTTTAAAAACAAAATACATGAAAGTCCTACAAGACATTCATTTCAAAACAGTCCAGATTTGTTAGCAATAAAAAAATCTCATCTGGTAGCTACGTTGATCAGGAAAGTTGTAGTATGGTCTACTGAGGCAGATTCTCCTATAAATTTTGTTACTTGTATTTATATTTTCAAGATATTTGAGCCAGTTCTGAAAAGCATAAAATATAATGCCTTTAGCATTTGTATTATCCTTTAAGTTTTGCAGCTCTCAGCAAAATGCTGACCCTTTTACAGATGACTGTGGTGGTAAAGGATATGTTTCTCTGGGCTGGTCTGCTATTCACGTGTGGAGAAGGTGGAACACGGCAGCTTCACCTCTTTATGCTCAGCACCCCTGCTTGCATGGCCTGCTGGGGGAGAAAGTGTTAATTAGTTTCTTTTGGCCACAGGAGTAGCTCTTTGGATTACTTTTCTTTTAGAGCAGTGAAGAAGCTAGAGGACATTCTCCCCAGAAAGGCTGAGGGGACCTTACCCCAAATCCTCCTGGCTGTCAGATCACTGGAGGCTGAGGGAGGGTGGGGCAGAGAGAGGAGGGTTTGCTTGTGTGGGAGAAGCTGTGTTGCAGTGGTCTTTTCCTTAGGAGGGATTTTTTGGCTAATGTTAATTATATTTACAATTGTTTAAAAATTTATGTTTGTATTCTGACAGGGTGGTATGTGTATATAACAAAAAGTTCAAAGTGTACTAAAGAGTGAAAAATAAGTGTCCTTTCTGTTCACCTAGATTTAATCTCCCCAGGACAACCACTGTTAACTGTGTGTAACTATTCTGAGCCTTACTCTGTGTTTTTTGTTTTGTTTTTGCTTACAGTATATCTTGGGGACGAATCTAAATCAGTACATACAATTTTGCTTCATGATTTTTAATAACTGAATTGATGGGCTTTTATGTTGTTTTTGGTCTTTTATTGCTGCTTTGTGAAGTTGGTCCTGCTTATCTACTTAGAAAATTTAGATTACTGGCCAGGTGTGGTGGCTCACACCTGTAATCCCAGCACTTTGGGAGGCCGAGGCAGGCAGATCACCTGAGGTCAGGAGTTTGAGACCAGCCTGCCCAACATGGCAAAACCCTGTCTCTACTAAAAGTACAAAAGATTAGCCAGATGTGGTGGTGGGTGCCTGTAATCCCAGCTACTCGGGAGGCTGAGGCAGGAGAATCGCTTGAACCCAGGAGGACAAGGTTGCAGTGAGCCGAGATCGTGCAACTGCAAAATCCCAGCTACTCGGGAGGCTGAGGCAGGAGAATCGCTTGAACCCAGGAGGACGAGGTTGCAGTGAGCCGAGATCGTGCAACTACTCTCCAGCCTGTGCGACAAGAGCGAAATTCTGTCTAAAAAAAAAAAAAAAAAAAAAAAATTTAGATTACTGTTATAAATGCATTCTATAATTTCAGGTAGTTTACTGAACGACTTCAGGACAGTGCTTTCTAGGAAATATTTTCCACAGTGAGAAGGATGGCAGATCTTTCATGTAAAATGTTTTTATAGTCAGTCTCCTTGGAGTGTGTTGGTATTTTATGTGGAAATTGACATAATTCATCAAGGGCAGCATTGGGGAAGAGGCTCCCCTCCCCCACCCCACACTTGTGACTTCTTCATAGAGTTTAACTCTTTGACTGCTATGTAAAAAATCCATTTATGATCTGACTGAACATTGTGTTTAAGGTTTTGGCCAGGTGAATTGAGGGTGGAACATTGGGTTGGGTTACCGTAAAGAAACCTAAATATTGGGCCGGGCATGGTGGCTCACGCCTGTAATCCTAACACTTTGGGAGGCCGAGGCAGGCAGATCACGAGGTCAGGAGATCGAGACCATCCTGGCCATCCTGGCTAACGCAGTGAAACTCTGTCTCTAGTAAAAATACAAAAAAATAGCTGGGCGTGGTGGCAGGCGCCTGTAGTTCCAGCTACTCGGGAGGCTGAGGCAGGAGAATGGCATGAACCCAGGAGGCGGAGGTTGCAGTGAGCCAAGACCACGCCACTGCACTCCAGCCTGGGTGACAGAGCGAGACTCCGTCTCAAAAAAAAAAAAAAAAAAAACCTAAATATTTTTCAGGATCCCCAGAAAAGATGTTACCTGGAGCCTAGTAGCAGCCCTTTTCCGTTTTTCTCATGGATCAGTTGTGTTTAAGAGTATTGTTTCTTTTAATATCTGGAACGTGATTGTGCAAGTTTCTCTGGAAATTTATATTGTACTACTGTTATTTTTCTCAAATATATTCACTATTAGGAAGGTAATATATATGTGGTAGATTATGTAGATGTTTCTTATTTATTTATTTATTTATTTTTTATTTTTTGAGACGGAGTCTCGCTCTGTCACCCAGGCTGGAGTGCAGTGGCGTGATCTCAGCTCACAGCAAGCTCTGCCTCCTGAGTTCAAACCATTCTCCTGCCTCAGCCTCCCAAGTAGCTGGGACTACAGGCGCCTGCCACCATGCCCAGCTAATTTTTTGTATTTTTTAGTAGAGATGGGGTTTCACCGTGTTAGCCAGGATGATCTCGATCTCCTGACCTCATGATCCCTCCTGTCTTGGCCTCCTAAAGTGCTGGGATTACAGGTGTGAGCCACTGCGCCCGGCCAATTATATAGATGTTTCTTAATATTGAAGAAATATGTATTTGGATGTGATTAGATTTGGTTTTAAAATTTGCTTTTTGAGTAAAATTTGCATAATTAAAAAGGCTTACAGTTACCCTTATTTTGGTCATTCAAATATGAATGACCTAGGTAATAATGGTTGAATACTCAGGTAATAATGATACGTTAGTAGTATCAAAATATTAATTAAATTTTTACTAGGTTATTTAGCTTTCTTGATGACCTCAAACTAATTTCTAATCCCTAAATATTTTTCTTGTCTTCCTATATATACTTCTGCTCCTGCGGTAGATTATCCAGTTGTCGGGGGTGAGTCTTGTGAAAAAGGAGGTGACGGAGACATGTTAGAAGTTTGGGGCCCTGTCTTTCCTACCCCACATTACTGTTGACATAGCTGCTGCTGTTGAAATAGCCATTCCTGTTGCTGGGGGTCTCTGGCTTTTTATTGTAACATTGTAGCTTTCTCTCCTTGTCCACATGGTGAGTTTCTACCATGCTTTTGTTTTATTATTACTATTTTTTGAGGCAGAGTCACATTCTGTCGTCCAGGCTGGAGTGCAGTGGCCTGATCTCAGCTCCTTGCAACCTCTGTCTCCTGGGTTCAGGCAATTCTCCTGCCTCTGCCTCCTGTCTAGCTGGGACTACAGGCACCCGTCACCATGCCTGGCTAACTTGTATTTTTAGTAGACATGGGATTTCGCTGTGTAGGCCATGCTTGTCTCAAACTCCTGGCCTTAAGTGATCTACCTGCCTTGGCCTCCCAAAGTGCTGGGATTACAGGCATGAGCCACTGTGCCCAGCCTCTACCATGCTATTTTAGGACCTGGATCAAATGTTGTTTTGTACCTAAAACTTTTTTCTGACTTTGCTTTTTTTCTATCAGCTTTTTTGTAGCATTTAAAAAACACATCTATTAAAGCGCATTTATCACATTATTTACAGTTGGTCTTTATGTGTCTGATTCCCTCAGGAATGTGATCTTTTTGAGGAACTGTTCTATCTGTCTTTGTATTAATGATAGCTGGGTACAGTGGCAGTAGATGGTGTTCAGTGCTTTCTGAATTAATGAATATTAGAAAGTTTAATTCATCTCATTTCTCCAAGGAAAAGCTGGTCTTTATATTCTTCATCTGATTGTCATTCACTTAATGATTGGCCAGTCGGTATTTCAAGTGGAACTTTTAGGTATCCATAGAGATAGGGCAGAATTATTTTGATTATATAATTTGCTTTAAAAATTGTCCTACAGCTTTCAGTCTAAAACCTTATAAGAAAACCGAGGAGCAAGTTTTCCTTTCTAGTCACCGTACTATGTTATAGAAAAGGTAAAATGTATTTGGAAAATTAAAAAAATCTTTTTTTCTAACTTATAGTGTCAGTGTCATCTGTCTTTAGTGCATTTCATTCCAGTGTTTTTTCTGTCTGTGGCTTTTCTTGTTTAATTGTGTTTTGTTTTCCACAGTAGGTAGATGATTTATTGTTTGGTATTGGAGTTAACTTTAGGCTTCAAATGGCTCAGTTCTGGTGAAATCCATTATTTAAGATCTGTGCACATCTAGGGAGGTTGCTCTGTCTTACAGTGGTAAAACACTTACGACTTTCTATTGACTTGAAGGCATTTCCTTGCCTCTTGCCCTTATTTAATGCTAGAGGATCCTTGTTGACAGATTCTCTTGTTAAGCCTTTGTTCATTTGCTTGCGATTTTATTTATTCAAAGCCTTCTTGCATTGTTCCAAGTGCCACTTCTCTAACTTAAGAACTATGTGATCTTTGCAGTTAACCTACCAATTTTCTCATTTGTTTAATGAGCAATAATGATACCTACCTCATAGTTTTGATGTGGGGAGACTAAATGAGATAATATACATAAAGCATTTAGATTGTACAGAATAAATGCTAGTTACTACTTATGAGTCAGGTTCTTAGTTGCTACTTAATTCATCTGGTCTCCTGAAGAGTGACTACCATGTATGTGTGTGTGTATATATATATATATATATATATATATATATATATATATATATATATAGATATAGCACTATTGATGTTTGTTATATAAAATAAATCTTACTTATTATATGTTACCCGAACCCAACATTATTAGCACAATAACAGTAACAGAGTGTAAGGAATATAATATTAAACACATATGCACATATGAGATACTTATATATAACGCAGTTTAGGGTTTATTAGGTGAAATGTGTGGAATGCAGCTGTGTCTTGTGAGAATTCTTTGGTACTGTGCTTCGAGCTTAGGGTACCTTACAAAAATGATTGAATGAGTGACAGTTTTAGTGTGATATGAGCACTTTTATTTATTAAATCCCATTCAGTGTTACCAAATTGCTGGCTTTTGATGGCCTTATGGTCAAATTTGAACCCAAGGGCCATTCAGGGACCCAGTAATACTTATGTAACTCAAAGGATGATAATATAGTTCTTCTTGTGTGCTTCTCAGTTGTTCTAGGCAATACCTGGTTCTTGTTTTTGAGTGTCATTTTAGGCACAGTTTGGCTTTTGCACATTATTTTTTATTTAAAGGGTTACCATTGGGTTGATCGTTACCACTGTCTGTGGAATTAGTTATTAACCATCAGAGTGGGCAGTCTATGAATTATCTTCTTATATCTGGTCTGCAAGAATTTGCTGTAATTAGAACATTTCTTGTTAATACCTATTGGGCCAAATTCAACACAAACTTTTATTGTAGTGCATGTAACTGCACATACTTGCAATTCTGAATGAGCTGGGAAAAAAGTTCTTAAAACTAAGTGAATGAAGTAGATTCAATAGAGCCCTTTCTGTAGTCATGGGAATTAATCATGAAGGCAGTTGCTTTAGTAACACTAAAAGCATAAAGTGTTTTAGTAAAGTTCAGTATCATTTGGTGATTATTGTGTCAAATTTTTACATGTTTCTTGATAATTTCTTGTTATTATCATAAAACACACAACTTAAAACATAATATAGCAGGTCCAGTTACTTATGACCACAAAGAATATTTCATATAAATTGTTCTGGGATTCTTCAAAATACCATTCATCTCCATTTTGCACAAATAATTGACAATTGCATGTAATGAGATTGGAAGGCTACTAGAATCCAGAAAGTACAGCTGTTAGAATTCACAGGAATCACATAGATTTGTTTCTGTGGGAAGAAATGTAAGGACTAGCAGAAGTGAGCAGAAATGTAGGAAGATCATCTATTAATACTTACACTTCAACAAAAGCACTTGGTTAGAAACACGGCTTTGAAGTTGAAATTGGACAGCCTGGCTTTTAAGTCCTGCTCTGTCACTTACTTCCCATATGGCCTGAATTACTTAACCTTTCCACCCCTCAGTCTCCACATATGTAAAGTGGGGATAGTCATAAAACTAACATAGGCTTTTGTGAGGTTTAAGTGAGATTATGCATGTTAAATGCTCAGCACAGTGTCTGGCACATAGTAACCTCTCAATAAACAGTTTATAAAATATCCACAAGCAAGGAGTTGTTACAAACCAGTCTTGTGTCATCTGTTAAAACAATCATACTGCTGCAAAAGCAGCTAAAATATAATCTTGACTTTGTCAGCAACTGTAGGCGTATTGAAGTGAGTAAAATGACTCATATGTTTGTCTTGGTTCTAAATATCTGTTGTTGGCAATTTTGTCATTCAACCCTGTCCCCAAATGTGGGATTGCACTCATATGCAACAGCTAGTAATTATGTTTCTCTTCAGTAGTAATGGTATTTAAATATTGTTACATCACTTCATATCCTTTTAAGCTGTGACTCATCTTACACATAAATGTAGGAGTTACTAGTCTGATTTGGGGGGTTCCAGGGAGTCACTAAGTGATACTATTTCTTTTCCTTGAGAAGTAAGGCGCAGGAGACTGCCAGATGGAGATCAGATCGTCTCCTCTGTTGGCTGATTGGAGGACATGGCATCAGATCTGGATTGAAAAGGGCTTATTAGCCTGCTTGACTTAGACCTGCCCACTGGGTGACTGACACAGCCAACAAGCCTGGGCCTCAAAGGGCAGGCACCTTCCTGCATGGAGAGCCCATTAGAGAGACCAGACCAGGGGACACCCAGGGACAGAAGGCTGCACCCAGGGACAGGGGCTGAGAGAGAGCAGGAGGTGAGCCTGTCTTGCCCAGGTGCTTGTTTGAGACCATTGACCCCACATGTCCTTCTGCCCCTTGGAGAGGAGAGTGGGAGAGTTCAGGAGTGCTGCCCCCGCCGCATTTCCTCCACATGACTTGAAGCGTGATGGAAGCACACCCAGCCACGTGAGCAGAGTCTTTCTACAACGAAAGGGAGCGTGTGCAGCTCTGCGAGTAGGAGAGATGAAGAGCAGAGTGAAGGGAGGGTTGGAGCACAAACACAGCAGATGAGTCTCTCGAGCCCTTCATCTTCCCGGAGCCCCCTATGTTATTTAAAATGCAGGTGAAGGACTCTTAGATAACCAGAAGTACAAATTTAGATAACTAGATTGTGACTTGTCATGTCTGAATTTTAGTCTTCATAAAAATTTAAATGCTATCTTGAAATAGAATAAATGGAATAAATATGTAAGAGAAAGCTAAGAATCTTTAGCAAAAGTATACTTTTTTGTAGTTAAGGTATATATGGAAATTAGCTTGTGAGTCTGATTTTCAGCATACGTTGATATATTAAATTTTTAATTGGTTGGATAATTCACCTTAGTAATTAATTTTTAGTAATTTTTTATGCTTTTCAAGAAATGTTTAATGAGCATCTACCATGGGCTAGGCACTGATAGATACCAGAGACACCAGGATGGATGAGAAACTGTCCTCTTTTCATGGAGATCATAGTTCAATAGAAGAGACATGTAATACATATATTCAGTACAGAATTACAGGTAACAGATGTGGAAATACAGTAGGTCAGAAGCAGCAGTGGCCAGTTCTGCCTTACTGGCAATGGGCAGTGGTAAGGTGGAGCATATATAAGCAGCTTACAATTCTAGTTTTGATTAAATTTGAGAAAAAAAAAGTCTTCTCTGTTATAATGAAATCTTGTCAGCATTCGTTTCTAGGACTTTAAAAATTATTTTGTTTCCTATCTTTCTAGAAATTAGGAAGCAAGTGATAGAAGCCGACCCAGGACTTGGTGTGAGAAAAAATTTTAACTTAATTAAAACCATAATTTAAATATTTTACTAGTTATAGAAATATTAAATATCCACCTGACGCAAGGTGCTCTGTGTATAAAATATTGGCAATTTGTCCTCTTCCCAATGATCTTAAAAATATGTGCTTACAAAAACAAAACAAGCAACCTACCAATTATATAGACACTGTTGATCTTTTTATTTGCAGAATCAGGGGAAGCCATGGAGAATCATGGGGACTCCTTGAAGGGAGGCTGAGGTGGCAGCTGGGAAGCTGATGGGAAGGGAAATCATTTGGGCAATAGCATTACAAGTGGGCACACCCAGAGGCTGGCAGGTGCAGTGTGTGTGCCTGGTCCTTCCACCCCAGCAGTGATCACCATAGGGAAAGGGGAGGCCAAGCTAGCAGAGCTTTGCTGCGTTCTCCCCAGCCCCACTCACCCTACTCGCTTGGCAATTAGGCATTTATAGAATTTGTTTGAAGAGTGTATTCTGCAAATTTAATGAAAAAATAAAAAAGTATTAATTTGAAGCATGATACAGTGGAAATAATGGTAATAATGCTGTTGGTGATATAAGAAATATTTTGAATGGGAAGGTATAAATCATATTTGTGCTGATAATGAAAGGTTAAAATTGAAGAACATTTAGGCTTATTTCTTTTGAACACTTTGATTGTATCAGATAATGCATACTTAAACTAGAGGAGTAGGCTGGGCTTTGTGGCTCATGCCTATAATCCTAGCACTTTGGGAGGCCAAGGCGGTGGATTGCTCCAGTCCAGGAGTTCGAGACCAGCCGGGGTAACATGGCAAAATCCCATCTCGACAGAAAATACAGGTATTAGCTAGACATGGTAGCATGCGCCTGTAGTCCCAGCTACTTAGGACTCAGGAGGCTGAGGTGGGAGGATCACCTGAGCCTTGGGAGATTGACGCTGCAATGAACTGTGATCGTGCCACTGCACTCCAGTCTGGGTGGCAGAGTGAGACCTTGTCTCAAAACAAACAAAATCCCCCCAAAACAAAACCTGGAGGAATATGAAGATATGTATGGAACTTGTGTGGCTCTTTTGAAGAGAAAATCTGGGCATTTCTGAGGACTTTGTGGGTTGATGGCACTGCGTCTTTCATGTATCTTGCTTTCACTGGCTGTCCCTTTCCTTGATGGTGATTATTTATACTGCTCTATAATTGTGGCTATGATCTGTCTCTTTTCTTGTTCCCAAGTAAACATAAGAAAGAGGAAAGGAAGCCAAATGATTTTTCTAAGATTATATGCTGATAGGGGGAGCAAGATGGAGATAAATGGGTTTTTGCGGTTGTGCAGTTTTTGAAAAGACATTTGTTTAATGTGGAATTAATGTAGTTATGAGAGATGCAAGTGGGATTGGGTTGGACCACAGGGAAGTATAGGATTGGATTGTCAACCTTAAATAATGGAAATATGATTAAGTAGAGTTAATTTGAGTCCAGAGCTTGAGGATGGCCACCCGGGTACATAGATTCAAGTTGCCCTGAATATACACTCCAATTAGCAGCAGTTACAAGCGGGTTTTTAAGGAAAAAAGAAGGGACTGTTTCTAAGATTTTACCAAGAATTTACATCAAAATAACATAAGCTATTGATTGTCTAAACCTTGTTCTTTGTATCACAAATTCCAAGAACATGAAGATAATGGGGGAGACAGCTAGCCAGGCACAAAATGTCCTGAAACAGTTTTCCCCAGGCATGGGAGGATCCATAACTGCAGTCCCATATGCACATCTCTCTGGGCCTGATAGATTTCGTGGACCTCACAGAGCTCAGACTGCTCTGAGCTATTTTTCTTGGGATTCTAGATGATCTCCCAATAAAGGGAAATAAAGGGGTCAGGAGGAGGTACTGGAGCAGTTCTTCCTACAGGACCACCAGTGGTAGGGTGGCTTAGGCTATCCCAGAGTGCTGTTTCAGAACAAGATGTTTTAGGGGGAGAGCTGGTATATGTAGCCTTTAGGTTCCCATATTTCATCTTGACTGGAGTGACCAGTCAAAATAAGTGGTATTTCAGACTCTTGTTGCAGATGTACCTTTCTTTATTTTTTGTGTTTTTAGTTGTGCTTTGATGTTAATCTGCTTCACTGCTCATTCCTCCTCTGAGCATTCCTTCCAGCCTTGGATCTAGAGCATGGCAAAATTATCATGACAGTTTTATCAGTGGTGTTTATTAAGATTTCCACATGTAAAATAATCTTTATTCTTAATATATCTTAGTCTGTGGTACAGTGAGGAAGTGATCACAAATATGTTTACCAAGATTTCAGCATTTAAAAATAATCTTTTTTCTTGATGTATCTTAGTCCACGGTTCAGTGAGAAAGTGATCACAACTAAAAACATAACTAAGGGGCACCAGTGAATTTGGTTGAAAGACACAAATAACTTATTCAGATTATTGTAAGGAAAAAAGAACATTTGCTGTCTGAATTCATTATACTAGAAATGAAAGGCATCAGGAACTGAAGCGTGAAGCACCTTCGGGTTGGGCTATTCAGTCTCTTTTGGGCTAAAAGGTCTCTGGTGGTGACTGCTTTGCTCTGTATCTCAGGTGCTGTTTCCTTCTCTGTACCAGCTACTTTTCTCTGCTTACTGGTAGTTTTTGCTTCCTCATTTTTTCAGCTTGCCTTTGGTGGTCATTGCCTATTAAGCTCTTTATTGCGTGGTGCTTCATCTTTAACTCCCGTTGCAAGCTGATCCATTCTCTAAGTTTCTCTTAGTTCATTCCCACAGAGAAGGGCTGGTTGAATAAATTATACTAATACTTTAGGATGCTGTAAAGCTGTGGAAAAGGTTGAGGTAGACCCACTGGGGTACTGGAGAAACTGCGTTCAGTGACATCCCTTTGGTAGCTTGGAAACTGGCCACCATAGCATGAGTATTTGCCACATGGAAATCTGCAGATGCCACAAACAGGGCCCATTGCCTCTGCCTCTTCCCCCAGAAATGGTTGTTAACCTTTAGGGGCACTGCTGGGTAGATCTATAGGTGTTGACCTATACAGTCTCCAAGATGTACTGTTAAGTGAAAAAGAGGTGTCGATTTTAGAATATTCTAGTTTTTGAATAAAATGGGAGATGAAATATTTGTGGGTGTTCATGAATACATGCAGATTCTTGAATAGTGTGGAGAATATTTTTGGCAGCTAACAGTGATTGCTTCTAGAAAGTGGGGGCTTAGGTTTGGAGTGGAGAGTGTGTGCAGATCAGGGTTCAGTTTTAGACATTGTCTATGTTTTATTGTGAACATTAATAGCCAATACAATTCTTACATAATCATCATAATGTCAGTATCATTTACTTCAATTTCAAGTATTATGATGAGGTGTGTAGGGAAGGAAACATAATCCCTAACGTTGAAGAGGTCAAGATCAAATGAATTCACTTTTCTCGTATACCATTAAGGTCACAGCCATGTCCCTTTGTATTTTATGTTATGTCAGACTGACTTTTCTCACTCTGTTAATTGCTTGTCTTCAGATTTCTAATAGCCCCCTTACACTCTTTTTGATGTATTTATATGTAAGCTTTTACTGTATCACTACTATACCCATGATCTTTGTGTTGCCTGGAATCCACTTTCTTCTAAGACACCTTATGTTTCCTATTCTAATGTAGACAGGTTGCTCTCTATGCAGCTACACAGTTGGCATTTGGAAATGTCTAATTTTGGCCTGTGCAATGTTACAGATCCTGTTTTTGCCTCCCTTTCTTATTTTGTGTAAAAGAATTATTCTGACTCTTGCTAAAAAGGGAAAGTGGGCTTTATTCAGGACCATTGCAGTCGGTATCAAGACTATTAAAATAGTGGAGAGATCAGGCCCAACTCTGCACTCAACAAGGACAAGTGGAGATGGATAGCCAATGGGCAGAGCAAGAAGGTCGGTGATGGAAAATCACTAAGAGGAGAGACATCAAGTGTAGGGGGATTCTGGCTAAACCGACATAACAAGATTCTTGCTGAAGACAGGCCAGGGTGATCAGATATCAAGGGTGGGGGATGAGGAATCTGTTCAGATATCTAGGATGATCAGATTTCATGAAGGGTGGGGGGATTCTTGCTAAACTGAGTTAGCAGGATTCTTGCTACAACTGGACTAGGCAGGCTGAAGATAGGACAAGGCTGAGGTAGAGGCCTAGTCAAGAAGAGGGCTTAAAGGAGCCTGCCCAGAGTTTGGTCAAGGAGCATCTTTGTCAGTTCTTCCTGTTGCTGTTTTGTTTTTCTGTAGTATACTCTCAAATTCTTTTTCAGAGACATTTCCAAGGCAGTAAACTTTGAATCCTGTGTTTTCATGCTGCTGTAATAGCACATGACTTACCACAAACTTGGTGGCTTAAACAACACAGATGTATCATATAATGGGTTCTGGAGGCCAGAAGTCTGAAATCAAGTTTCTCTGGGCCAAAGTCAGCAGGGTTGGTTCCTTCTGGAGCCACTAGGGGAAAATCCATTTCCTTGACTTTTCTTGCTTCTGAAGGCTGCCTGCTTTCCTTAGCTGGTGATGTCTTGCTTCCACCATCACACTGCCTCCTCCTTCCTTTAACCTTCTTGCTTCCTGTTCAGAAGGATTGTTGTGACCACACTGGGCCCACTTGCATGATGCAGGGCAATCTCTGAACTCAAGATCCTTAGCTGAATTACATCTGTAATCAATCACTTTTGCAATTATGAGGCAACATTTACAGATTCCAGGGGTTAGGATGTGGACATCCTTGGCAGGGCAGAAGGTCAGTCTTCAGCTTACCACACCTTGTGATATCTAAAAATCTTTTTATTTTTCCTCATGGTTGGTATAGAATTCCAAGTTCATGACAATTTTTTGCTCATAACTTTGGAAATAGTGTTTCATTATCTTCTAGCTGATTAGAACTTTGGCACCAGTCTAATTCTTATTCCTTGGTATATGACTTGAGAAATTTTCCCCCTCTAAACTTCTGAGATCTTTTGCTTTAGTTGAATGTTACACCTGGCTTAAGCTGAACGTAAACTTAATTTATTAGTGTCCAGTTAAGTGTAATTAATGTCCATAGGCATGCCTCTAACAGGGATGTTACTTTTGCAAAATGGTTTCCAAATTGTAGGTTCCTACCCATTTAAGAGACAGGGAGAAATAATGAAGGGAAGAAGGAAGTAATAAATAAAACAGAATGGAAAAATTCATAGTGCCATCTTACAGTACTTGTAAGTACATACTGTTTCATGAGACATTTGTTTTACTTATATGTGTATGTGGTTTGTTAAAAATGTCCAAAACCACTACTTTAGCATGTATTTTGCTTCCTGTCTGAAACAGGGGCTGAAACAGAGGCTACAGTTTTCACATTAAGAATTATTATTAAAAATTACATTAAGATATAAAATGTATTTGAGGAGAGGAGCATTTCTGGTTAGCTTTAGTTTAATGTTTTAAATAAAAATTTTTTTGTTGCTCTATGACAAGTTTTATTTTTAATAAGAAATAAGAAAGTGGCTAATATTGAGACACAAGATGAAGGCACTTTATGAAGCTGCTTCTTTCAAGCCGCTGTTTGTTAGCGGATGGAATGCTGGTGTAGGCTGGTGTGCTTCATAGTTGGGATGTAGCCTGAAAGCCATGTTTTCACCCTCAACAATGATCAGCTTTGTTTGAAAATATATAGTCTGTGTAACCACAGCAAGGTTTTTTTCTCCCTTAGAAGAAGACAGAATGCATCTCAAACTTTTTCTTCTTGTGCTTGTTTCACAGATAGTTTAAAGTAGAGCTACCTCTGCCTTTCTTTGTTTTAGTTAGTTGCAGAATGTGTGAGGTACCACCTAGCAGCACTCTTGGTGTGTTCGAGAACTATAAAATAATAATGAAATCTTGGAATAGATAAGTTACTCTATGAGGACTGAAGCTGTTGTTAACTCCCAAGGCCAGACTGATTATCTCACAAAGGGTAAAGTACTTTTAAAATTGATGTTGTTTGTATTTTTAACGTTCATCTGTCAAAATGTACTCTAGGAAAAATGGTCTGCTGTAAATTTTATTTTATTGGAAATGAACTTTAGTAACTTTGTATGGATTTTTCATTGCAATTTGGTGTTAATTTAGTGACATTAAGATACAATACCTGCTTTTAAAGCATATAATTCAGGAGGATACTGGATTCTTAAAAGTTCTTGGCAGATTAAATGGAAAAAGAGGTCATCTTAGAATTGTATAGTTGTCAATTTTTAAAATGCTTCTTAAAAATGTGTAGTTGTCATTTTCTTCTATAAATTGTGCTGAGGTATTTTCCTGTATACTTCAATATTTCCTGCACACTTGAGTATCCAAGTATCTTCTGATCCTTATTGCATAAAATATGCCTCTTTTACTTTGAAACTTTGTTACATTAGATAAAAAATCATAAAAATAATTTGATTTAATTTGGCTTGGAATGTAGTTTTTTTTTTTTTTTTAAACAAACATCCTGGTGAAATGAGAGGACTGATATTTAAAGTAGTTAATCTAAGCCGGGTGCGGTGGCTCACTCCTGTAATCTCAGCACTTTGGGAGGCTGAGGTGGGTGGATCACCTGAGGTCAAGAGCTTGAGACCAGCCTGGCCAACATGGTGAAACCTCATCTCTACTAAAAATACAAAAATTAGGCAGGTAGCTCACACCTGTAGTCCCAGCTACTCGGGAGGCTGAGGCAGGAGAGTTGCTTGAACCTGGGAGGTGGAGGTTGCAGTGAGCTGAGATCATACCACTGCACTCCAGCCTGGGCAACAGAGTGAGACTCGGTCTCAAAAAGAAAAAAAGAAAAAAAAAAAGTAGTTGATCTACATATTTCTGCACATGGTTTTATTTTTAATAATAGGAACTTTTTCTTCAGCTACAATAATTTTAACACTCATTACTCTTTAATTACTGTAATATTTTGGCAACAAGTGGTATTGTATTTCAAACCACATTTTTCCAAATAAACTTTTATTTATGGATTTGTCATGCAAGGAGAGCATAAACATGTGGTGTGAATTTTTGGGATAATGTCCTGATTAAGTTTTTATTTGATAATGATGTGACATAAGTACCAACGAACACAGCTGCTGTTGTTTATAGGTGCATGGAACTTTGTTCACATGTGCACACAGACACAAGACGGCTGTTGAGTTTAAAGATTGAGAATTTATTTATTTGATTTAGAGTTAACTGTTCTGATCACTTTAAAGTACATCATACTTCTCCCAAAAAATCAGGATGCAATTTCATCCATTTCCAATAAGAAGTCCAGTATTTCCGGAAGACTGACAGTGATCTATGTAAAGCTTTATATTTTATAGTTTGCCACAATGACATTTTCTTGGGATGCGTTGCGTCTTCACCTCTCAACCCCAGTCCTTGCCTTTACACTTTTAAACTTTTCATTGTTATGTTGGAAATATACTTGTGATGCCTAGGACTGGTAGCAGGAATAAGGGACTGGTATAAAAGACATTCCAATAAAGCATTCATCTATTGAATTTGGCCTGATTACTAAAGAAATTCATGCTTTGCAGTTCTGATAATAGAAATGGAGTTTCATAAGTAGTCAGATTCTCTTGATTTGAATTTAATTTCTTTTTTTTTTTTTTTTTTTTTGAGACAGGGTCTTACTCTGTCACCCAGGCTGGAGTGCAGTGGCACAATCTCAGCTCACTGCAACCTCTGCCTCCCGGGTTCAAGCGATTCTCCTGCTTCAGCCTCCCGACTAGCTGGGACCACAGGCAAGCACCACTATGCCCAGCTAATTTTTGTATTTTTAGTAGAGATGAGGTTTCACCATGTTGGCCAGGCTCGTCTCAAACTCCTGGCCTCAAGTGATCTGCCTGCCATGGGATTACAGGCGTGAGCCACCACACCCAGCTTGATTTTAATTTCCATTAATTTGCTTTCCCTATGCTTTGGTAGATGTGTGAGTATCAAGTTTTAAAATTGGGCAGCAGAAGAGGGAAAAAGGAACTGACGAAGGCTCATAAGTCTAAAATAGGGTAGTGAATATGTATATCATTGAGTTGATTATCTCAGACTTCTGTTTGCATTAATTCATGGTGAAAATCTGAACAACTCATCTGTATTTTTACTTTATTTAATCATTCTGTTTAGTTATTGACACATCCCCCAAAGGAAAGCATATTCACATTTTGTAGTTTAACTGAGAAAAGCAGTAACACAAACATTTTTTTCCCAAATAAGCTTTTACAAATTTACAACTTCCCACTCTGTTGTTTTTACTATTATAAACAACCTTGTGCTTGTTTGATGATCTCATTGGCATAAATCTATAGAAGCAGTAGTGCTGGGTAAGGATATGTCTGTTTTCAGATTTTTTTACACATATTATCAAATTACTTTCCAGAAAGATTTTATACATTTATATGTTTATCTTCATTGTAAGGAACTGCAATGTCAACATTATTGTCAACATTGAGTATTATCAGTGCATTTTTTGGTTAGTCTGAATAGGTGCAAAGTGATATTTTGAAACTTTTATTTCTTTAGTTACTAATGAGGTTGATTTTTTTTTCTATGTCTTGGTTTTTCATTTTAGATTTTATTTTTATCAGACCTATATTTGGCTTAAAGATTCAGCAATCTATAAGTCTTATTTTGAAAATAGCAGACTCCTGTATTTTTCACTGCCTGCTCCATAGAAGTAAGCACTCTCCACTGCCCTGGCTGATTCTTTTCCTGTGTGCCTCCATTGCACTAGGTAACATGCCAGTATTGCTGCTTCATGCATCTTCCGTTTTTGGCATTTCTATTGGTTTCCTGCTTTGGAGAATGAGGATTTGGTTTTTCCACCCTGCACCCGGCTCTGCTACACACATGCATGTCCCTTCAGCTTTCAGGGATTTGACTTCATTTACTCAGCTCCCTTGTTTTTAACCCCACCTCTCCTTAGGAACCACCATTTGCTTTGAGGAGGGGATTTCAAGAATCCCTATAGTTGCTATTTTAGTGGGGTTTTAGGGGAAATGGAGGTAAAAGCATGTGTTCCATCTGTCATCAGTAACTGGAAGTCCTTTTTCATGTCTTTAGTAATCATTTTTATAAAATAGTAATTAAAATTGTGGGCTGTGGAGTCAAGACTGTCTGGATTTGAAAACTGTCTTTGCTGTTTATTAGCTTTATGCCTGTGGACAAGTTGCTTAAAATCTCTAAGCCTCTTTTTTATCGCAGTGTAGGATTCATAATGATGCCTACCTTAGAATGTCATGTGGTAAGGCAGGGTAAAGTGCTTAGCACAGTATTTGCTGCCTGGCAGTATCTTACTATCTGCCAGGCAGTTAATAAGAATGCAGTATAGTTGTTACAGTTGTTACTGCTGTTGCTACTTTTAGGAATTTCTTGCTCATAACCTTTGCCTAATTTTCTCTTAGAATGCTTTTTTTTTTGATAAGAGATGCCTTTTATATAGTCTGTTATTGATCTTTTAAAAAAACTTACGGTATACATTCATACTATTTCATGTTATGATCTTGACTTTTGTTGTCAGATTTATGTTTTTGAAAGTCTCCTAATGTTAATAAGGATGAAGGGTATGTGTGTGTGTGTCTGTGTGTGTGTACACACACATACATATGATAAAACTGGAGTCCTAGAGACCGGTTAGGAGATTGTTATAGCAGTTGAGGCTGTTGATAAAGCGAACTAAGAGGCTAAACAAAGACATATTTGTATCATGTAAAATAAATATTGTATCTTGTGCAAGTTTGTTTTGTGGAGATCCAAGTTCCTTTACTTTTTAAAAGCCGTTTTGAATGTTTGTCTCTTCTACCCAAGTGGGCTTCATCTGAAAACTTAGAGCTTTCAGTTTCAGTTTCTACTTAACGTCAATTTCTATGAAATTTTAGATCCAAAAGTGATTCATGAAGGATAAGATTTATCATGTCCTAAGTTTATGTCTTAATGAACTTGCTTTTTTTATTGAATATTACATGTATTGCTATTACAAAGTTGTAGTTACAAATACTTCACTCATCCTTTTATTTGATTTTGTTGATTTGTCATTTTAGGCAGTATTCATTTTTTGTTTTATTTTTATTATGTCTTAGTTTCATAATTAATTAACTTTACGATTCTTTCAATAACAATTCATCTAAATTTGATGTCTTCTCCACAGATTCAGACCAGGATGTAGCACTCAAACTTGCCCAGGAGCGAGCTGAAATAGTTGCTAAATATGACAGAGTAAGTATCCATATTTACACTTTGAGTGAGTTTTATTAGAAAAACCATATAAATAGAAATGGATTTGCTTTTTGGAGGGCTTAAATTACAGAAGCAGTTTGTTTACTTCATGGGGACATAGAGATCATCTTCTCTGACTTCATCTCCTGTCTTTCTTCATCCTTTTCTCCACTTCAGTCTGTTGCTGTTCCTCCAGCACACCAGGCTTGCTCCTGCCTCAGGGCCTTTGCACTGGCTGTTTCCTCTACCTGGGACACTTGTGTCCTGGATATCCTCATGCCTCATTGCCTCACATCTTTTAGATCTTTGCCCAGATGCTATCGTCTTACTGAGATCTTCTCTGACCTCCCACCCCCCTGTTTAATGCCCCTGCTTCTACCCCCAGCAGTCTGTACACCTGCCGAGACCCTACATTCTAGGCAGGAATTTCTTTTGTTTGATTTACTTTTGTATCCTAAATGCCTAGGACATTACCTGATTCACACTAGGCACTCAATAAATACTTGACTAAGTTAAGTATATGGAATTACATATCCATGGCGTTCATAATTTACATCTGCTATTATAAATTTACCACGGATCTTAGATTTTGAATTTATATAAGTATGTATAATTTCCATTAGTGTTTTATTGTTATGTTGGTATGGAATCTGTTTTTTGATATTATAGAAAATCACAATTATTGACAATTGACATAACCTCCTTATACCTTACCTCCTGAGGTCTATAATGAGTCCTAACAGTGATTTATAAATGTCATGTTTCGTATTTGTATCACTTGCTTGTAATTATGTATCTGTTCCTTTTGATTATTTGTGAGGATAACAGGAGATTAAATCATAGAAAGCCACCTGCACTGTGCCCTGCTTCCATGAGGTGTACACGTGGTGCTCAGCTTAGCGGTTATGTTCCCAGAGTTCATTTTTGGAACATCAAACACAGTTTCCTTCATTGTGATGAGGTTTTATTGTAGTCCATGAAAAACTTAGTTAACTTATTTAACTGCTTCACTAATTTAAAACCAGTGTCACTCTCATTCATTCCTGCTTGTGTGCATTTTTTTCCCCACACAATTAACACAGGCCAGGTATCGTGCTGGGCCTTGGGGATTCATAGACAGAAGTGAGTGGCAGCAGTCCTTGCCTACAGGATGCTCACAGTGTACTGAGAGGAGAACACACAAGCAGACAGATGGAGGTGTCCACAAGACAGTTGGGAGTTTGGGTCTAAAATTTGAGGGATTGCTATAGATAGTTATATTTGGGGTTTCTTCACTGATCAGTGATAGCCTAAGAGTAAATGATACCTAGATTAAGAAGAGCAGTGGGCTGTGGACCAAACTCTGGGCACACCATCATTGACGAGTGACCCATGAAAAAGCCATTAGTAGAGTTGATGGGGCATGAGGAGACCGTGAGAGGGCGACGTCACAGGAGTTGGGAAGAGGGAGTAAGGGACAGTGACAAGTACACTTCAGAGATCCATCAGATGAGGCCTGAAGAGCGTCCAGCAGGTCTGACTGCTGGAAGGTCATTTTTGACTTTGGCAAGAGTAGTTTCAGGCTGGCATAGCTGTGAAGTAAAGAAATAGATGAGGAGCTTCTCTGCCTGCTTCTCTAAGGAGTTTGTATAAAAAGGCAAAAAAAAAAAAAAAAAAAATCTCTTTCTCTGAGACGTGTTTGGTCTAGAACTGTAAGGTTCGGCAGTTTCTTCTTGAGTGGCTTTCTCATCCCCATCGCTCTTCTTTCCTCATCAGCTTCCCCAAGGAACCCTGGCCTGATCCTGGCTCAGCTCCGTGTCAGCTGCTGCTGACACACAGCATCTTCCAGAGTCATAACTAGGAAATAGTGTTTATTTTGCCAAAAATAGTTGGGTTTAAAAGGGAAAAAAAAATGTTAAGGCTTGTAATGCCTCACTTCCAGCTCTTATTTTTAATAATACATTAAAAATAGCTCTTATTTCTTCGTCCTTTTATTTAAAAAAATTATTCAGTTTTATAAACTCTGATTAACACTTTTTTTTGTGCCTTATTTTAGGGACGAGAAGGTGCAGAGATTGAACCTTGGGAAGATGCTGATTACCTTGTTTACAAAGTCACGGATAGATTTGGCTTTTTACAGTAAGTCACATAGATTGAAATCTTGCTTTTTAGATTGTAATGGGTCTGTGGTCACCTATTATATTGATTTTCTTTATTTTTAATATAATTGCCGTGAATAAGGAATAGTCTTACAATATGCTTTTTGGTACTAAATTCCTGGGTTTTTTTTTTTAACAACTCTGTGATTAAAATTTAACTGTTTAAGATATAATTTTTAATATTTTCTGCAATTTAGTGAGAACATTAAGTGCAGTAGGTGAGTTATATTAATAATTCAACAGAGTTAAATGCAAATGGATAATTTGTATTTTAAAAATAATTATAAAACATTTCATTCTGTACCAGTGCATTTTAAAAATAAATAGCAATTCGAACTTTAGTGTTATGCAGCCTAAAAATTAGCCTTGTAAAGAAATGCCATTCATCTTCCTTATAGTTATAAATGTATTCATAATATTGCTTCTCAAAATTAATTCCATTCATCCTGAATATGTTATATAAAGAGTTGAGAGAGGTCTAGATCACATAAAGTAAAGCAGTTAAAATAATTTGGATCCTTAAAAACACCCTGCACATGGTATGAATCTGTCTGTTCTGGTTCTGGTATTGTTTAATCAGATTCCTACAGGCTAGAGACTTCTATTCATCTTTATACTTTAGTTCCATACAATTTAAGGATTAACTAAATTTTCATTCAACTGTGCTCTTTTCCAATTTCATTTATTATAAATAGGAAAAAAAGCCAGGACTTTTTATTTTATAATACATGATTAAATTTTGAAGGAAAAACGTTCTTTTTTTGTATAGTTCACAGTAATGTACAGTCCTCTGACCTTATTTTCTCCTTTTTTTTTTTTCTGAGTCTAGAATTTATTTTGTTGTATTATGTTTTTCTGAGAGTAAAACCAACCAACCAGCAGACAGAAACAGTTCCCGGAGCTGGAGAATATGTGCTCTTCTTGTGGGTTTGCTGTTCTCTGGTCATGTAGCCATTTTATACTTCATTTTTAAAACAGGAATTAGTTTACATACTTTTTTTATGTATCTTCAGGTGTATTTGAGGCTTTGAAAAAGTAAAATATAAGAATACTTTATAAGGTTCTGGACAAATATTAAGTGTTACTATACCTAATGACATTAGCTATCTGAAATGTTCTTCTGAGTAGTTATAATCAGAAGACTTTGTTTTGTTTTTGTAGAGACAGGTCTTGCCCTGTTTCTCAAACTCCTGGCCTTAAGCAATCCTCCCACCTGTATAATCAGAAGCCTTTGAACTTCACTAGAATAACAGCAATATTTAACTATGATGGAAATACTGTTCTTAAATTAAACTTCCACCCCTACTTTTTTAAAAAATCAAACTTGGCTGCGCATGTGACAAGAAATGATTGCATATTTGTGTGGGTTAGTGTGCAGATCTGGGGTATGAAGGACAATTTAAGCATTAAGACTGTTATCACCAGTGGGTTCACAACTTGCCTGCACATTAGAATCAGCTGGGAAATTGTTTAAATAGATTTCAAGGTCTTTCCTAGATTTTGATTGAAAAGATAGGAGGCACCTCAGCTGATTTTGACCTTCCCAAGTGTTTCTGGTGGGAATGAACCTCTGAACCAGATTTTTTATTTTTATTTTTTAAATCATAAGATGGTCCAAATATGGTATAAAATACATATGGAAACCTGTGCATTCCAAAAAGGATCTATTAATTACCTAAATTTTCTTTTCTTATTGCTTAAAACAACATGAGCTGGGCCCTAGACATAAGAGGTACCTTTTTTTAAACTGGCAAATGCTGTATTTGGCTTTTTAGCATTATGGATTCCAATGTAAAATTTTAAGTGCACAAGTACATTATTAACATTTAAACACACCCTTGTGATCACACATACACATTCCATTAATTTGGGGGAATTGAAAACATACCATCAAGTTAAAATGAATTTTAAGAAAAAACTACATTCACAAATCTGAAAGGTATACAAAACTGAAATTGTAAAATAATGAGGTGCCAGCTAAATTTCATGAAATATGCCTGCAAATGTGAATCCAGTGATTTGTCCACACTTGTGATAGTTGGGTGGGAAGACATTCCCCAGTGAAAGCATCCAGTCTCTCTGACTCTTGTCTATTGAGAAGCATTTCTAGGTATAAAACCGTGTTTGAACTATTTACAGCCATGAAATAAGTGATTCTGACCCAGGAGCCTAGTCTGTATTTGGCAATCTGAATATTGCAGTCAGTTCTTTTGTATTTGTTTTTTCACTGTGTGTGCTCAGGTCCATTTGGCTCTAGTGGGGAAAAAGTGCAAATATTTATTGTGCACTTACTGTGTGCCGAACACTGTTCTGTGCTCTTTACATGGAATAACTCAGTTATTCCCCTGAAAAGCTCTTTGGGGTAGGTACTGTTTTTGTCTTCCTCTTTTTAAGTGATGAAACTGAAGCACAGAGGTCAAGTAACTTGCCCACGTTGTATTGACAGTGAGCGTCAGCTCTGGGGTGTGGACCTTGGCAGTCTTCCTGCAGAACTTGCATTCTGAACTGCTACAGTATGCTGCCTGTTGCTGCTTTCTTGTATTTTAAATAAGAGAAATACAGAACAAGTGCTTTGAAATGCCTAGAAAGAAAGTTAAAGGGGGAAAACGAGGACCTAAAGAGAAGGATACTGTTTGAAATGAACACTGCTATTGAGATATGTACTAAGATAGCTAAGCTCACCGCTTTTTAAAAAATAAAGTAGACTGGTACTCATTCTCATATTGTCACACTAATTTTATTTACTCCATGATGTGGTCCTAAAACAGACAACACAGATGAACATAATGAAGCATAGAAATGGATATTGGGGTGATGTCAAGCCTTAATAAATTTCACCAAAATCAGTGATTTTTAGTACAATGAGTAGTTTAAGTAAAACATTTTCTCCAGACATTGTTACTAGTGGTTTTTATTGCTTGTCACCACAGACTGGAGTTTTATGCACTATTGAATAAAATCACTTGGTGTAAGCATTTAGGTATTACTCCCTGTCACACCTTGATCGAAAGAGCATTTTTTTCTACTGTCTTAGTTCTTTGTAATTTTTGATTCATTCTGCAATGAAATTGGGTTTTAAGTGTCAATGTTAATACAATAAAATGGCAAAAATAACTTTGCAACCTTTGTTGCCTGAGTTTATATCTAATTACAGTTTTAGGAACTTAAATTACCTGTTATTATATGTGGAGTGACAATAATGAACAAATATAGAACAACTTGGTTTTGGAATAGATTACACAATAAATATGAAAGCTGTTGCCAAACCAGCTGAGCTCTGCCAGATGAGCAACCTGTTTGTTTAGTACTCAGCAGTGAGGCATTCTCTCCAGTGTGCCATGGTGGAGTTAAAGCTGGAGAATAGAGACACAGAGCTTGTTTAAGGAAGAAGGTGGAGAACTTTCACATGTTAATCAAAAATACTCACTGCTAGTCTACTTAACAAAGAATGTTTGGTATTTGGATAATGATAGATAATGTATTTAGGTCACAAGTTATTAATAGAAGAATTAGAAGGAAGTCATACCAGAAATAAAGAAGATAAAATTAATACCAAGCTTCAGATTTTCAGCTACTTATCAAAATATGTATATTTATAAAAGCAGACTCTGTAGTTTACTATGACTGTATAAAATGACTGTATAGGATATGCAGGATAAAGGTGTGTTTGTTTTTAAAGAGTATCATTGGCCGGGTGCGGTGGCTTACGCCTGTAATCCCAGCACTTTGGGAGGCCCAGGCGGGCGGATCACGAGATCAGGAGTTCAAGACCAGCCTGGCCAACATGGTGAAACCCCATCTCTACTAAAAATACAAAAAATTAGCCGGGCATGGTGGCGTGCGCCTGTAATCCCAGCTACTTGGAAGGCTGAGGCAGGAGAATCACCTGAACCCAGGAGATGGAGGTTGCAGTGAGCGGAGATCGCGCCGTTGCACTCTAGCCTGGGTGACAGAGCAAGACTCCGTCTAAAAAAAAAAAAAAAAAAAATATATATATATATATATATATATATATAAATAACATATATATAATATAATAAAAATATAATATATATAATTTTGATTACAAAGGTTTGAGAACTCTTTCTACCAATCCTATAAATTTTGACTGGCTTAAATTTATACTTAGATAAAATTTACTTTAAAAACAAACATAAAATTTAGTCAATATAGTCAACTTATTAATTTTAACAAGTTAAATTCTAAGTTTCCAAATGAAAGTTCATCTTATAGTTAACATAAATACTCCACCTAGCTGTTGAGAGGTTATAGGCACATAAACTCTGATTAGTAATACTTTCAAAGTTTAAGAGTAGATGAACAATGTATCCAGTTAAGGTCTCTCTCTTTCCAGAGATGGCTGTCTTATGGTTTTCCCTTACTGTATTTCTGTGAGTTATAGGTACTTGCTATCAGCTTGGTGTTTTCTTAAAGCAGCCTTTAGGTGCTCTTAAGCCCTTGTTCTCTAAAGCAGGGTTAGGCAAACATTTTCTCTAAAGAGCCAGATATGAAGGATCTTTGGCTTTGTAGGTCGTACGGTCTTTGTCACAACTGCTCAACCCTGCTGTTGCAGCATGAAAATGACCAGAGACAATACATTCATGGCAGAGTGTGACAGCGTTCCATTAAGACTTTACAAAAATGCACAGTGGGCCAGATTTGGGCTATGCACCATAGTTTGCTGACCTAAAGGAATTCTCTGCATTTACCCAGATTGTGGTCCTTCTTTTTTCTCCTCCACTTGAAGGATATTTAGGAGGCAAGGTAAGGATGCATCCATGCCTGCAGGCATGTGTTCATCCTCCTGTTCATATCTTCATTCAGCGCCGTTTACTGAGCTCTTCCAGCATGCCAACTTACGTATTCTGGGCATTTCAGGGAGCTCTTGGTAAGCAGCAGCAGCATCATCCTTGGAAGGGTATGAAAGTTAAGCATATGCCGGTACAGAGACTTGAGGGGGAAAAGCTCTGTGGAGATTGGTATGCACACAGCAGATTCTCCATGAAAAGTTTTAGACATGGAGAAATCATGCCAGAACATCTGTATAGGAAAGCTGGACCACATATTTATTCTATCATCTATCTATGAGGTCTGAAGACTTTTTTATTTTTAACCAGTTTCGTTTCTTCTTGAGAATCGTTTTCTCAACCTCCATCCCTTTTTTTCATATACTCCTGCATGATCTGAGATCTTGTCTCTCTGAAGTTGAACCCACTGAATTAGTGCTAAACATCTCTCTGTTAGGCTGAGTGACTGAGTGAAAATGTTAGTTGTATTATCTGTGAAATGAGAGATTTGGACTCTCTAAGATCTCTTTTGGCTGTTATTCTTTTTTGTTAGTTTTGTGGCTGTAGTAATTGTTCACCTAAGGACTTCTAAGAGTAGAAAAAGAATGCCTTTGAAAATACCGTACTGGTGAATACTGCTCTATCATGCTCTTCAAGATGGTATATTATTTGATCTCAAGAGAAACTAAGGCAAGAATATAAACATGGTGTTGCCAAAACAGTACTACTGAGAAAGCTACACAAAGTGCATAACTTTGTTTATGGATAGCATGTGGTTTTTATATTACTGACAGTTAATACAAGAATCTCAGAATATTTTATATTAGAGATGATAACACAAATATACTGTGTCAGAAATGAATTTGATCTTTTAGTGTATATTTAAAAAATAATCTCTTGAAATTTTGACAGTGAAGCATTTTTATTTATTTATTTATTTTTGAGATGGAATTTTGCTCTTCTTGCCCAGGCTGGATTGCAATGGCGCGGTCTCAGCTCACTGCAACCTCCACCTCCTGGGTTCAAGTGATTCTCCTGTCTCAGCCTCCCAGGTTGCTGGGATTACAGGCACCTGCCACCATACCTGTTTAATTTTTGTGTTTTTAGCAGGGACGGGGTTTCACCATGTGGGGCAGTCTGGTCTTCGACTCCTGACCTCAGGTGATCCACCTGCCTCAGCCTCCCAAAGTGTTGGGATTACAGGCGTGAGCCACCGCACCCAGCCAAGCATTCTTTATTGTACTGAATAAAGTTTTCTCTTTAAATTCACAAGTCTGTTGGAGGCAGTTTTTTCCTAATGCTATTTTTTTTAAACAGTCATTGATTATAGACCATAGTTTGAACCAAGAGTGGAGGTGGTGGTCTAAAGCAGAGGGTGGCAAGCTGGGGCCTGTGGACCAGATCCAGCTCGCCACCTATTTTTGTAAAAGTTTTGTGGGAACAGAGCCACACTTGATTTACGTAGTGTCTGTGGTTGCTTTTGTACTACAACATCAGAGCTATAGTTGTGAAAAAGATGGTATGGCCCAGAAAGCCTTAAATACTTACTGTTTAAATATTTATCTTGCTAGAAGAAGTTTGCTCACTCCTAGTCTGGAGTAGTGCTGTCCAGTGGACCTTTCTGCAGTGATGGAAATGTTCTATATCTGTACCGTTCAGTATGGTGGCTTCTAGCTACGTGACATTCATGCACTTGAACTGTGCCTAGTGAGACTAACTCAGTGTTAAACTAAATTAAATTTAATGTTAATTAGATGCTTTTTATTAATAAATGTGGCTTGTGGCTACTGGTGACAGTGCAGGGCTGGATTTTGAAGATAGGGGGCCCTGTGGTTCTAGAGTAGCTATCATTTCATATTGAATTCAATGAATAGAAGCTTATGTAACTCTTGTGATGACAAATAAATATTGTATATCATATGTATCTATAAGTATATAAGCTTTTAAAAGTTTGTTTTGATTTCAACAATTTCATATAATACTGTTTTTCCTCTGCAGTGAGGAGGAGCTCCCAGATCATAATGCAGCTGTGGAACGGGTAAGTCCTGCTCTTGATTTATTTACAGTTACTGGTGAATTGCCTTTATTAGAAGAATAAAATTGACCATCTTTGTGATTTTAAGTGCCGTATTATATGGAAATGGTACAGTCATTGTTAGATTTTGGACCTCATTATGCCACTGTAAGATAGTAATTAATGGTGAAATAATTTTAGGAGATTTTAGGAGATTCTGATAGGTACTTGACAGACTTCATTCTAGACTGGCAGGTCCTGAGCTAGGCATGCTTCAGAACAGAGAGGCTTTGAGAGCACAGCTGCCCAGGTCCCACCTCAGTCTGTGAAATTAGCCTCTCTGGGTAGGTAATTTTTAAAGGCTTCACAAGTGATTCTCATGTACCCCGTGGCAAATAAAGCACCATTCTAAGACCAGCAGCTCTTTGAAATGTGACTGTTCCATGAGATTTTAGTAAATTTCTTACAACAACCAAAATCATTTTCTGTGGGTCAGTATTTTAGTATTTTAAGTACTTAGAGAAGTGTTACATAGTAAACTTGTCAACATTTAAAAATCTTTCCTCATTATACATAGCAAGGAACTGGCTCCACACCCAGGCGTGCATTTGAAGTAGTGACGGACTGTTTTAAGGTTGCCAGATATCTCCCTTCTCCTCCCCACTGTTTCTGTACCGGAAAATGAACTGTAGAATGAAAGTGGGGGTATTGACTGGGATTATTATCAGTTCATGTATGTTTGATGAGGACAAGGGGCTGAATTTCAGGTAATGAAGGTGAAATTGGAATTGGAATTTGAAAAATATTTTAGAAAATCTTCCTGGGATCAAACTTTTCTGAACATCAAAACTGTAGCAAAACCTTAAGATGTAGATGAAATTGCCATTTTATGTATATAGAGAACCCTATAGGCAGACCTGCAGTTGAATTCTCTTGTGACTGCCTGGTTCTCTCTCAGTATCATAACCTAGAGGTTTCAGCAAATCAATATCTTTGTTTTAATATCTACATAATTGAATAGCAACTATGTATCAAGCACTGGCCTAGTTCTGCATAGAATGCTAGGATTAAATAAGACATAGTTTCTGCCTTGGAGAAGCTCACATCCAGTGACTACAGGAAGGTCAAGTATGACAACAGGTAGGAGATGACTGGTGGCTTGGTGGGGCCATAGTATATGTGAAATGCAGTGGTAGTGCAGGTGGAGGGGAAAGGCAGATTCTTTGTAGCTGAGGAATGACTGAGAAGGAAATAATGAGTAACGGTGAGAACTTGGTAAATGCTGCCCCTGTGAAGTTTGTGGCAGTCCACCTTGAATGGGAACATAAGGATTTGTTCCCACCCTCTGATTATGATCTCTCTTTTGGGCTGAATTAATGTAATAGATTCTTTGTAAAACTAAATATATTGACGTAAAGACAGGCAGAGATTGTCCCTTCAAGTGTTACAGTGTCATTTATTTGAGAAATCAGGAAGAGTTGGAAGATATCTTTAATGAAAGATATCCACATTTGGCAAAATAAAAATCTGGCAGTCCAGTGTTGACTTCTCTCTCCAACACTCCCCTCCCCATTTTGTGATTTCCTGGTCTAGAAAGTTTGAAAGTCTTCAGACCGGTGATTTAAATGATTCAATAAATGGGGCGGTGAAGAAAAGAAGAAATATCAGACACAGGAGGATGCATGCTTGAGGAATATTGTTTTTCAACATTTTTTATTAGTTTTTTAAGAGATGTGCCTATACAGTAAATGACCTCTTAGTGCAATTAGGCTTATAATTAATTGATTGTTTTCTCCAGAAAGTTTAATTTAATGGGGAATCACTAAAAAATGATCTATGCGTACCTTAGTAATTTATTTTAAAATAAGATATAACTTTATATTCACTTGTCAGTCTTTTATTTGGGGGTGGGGACAGGATTCAGAGGCTGTTGATTGGGTTTCCCTAAGGCCTTTTGTACGGAAACTGCACTCATATTGCATGACTTGCCTTTTACAGTTTTGGTTTCTTTAAAGTGGAATGAGAACTTAGCCACATGCAAAACAGCCTAAGGCTGGAAACCTCTTAGTTTATCAGGATTTCCCCCAAGTTCTTCAGGTTTGAGTTAAGTTCTTATGTTCAATGGTGACTGCCTAATCCTAGTAGCCAAGTTTTACCATTTCCAGGAAATGAATTAAAAAAATTTACATTTTAAAAATGGAATAAAGTCTAGAAATGATAGCCTTGCTGGTCTGCAGTCTTTATAGAGCATACACTTGAAGCATGCTCTTATTTCCATTGGGGAAGACTTGTACACTAGTGCATAGTCGGGTAATCACAGCTTTCCTTCCAGCTTTGCCAGTGTATTATTTTACATAAGGCAGTTCTCTGTTTAAAATAGGGAGAGTAGTATACAGTGCTTCCTAAGAGGATTAGTATTGGTGTTTACTAAGTGCTTTGGTTTCCCCCAAACAGGCACTTAAGCACATAAACTAACATTATATCTACTCTGTAGAGAACAGTATTAATAATGGATTATATTGTTTCTTTAAGCTTATTGATGATTTTAATAAGGAGGAATAGATATGTAAAACTATGAATTTTCGTAGATTCAGCTATCCCTTCATGTAGTGCAATCTTTTGCATGGTGTATAGAATATTGGAACCTATTTATATCAAAAAAATCTTAATTTAATGTAGTATGAAATCTTATTCAAGATACATGACTGATAGATTTTCCAGTGTCAGGGTGTTCTGTAAAAACAGACACGTTTCTTTTTGTACTTCTTGTCTTCTTCTGACCTCTGCTGGTGAGGTCTAGGCATGCCTGACTCCCATCAACTTTGTCCTCACTCACGAGTCCTAACTGAAATGAAAAACAAACTGTTAAGTTAGGGAAAAACCAAACTGTTTTTCCTACTCTCATATTTGACACAGCACAGAATACTTCTGGTTACCAAGATATGTGTTGGTTTTTCCCCAAGTGGACACCAAATTTAACTCTACAATTTAACTCAATTCTGACACTAACCAGAGTAGGCGTGGACCTCACAGGTTAAGAGCTCACTTCCATAAGATTGCCTCTCACGTCAGAAGCCAGTTGAAAGTCTCAGGTTATCACCTGTGAAGGGCTATAAATTAGAGGTTCCCACGACTTTCAGGAGGGAACTGGGGGCAGAGATCATATAGTTCTCATTATATCACAATACACATTAATGTTCAAATAGAGCCATTAAAGCATCTGAAGACTTGAATCTGAGCAAATCCCAAGATTTCTTATTCTACAAGAGAAGGCTGTGTAATATCCATCCATGCGTTGTGTGTGTGTCTAGCCTTTACTATCTGAATTACCAGCCATGCTAATAGTGGGAAGGGCCTTGGACCAGATAGAAGACAAAGCTGTGTAGATGATTCAACAAGTGATTATTGAATACTTACTATTCGGCTGGTCCTGTACAGGTTTGAAAATGTAGTCTCAGATCACTGGAGGTTGAGAGGTAACAAAGAAGATATTGGTTCCAGTTTTAATCCTTCCACCTTCTTTGCCCCAGTAGGAGAGGCCAGTTCTGACTTAGAGGCAACATCAACTTAAGACAATAGGGTATTATATCATAAACTTTAAACAGAAGTTTAGCCCTTCCCTGAAAGAAAGCTCATGGGAAGAAAAGTATACAGCAGTGTAGCATTTTCTTAGCCAGTAGAGGTAATGGAGAGATAGCAGAGGGAGTAGAGGTGGAGATGATGGCCTTTGCATTATTTTCCTTGGCTGTATGTTGCTCTGACATTCTGAGAGAAGTAGAATTTTCTTATGTCAGGGTCTTCTATACAATTTTAAAAAATGCGTTGGTGAGAAGCACATCCAGTGCCCAAAATTTAGTTTTGAACATCCTCTCCACTACAGGGAATCACAGGTTCTTGAACTGATGGCTGATTCCAGGTTGGGATAGGGAGAGTATAAGGTGGGCCAAAATCATTTTGTACCAGAACACTAAGAAATGGTAAAAGACAAATAGGGCATATCAAAAGGACAAATTTGAAGGGGAGACATTGCCACTCAGACGGGAAGTAGTCTAACCCACCTCCTAGGGGACAGTTTGAGATTCAAAAAGAATAATGATGATAATGGATTATAATCATGGAATCAAATAATTCTTTAGATTATAGTGATATTGAAAGGGGAGGAGCTAGAAAAGAAAAACATTTTAAAGTCTAAAGTTAATAATGTCATTTAATAATATAGAAGGAATGATAGAAAAAAAACCCAAACACCATTTTACCACCATCACAGTCATAACTGATTCAGGTAGGGATCATCAGTGGATGATGAGACCATTGGGTAGAGTTGTTAAGGAACATGATATGCGCCCTGTCTCAAAGTATATCACATAGATTATTCATTAGTTACAAAAGGGAATTTCTCTATTAATGGAAAAATTGGGCAAATACTAACCTTTACTGAATAATGAAACTGTAGCATCATCGCTGGACGTGGCACAGCTTGGCATCATGTGCATCTGATGTGATGTGCTGGGAGAGACAACATAACTGGGTGATAATCCTGCTGAAATCCAGAGGAGCTAATCACACAAAGCCAGATAGTGTGGCCTAGACTCTTCAAAACGTCAGTGTCATCAAAGACAAAGGCCGAGGCATTTTGGGGACATGCAAGCAAAGGCAATGCAGAATGCATGATTGGATTCCAAGTTGCCCACACCACAGAAAAAACCAGCTATAAAGAACAGTCTCGGGGCAAGTGGGGAATCTGGTGTATAGGCTGCTTATGAGGTAATAACCAGTTTTAAATTTCTTGGGTATAATGGTACTGTAATCATGTAGGATAATGTGTTTTCATTCTTAGGCAATACATACTTGAAATATTTAGGGATGAACTATTCATGTCGTGATTGTCTAATGATCAGTTCCCCCTAAAAACCTAAATAGTATAAATGAAATCTAGCAAAAGGTTAATAATCTGTGGATCTCATGAAGCATTTGTAAGTAGGTGACATACTATTCTCTCAACTTTTCTGTAGGTTTGAAATATTTCAAAATACAAATTGAGAGAACTAAGATGTTTGTGTATGAAGCCAACAGAATTATTTAATATCAGTTTCATATAGGCTGTTAACATCAGCAGCTCTGCCTTTTGGCAACACTTTGAAAAGTGTTACCCGCATGATGGAATAATTCCGTTTCTACCATTCTGCCACATACGGGATATTATTAACTTCTGGTTACTTCTGTATTACAGTGATCACATTGCTATCAGAAATAACATTCTGGTTTCAGTCTGTCTGTTCATATTCATTCTACTTCCCACCCTTCCACCTTGAGACCACAGAATGTTATTAATTCCTTCATAGGGTTCAGTTGTTTTTTCTTATGTAAATTCTGTTTAATTTTTAAATGTTTGTTTAACTTTTCTTGTATAACAACCACTGTTTTAGGTGATAAAAACATGAACATATCCAGTCTCTATAGTCAAGGAGTTCATACTTTGATAATACAATTTGGGCATTTAGGCCAACTAGAACACAGGTGTTAGGTGCTGTAACAATGATCAAAATAATTCTCATTTTATAGATGAGACAATTAAGGTACAGAAAGATTAGGTAGTTTGCCCCAAATGAAACAGTATGGGACAGAACTCAGATTTGAACCCAGGTCATCTGGGTCTTGAATCCATGCCATGGAATGCTAAGGGAACAGTTGGTTTTGCTTGGAACATGGAGCGATCTGGGAAAGGTTCCAGGCGTTGGACATTTGACCTAGGTCTTGAGAGGATGCATAGGATTTTACCAAATGATGGTGAGAAAACATGACAGGCAGACAAATAGGAAACATTTGTCATAAAGGCTGAAAATGCATTGTGTATGGGAATGACAAATAGTTCAGGGTGGCCAGATCACAGAAGTAGCAGGAGGTAGAACTGGAAGGTGAATTGGGGCCACATTCTGAAAGGCTGCTCATGTGTGCTTTGCTAAGAAATTTGAACTTTACTTCTAGAAAATGGGTAGCTATTGAAGGATTATAAACTGGGACATGTGTGAAGGGTTGTGGTAGCAGTGTGGAGGCTGGAGTGAAGACAAGGATCCCAGCAGGGAGCTTCTGTTTTCATCCAGGAACTCTGATTACCTGAACTGGGGAAGAGGACAGGATGGAAGCAGGAGACAGAACATGGACCCAGCAGAGTGTGATTTGGGGGTGGGAAGTGAGAGAGAAGGAGGACTTAGTGGGTAGTGATGCTGTTAGTTCATGTCAGGGACAGGAGGGTACTAGCAGCATGTTTGGGAAAATAGTTTCAGATATGTCGACTTTAAAGTCTCTGTCGAACTTGAAGTGGAGTTTCTAATATACTATTATATTCCAGTTTTGTCTTAATGTGGTTGAGTCTATGGCAAGATGACATTCCTTAGCTTATTTTTTGGGGGCATTTAAGTTCACATTTGTCACATATGAATATGTTTTCAGTTACTTCTTCAAAACAGTTGCTAGAATAGTTAGCTTCTGCATCTTTGGTTAGAAAGTATATTTCATCTATGATCATGATTGGGGGAAAGAGACTTTCTTGTGCATTCAAGTTTGGTATTGTTGAATGGACAGCGTTGTGGAGTTAACACTTAAACTTGATTGAATACTGATACATAATTTTAGGATCCTATAGCTTCCCGAGGTGTGTGTGTGTGTGTGTGTGTGTGTGTGTGTATAATATATATTATTTTATTTTATTTTTTTGCTGTAGGGAAAAGCATACTTAATGATCCTTAAATTTTTTGTATGTGCATGTGTGTGGTTTGTTCTTGTGGTGTGGGAATGTATAGCATTTAAAATAATCTGTATATATGATAAGCATTAGAATGCAAAAGTGTGCCTTTAAAAAAATGACTACTTCCTAAAGTGATTCATTGATAATTCATGGTCATAAAAATGAAAGATAGCAAGAGACCTGCTAGATCTCAACAGGGTTGTTCCTGGCAAAGTGTATGTTATTATACTCTTGGGTTGGCTTGAATTATTTGGTGTTTTCCTGTTGGTGGAAAAAAGGATTATGCTTTGAAGAAGTCAGGGGAAAGTGCAGAAGAACAAAAAATACCAAATGGCAATTTAGATCAATCTTAATTTTTCACAGCTTGGCCTTCTCTAAAGTCACATTTAGCAGAAACATTAATTAGATTTCAGTGCCCCACTGAGTTTTAAAATTAAACATATTTCTGGAACCATCTGCAACATTTTATCACTAATAATATAATGAGGAATATACTTAGCCTTTTGAAAAATGTGAATTATAAAAGAATATCTTTTGCTCATGAGTGCTCATGTTTTATTGTGAGAAACCCATCAAAAATTTTAAAAAGAGTTAGGTAATTTGAGAGTTTTAAGAATATGCCTAAAATTGAAATTCTATGAAAATATTCTCATTGGTGAGATACTTTTCCTAAATTCAGGATTTTCTTTGGAATTTTATGTACTTTTAGGTCTAAAAATAGTGGTGGTGAGGCATATATGCCATCTGCCAGCATAATGTCTGCCTATTTGAGGCTGGATTGCAGACAGTCAGTAAGGAGCTGCTGCTTCCATCCAGGAATGGTGATTGCCTGAACTAGGGCAGAGGACAGGATGGGAGCCAGAGATGTGGTGGCTCAGAGTGTACGTCCTGGAGCCAGGCTGCCTGGCTTTGAATCTGTCTTCTACCACTTACGAGAGGGGTGACTTGGGACAAGTCCCTTAAGCCCTTTGTGCCTCTGTTTCCTCATTGTAAAATGGTGACAATCATACCTACCTCGTGGGGTTGCAGTGAGCATGCATCCTTGAGTAGAAAATGTATCCTCAGAATGATTTTCTTTTCTCAGTAGACTTGTATTTCCATTGCTTTTTATTCATATACTTACTACACTCATGGGCCCAGGTACTTAGGAAAAAATATTCCTTCTCCTGGAAAACAAAGCAGTGAAGAGCGAGCATTTTCCGTCTCACTTTCCCCATTCCGCAGCCTTGCCCCTGAATTTCACTTGAGTGGGCACGCAAGAGACTTCTCCCAACTTTTGCAGCCTGGTGTCCTGATGCTTTTTTGTAAACCCTTTGGAGCTGCCGTCAGCCCCTGCTGTCTCAGAAATACACGCATTCTCAAGGCTTCCTGGAGCATTCTTTCCCACATTGCATTTGATTAAAAAAAAAACAAACCCTAATAATCTCTCTGTTCCTCATTTTGGGATCATTTTCTCTGGCATGTGTAGGTGGATTTGACTGCCCCTTCTGCTGTGGCCCTTCCTGCCTATGCCAGTGCCTGCCACAGCGCAGTGTGTTCCTTGTCCATTGTCCTTAGCACCTGCTCACATTTCCTTAGGGCAGCAACTAGTAGTTATTTATTTTTTTTTTTTTTAATAGTTTTCCTCTAGCATAAGGCTACTTATGCATTAATCTTTCCATTAAATAAATAAACAGCCACTTTTACTTTAAAAAACTCTAGCTAAAAACAGCAATATACTAGAATTCAGTAAAATAAGAAAGAAGAGAATTAAATTTCGAAGTAGTGTTTTTGTTGCTTTGTAAAATATTTCAAAATATTTTTAAAAATTTTGTTTAAATTTGTAGAATACACAATATTTTGGTTACTTTTAAAGTCTTGGAAAATTTAAATAATATCTTTATCTTTTTACCTAGGTAGAGCATTTCCTGTTAATCTTAACTTTAGCTATGGACTAGTATTGATACAGTTCTGATATTATCCAACTTTTTACAAGTTGGGATATCTGCTAATGTAGCATAACTTTTTTAGTTCTTTTTTTAGCAGCATTTTCTTTGAAGTTTTTTATAACTCATAAGTAAAGAAACGAACAACAATAACAATGAATTTCAATTTTATTTTAGCAAAAGCACCTGGAAATTGAAAGAACTACCAAATGGCTGAAAATGCTGAAAGGATGGGAAAAATACAAGAACACTGAAAAGGTAATTTAAAATCATGTTATTTCCATATGAAACTATATAAACTCAATGTGGATTTTCCTAGTAGAAGTTCTTCTTTAATTATAAGAGTGTTACATTCATATTTGGTTTAAAATTTTGGTTTAATTTAGCAGTATGCCTCGAATTAGGAGTTTTTATATTGTAAGTAACATAATACCCGATTCAGGTTGGTTTCAACATTTAAGTCTGTATTGGATGGTTCAGAGGTGGGATGGGTTTCAGGAGTGATTTAATTCAGCTGCTTAATGAAGTTGCCTGTGCCATAGTTTCTTCCATCTCTTCTCTGCCTTCTGCACTGTCAGCCCCATCTTGAGGTTGGCTTCCCTTTGAGGTCAGAATCACTGGAGCAGTTCTGGGCTTTATATCCACTGGTCATACTGCTCAGAAGGAGAGAGGGCTGGCCTTTGAAAGCATTCCCTCAAGCAGGAGTAATCTCCTTTTTCAAAAGCTTCTAGAAAACCTCCCCGTTAATGTTTTTGCCTTGCGTTGAGTTTGTGCTAAGTTAATTAGAGAAAAATACATACATATATTAATATCACCATGCGTCTCATCAGAAAAGTCTTTAAACAGTGAGAAGATGTCAAGCTCCTGGTGGTAGAAGTTTTCCAAAGCTGTAAGTTTTATTTGAAAGGTCAGATATCATCAGTGGCAATAAATACTGTATCAGTTATCTTCCTTCAAGTGACAGGCTCATTTAAGATATTTTTGAGAAAATGTCTGCCAAATACCCAGTGCTTGAGTGGCAGTTGCTTATTCTTTCAAGTAGTAACAGTGGTTTGTGAAAATGTTCATGATTCAAAGAATTTCATCATAAGCGCTTTTTCTCGAGACAATCATTGCACTTGGTTGTACAGCACAGAGCTCCGTATGCACTTCCCGTTTCATCACTACTCGTTATGTTAATAAGACCTCTATCAAAGGTTGACATTTAATCAAGTTAACACTTTTTACTGCTTCGTCGAGGGCATTCTTAAGTTAAACTGACTTTTTAAAACACAGAGTGAGGAATCACTGATTCCACAGTACAGCACTACTGCTGCCTTGATTAGTGCCAAGAGCCAGTAGTTTTACCACCATAGCTTTTCTATCATCAGTGCAAAAGTTTTGCCATAGCTTTTTTATGATGGGTGCAAAAGTCAGCACTGTAAAAAGAAATAGTTTTATTATGAAAATCGTTTTGGTTTCATGGGCCGTATTTTGAGAACCACTGACATCTAAGCCTCAGTTTCCTCATCTGCAGAATGGAGATAATAGTGGCCCATTTCAAAGGGACAAAGATTTCATGATTTAATGCATGTAAAGCACTTAGCATTGTACCTTACATAGAATAAGCATTCAGTAAATGTTAACTACCCCTATTAATTTCTTGAAGGAAGGCTGAACAATAAAAACATTTTAAAGGAAAAAAAGAAATCTTACTTAGTCCTACTAGCAAAACACAACTGAGTTAACTGTTGGGAGTTTTGTCCATTCCTCACACTTTTTTCAGTGTAATCCTTTCTTTTCCCGTTTTGTATAGATACAGATTGTCTTATGTAAACATTTGCCGATAAGAATTCCAGGGAGCATGAGTTTCTTGGGTTCTACTAGTCCACAGAAGCAGTAGTATAGCCTGATGGTGAAGAGGCAGATTCTAGAGGCAGACTATCATAGGTCAAACGCCAGCTCTGCCACTTACTAGCCACATGACCTTGGGAAAGGCATTTAACTTTTTTCTGCTGTACTACCTACCCCATTAGGCTTGTTGTGAGGATTAAATAAGTTAGTTGATGTAAAGCATAGAATAGTGCCAGGCACTTAGTATGCAGTCAGTATGTGTTGCTTATTATTAAATGAGGAAAGGGCTCTCTGGTTAAATAAAGTTGGGAAAACCTGAGCTAAACAAAAGTAAGCAAGATTTCTTTCTTTACTGTAGGATTATTTAGTCTTTAATATGAGGTATGAATTTTTAAGAGGGATCTTAAATCACATGAAACTTACTTAACCATGGGAATCTTTTTGACGTGGGTGTCTTACAGAGCTAATGAGCTTTTTCTTTTTGAGCATACTAAATATCCTTAGTCAGGCTCTTATATTACTTTATTTTCATCAGGGGTGAGTTCATTTGGGGTTGTTGATTTTATTAACTGTCTGTTTTAGCATTAGGTTTAGAACTCAAGATGTTTTTAAGAGGACACAGTTCAAAGTAGAATATTAGTTACAACATCTATTCTCTTGTTTAATATTCTGCAGTCTCAGATTGGCCTACATTTGACGACTACTTTACATCTTTGTGGAAAGATTGCTCAAGTGGTAATTACAGGGTAGATTTCAATGCATTGCACCTATCCTTTAATCTCACATTCATTCTAATAAAATATTTGTAGAATTATATGGCTTTATGTTATTCTTTGGTATACATATGCCTATGAAAGTATGTAAGCCTCTCTAAAAACGAGCAATTCTACTAGGCTATTATTCTGACAGCAACTCTGGCTAATGCAGTTCACATTAAGAGAGATTTTAGCAGTGCCATTTCTTTGAAGTATAATTTTGAAGCACTCTCTGATAACTGTAATGCTAGAATCATTTGATGATATATATGGCCCAATTTGGTGTGAAACAGAATGAACCTTCTAAAAGAATTACTGCTTTCAATTCACACCTAGTTTTAAATTGCATTCAAGTAAAAAAACAAGCATTTTTTTTTCTTGTCTTTCAAGGAGAAGTATGTTTTCTCTCCACAGATTCCTTACTTATATAATAGTAATACAGAGAAATTCTAAAAATATTTGAAATAAAAATATAGCCCTGGTAGGGAATATTTGGATTTTTGGAACCCAAGCTTTAATGAAAAAAAAAAAAAAAAAAAATTCCGTTAAGGTTGTTTGTGTTGCCTCTGTTCTCACAGTGACTGCCTCCCTATGTACAGTAGTATTGTAAATTTTTTTGTTTTTTTGAGAGACACGGTCTCTGTTGCCCAGGCTGGGGTGCAGTTGTGCAATTATAGTTCTCTGCAGCCTGCAACTCCTGGGCTTAAGTGATTGTCCTGCCTCAGCTTCCCAAGTAGCTGGGACTGTAGGCAAGCACCACCATGCCTGCTAATTAAAAAAATTTTTTTTTTTTTTTCTAGAGACAAGGTCTTGCTATGTTGCCCAGGCTGGTCTCGAATTCCTGGAGTCAGATGATTCTCCTGCCTCAGCCTCCAAAAGCATTGGGATTACAGACATGAGCCACTGTGCCCAGCCTGTATTTTAAAAATATAGTCTATGAAGTGAAGTTATCTCTGTTAAGTGGAGACCATTGTGATTTAACTGGTCATGATATACTTGTGTCTAAGCTATGTCACAGCAAAGTGCCTTCTACAAATACACATATTTTTTTGTTGGTCAAATAATTGAATGGACCTTTCAGACCATATTAGCCATTTTTTTTTTTAACTTAACTGACTGGAAAATGGAGGCATATTGCTTAGAAATAAATTTCTTAAGGTCACACAGCTTGTTAGCAACAAGCAAAAGAATGTCCAGACTTAGAGCTCATTTAACTGTGCCATCTTTTATGCCAGTTTTCCCTTTTGGTGTCTGTCAGGGAACTAGAATGTAGTTATAAAACACAGTAGGGCCTTGTGGATGGTTTAAAACTTTTTTAGATGCAGATTTGGGAGACCTGTTGCTGTTTGAAGGCAGAAACAAAGGAGCCAGTGGAGCAGGGATGATTAGAGAAAATGGAGAGGCAGTAAAAGGCATAAGCAGCTTGAGTGAGCCTCTGTTTCATGGCACACACTCACGCAAAACTCAGCCAGACTTGCTGGGCTGAAAAGTTTACTCACTGGCAGTCATAATGATGTGGATTGCACACTTGTCACTGTTTGAATCACCAAGGTTTAGAAAAAGGTACTGAAAACATTAGTCATTTGTTGGATTTTTTTTTTAAGTCAATAGATTTTTAAATGTTTCTGTGGGACTACTGTAGACTTTTTAAAGATTTTATGTATCATATCTATGAAACAAATTTGTAGAAGAATCTTAAAGGTGATACTTTTAAAATTGGAATACTGAAATGTTACAATTCAATATGTAGAAGTTCTTTATCATGGTTGTTAAGAGTATGGATTCTGAAGTCAGATTCAGACTGAATTTGAGTTCTTATAACACAGTTTCTTTTGAGCTAGTTACCTAACCTTTCTATGTCCTAATTTTTTCATTTGTGAAATGGATATGTTAATAATAGTACGTACCTTTTTAGGGATGAGGTAATATTACAATGAATAAATTAATTTAGAAACACATAGCATAGTGTCAGCTCATAATAAATAATCAGAAAGTGTTCTTTAACTATTGTTATTATTACTGTTGGACTCATCATTATCCATATCCCTGCTTCCACCCCCACTTTTCCCTTCCTGGCACATTCCTATTCAGTATTGAGTTTATTGTCATTTTCTCTAAAGGAAATCTTTTCCATCTCTCACACAGGATTAGTTCCTCCTTTCTTCTGTTATCTCTAAGATAAGCTCAGGATGACAGTCCCTGTGTTGGACCCATAAGAAGTGACCCTCACAGCAGATGCATGGTGCTCACCCCAGCAACTTTGTCCCTAACCCTTTTCTAGTTCTCTCTTAGAATTGTATGTATCCTTTTGTAGAAGGGGTAGCCACTCCCTGATCGCTTCTCTCACAGATCCAGACAGTGTGGTGCCCACCATCCTTCTTTTACCAGTCTGGCTCACTGGGGAGTCTGTCTGTACCACCACCTCCCCTGTCAGGGTGTGATGCTCAGCACTGTTAGCAGTTCATGTGTGTGACTGTATTTTATGATAAAGGATTCTCTGTTTAAGTTATCATTATCAGCTTACGTATTTCTCTTCCCAGTACACTGTGAGCTCCACATATCTTTTTCATGTTTGTAGCCACAGGACCTCATAAGCGTTGGCCACAAAGCAGGCATTCATTACAAGTTATCATTTTAGAATGAATGAATGATGTTCGTTTATGAGTTGAGGACAACCAGCTATCACTTTTTACTGATAAATTCTGCCACTTTAATAAAGCGGTAATTTTTAGAAGACAGTGTGATTTGGCAGAAAGTCCCCGAATTTGTAGTAAGAAGGTGGAACATTTTGACCTAGGGCAGATACTTTTCTTCTGTATCTTGTTTTACTTACATTTTAAGTGGAAACCACCCGCTGAACCTACATTTTGGGGCTGACGTAGAAAAGATGAAATGCCACTTTGTCAGTTGAAGGATTATCAACAACTGTAAACTGGACTATTGTTCTGGGGAATAAGCAAATTTCATCCAAACTGTTGTGTTTGGAGGTAATTCCTACTTTGTTTTATAAAGTTTGTAAAACTTCTATGATAGTTGAAAATTTGTGAAGAAAGATGTGTAACTGTAATAAGTTAGTCTGTCATGTAACAGTACAAGTATTTGAAAAACAGCATAATTAGAAAATTTTTATTTTAGGGTCTTATAATTTAATTCTTTTTCTGCTCTATGTGATTTTGTGTCCATGTTTTGTTTTGTCACCTCCTACTGCTTGGATTCCAAAGACATCGTTTTTATATTCCTTTTGAGTTTTTGGTGTAATTATATTATCATTATTTTAGTGCTTTCTGCTCTTGAGCTTCCTTGATACTTTCCTGTTCGCTATTCCATGTATTTTAGTAAGTCCAGCTGGGCAAAACCATGGGCCGTGGTCATTGTTTTTTACGAACTGTAAAATCAGTCTTCTTTTATAACATCTTGTGCTTGCTTTTGGGCAAGTTATTTAACCTCTTTGTGATTCACTTTCTACATTGGTAAAATTGAGTTGTTGGCATAATTAAAGTTATAGAATTGTTGGTATAATTAAATGAGGTAAATATCCATAAATAGCTTGAAGGGAAGAGATAAAATAAAACAGTTTAACTAAATAGTTTCTTATTTAAATAGTTGTTAAATAGTTTCTAATAGTTGTTAAATAGTTTCTTAAAATAGTTTCCTGTGCATGGTAAATGCTCAGTAATTTGGGTTAATTGTTGCCATGGATGATGATAATGACACTGTATCAATGTTTCTTTCTTAACCTTTCCCATATGTACCTGATTTTTAATTTTAGCTCTGTACTAGTATGGGGACCATTAATTTTTTATTTCCACCCCCAAATTTCCTACTTTTTAATGTAATCACAGCAATTTGATGGAGTTTTTTTCCCCTAAATGTAGATTTAACTTTAAGATAAATGATGTACAGTAACATATGTACAATTATTGAGTACAGAATTGAGCAACAGCAACAAAATAATGTCTGAAGCCTTTCAAGTAATATAGCTTAAGAAATAAGTGTCAGAGCGCTTATGTTACTCATTAAAAATGTCATTATTTTACTTGTTCGGGTCCACTGAAGTCAGTCATATTACGCTTTCCTATTAAAATTTTACTTTTAGCATTTGCAGTGATTTCTACACTTTCTGTTACTCAAATCAGTTGTCTGCAGTACGACATCTTTACTCTAGAAATTTAGAAGATAATTTGAAGTGACTTTTTGTGGATAATATTACTTTAAAATCACAGTTTACTGTAATTGTGAAGTGGTATAGATCATAACTTCCTTTGGGAAAACAAGTCTTAAATTCACTTGTTTTTAACCACACTCAGTTTGTCGAGCATGTTGCAAATGTTGCCAGTCTAGTTTTATCGTCAACATGAAGCCTTTCTGTACATATTCCTCCAGTTAAAGTGATCGCATGGGATTAAAATTTCTATGACTGTAGTCACTATCTACTGAAATTTCAAATTTGAGGCATACTATATTTATACCGAAAGAACAAAACAAATTTCGTAAGTCATTATTTGAATCAACCTTACAGTATTCACTGTTTTATAATAAAAGTTGTTCGACTTTGTCACTCACCTTCAAGCACATGATCAAAGTTTCTTAAAGCTGCTTTATGACTTAGTCACTAAAGCTTTAGTTTAAAAAAGTCTCAGTAGTGTAATAGTTAAAGCCTTGTGTACTGCTTATTGTAGCTCTTCAATATTTCAATTATTAGAACTGGCATCTTATTTTCTGAACCATAACATTCAAGTATATTACGATGATAATAGTACTAGTTCTTACCTGAAGGGCTTCTGCTATAATTTATTTAATTATTTCCCTGTTTGGACATTTATTTTTAAGTTTCAAAGTGTTATGCACAACATTATGATGACCGTAATAGGTTTTATGTTATTTTGAGTAATTAGACTTGAGGAAAAAATTAATTACAAGAAGACAGAGGAGGTGTATTGAAGTTAAGATTCTTAGGGCAATAGCAGTACACTTTCAAGGATGGAGGGAGTTGATGATACAAATGTTTCTTTTCTTTTCTTTTCTTTTCTTTTTTGTTTTTTGAGATGGAGTCTCCTCACTCTGTCGCCCAGGATGGAGTGCAGTGGCGCAATCTCGGCTCACTGCAAGCTCCACCTCCCGGGTTCACGCCATTCTCCTGCCTCAGCCTCCCGAGTAGCTGGGACTACAGGCACCCACCACCACGCCCGGCTAATTTTTTTGTATTTTTAGTAGAGACGGAGTTTCACTGTGTTAGCCAGGATGGTCTCGATCTCCTGACCTTGTGATCCGCCCACCTCAGCCTCCCAAAGTGCTGGGATTACAGGCGTGAGCCACTGCGCCCGGCCGATGATACCAATGTTTCATGCCTAATTTCATTCAAAAGTGTTGTCTTCCCTTGATGAAGATTTATCGTTGTTTTTGTCTTATCAGATAGCATCAATGTCATTTAAGAAAAAGAAAAAAGTTTTCCTGAAGAAATAGCAAGAACTGAAAAGAGGAGAGAAAAGAAGGAGAAAGGGCAGGGGAGGGGAAATGAGAGTGAGAAAGAGAGAACACTGAAGATTGCCAGTAGGATTAACTGGAGTTTTCAGATAGATGAGGCAAAACTTGGTATCTTCTGAGAGACCAGTGAGAAGGTGGCAGGAAAGAGATTAGGAGTTAGCACTCTACAATCCATGAGGATATTTTGGGGACAAGGCAACCTTTTTGCTGTTTGGAGCATCTTTTAGGTGTGTGGGATAAAAGGAAGAAAGTGTGTAAGAAGTTAATTATACCATCAGGGAATGTGTAAATCAGATGTTCACACCTTTAAAAAGAGCACTGACTGCTTTCGTGCCACTTAAGGGACCCTTCCGTAATGGCCTGAACATGCTAATGCATTGGGCATTCTTAACAATTTCTTGTTATACTCTCTCCTTCTTTGTCTCTGTGTCTCCCTGTTAGAATCTTAAAAATAGAGATGACAGTATCTCCATGTGCCATGTTGAAATGTATTAATTAATTGCCATAGATGCTTTGAAAATACAATGCTAACAAATATTAGCAAGATTAACCGTAGAGACTAGTCTAAGTTTTTTTCAGTTTGTAACCTTCAGTTTCTTTTTCTTTTAATAAGTTTCATAGGCGAATTTACAAAGGAATACCACTCCAGCTCAGAGGTGAAGTCTGGGCCCTCCTTCTTGAGATCCCTAAAATGAAAGAAGAAACAAGGGACCTGTATAGTGTGAGTGGCTAAAGCTAACTTGTTATTTTGAAATTAAAAAGTAAGATCCATTTCTTTTAGCATTCAAGGTGACATAAGATATTCATATGATCACTTAAAATTACATTAAAATTCTATCGCATTGGAGGTTTTGGAGGTCTGTTTGTTTTCTTGATTGCAAAAATACTTTTTAAATTTTAAATAGATACTTCAGTAAAAATGTTATTGTCTGTATCAGTAAGTATGAAGTGCTTTTCAAATACATAAATGATCAATTAAAGTAATTAAATGATCAATGTTGGGACATGGTTGCATGGAAAATGGACTAACACCTAATTATAGCTGCTTGTTTGCCACATGGTGTTAATAGAGAGATTTGTGGTATCACTTTGAGAGTTCGTGGGAAACAGCAGCAGAATTCAGTTTAACCAACACCTGCTGTGTACGATTCTTTTCTTCTAGCATGAAAAAAAGATGACTTTGCCCCAAGATTATTAGGGTGTCTCTAGGTTTTATTATTTATTAATAAAAAGTTAAACTTTTGACTGAGTAATAATTTTTTTCTTAAATTAGGTGCTTTAAATGTATCTCCTTGTCATCTCGTAGCTATACCCTTTCTGAACCTAAATTTTCTATTAACCTTTGAAAGGAGTAAGAGATTTACATCTAAGAATCTTAGACCCATAGATTTTGAAATATGTTCCTTAGAAAATATGTACAAAAAAATTAATGTGGAATAAATGGGAAAAAATAAAAATTGCTGTTTTTTTGGGGGGAGTCAACACTTTTTTTTCTTCAACTTTTATTTTAAGTTCAGGGGTACACATGTGCAGGACGTGCAGATTTGTTACATAGGTAAATATGTGCCGTGCCATGGTGGTTTGCTGCATAGATCATCCCATCACCTAGGTATTAAGCCTTAGCACCCATTGGCTATTCTTCCTGATGCTCTCCCTCCCTCCCACCTCCACCCCTCGCTGACAGGCCCCACCTGATGCTCTCCCTCCCACCTCCACCCCTTGCTGACAGGCCGCACTATGTTTTATTCCTCCTCGTGTACCCGTGTAGTCTCATTATTCAGCTCCCACTTATAAGTGAGAACATGCAGTATTTGGTTTTCTGTTCTTGCATTAGTTTGCTGAGGATAATGGCTTCCAACTCCATCCATGTCCCGGCAAAGGACATGATATCTGAGAGAACATAATATGAAATATAACCCCAGCACCTAGTACAGTGTGCCTAGCATATGGTAGGTGCTCTGTTAGTATTTGTTTAAATAATGAAAGTAGAAAATGAAAGAAAAAGCACTTTATTTACATGCTGTATTCATTTCCTAGGGCTGCTGTAACCAAGTACCACAAACTAAGTGGCCTAAAACAATAGAACTCTCTCTCTCACAGTTCTTGAGGACAGAAGTCTAAAATTAAGGTGTCAGCAGGACAACACTTTCTCTCAGGGCTCTAGGGAGGCATCCTTCCTGGCCTCTTCCAGCCTCTGGTGGTGGCCTGCCATCCTTAGTGCATTTAGGCATCGCTCCATCCCTGTCTTCCTTATCACCTGGCTATCCTCCCTCCTGTGAATGTGTGTCTGTCTTTCCTGATAGGGACAATAGTTATTGCATGTAGGGTCCACCCTCATCCAGGATGACCTCATCTTAACTTGATTACCCTGGCAGAGGCCCCATTTCCAGATGAGGTCACAGTCACAGGTTCTTGGTGGACATGAGTTTTGGAGGGACACTATTCATCCCAGCTTGCCTGCTAATAGGACTCTAGTTTTCAGTTATATTTTAGACTTTTTCTATGTAGAATAAAATGATCAGATGGCCAATTAATACAAGAGAACCATTTAGTAAAAACTGACAGCGACTACAACAAAAGAATGACTTGTCTGCCAGTACCTTCAAGCCTATAATTTTCAGCACTGTCATCAATATTATTTTTACTATTCGAGTTTCCCCCAGCATCATTACTTAGCCAACTTTTTTTTCCTTTCTCATCCACTCTTTCTGTCTCTCTCCACACATCCTCCACGAACTGGAACTTCAGTAGGACTAAAACTACAACCTTCTCTTAATCTGCCGAGACTTTTCTCAGATGGGTGAAATTATTTGGACCCAGCATATTATCAGCATTCAGTCCTTCAAGTTCCCCTGGTGGCCTGTTTGTCCTTTCTTGTCCCCATAAAGCTCTGTGGGTGGTATTGAAGAACATATGAAGATGAATAGGTACAGTGGCAAGAATCTTTTCTTCTAGGTTGGAGGAGACATGGTTGCATAGAAATATTTAATAATAGTCTGTGATAAATACTCTAAAAGTAGGAGTTGAAAAGAGGGTAAGAAAAGAAATCACCTTTATGGTCCAGGAAGACTTCATGAAGTAGGAGGTGTCTTGGTGGGGCTTTGTTTCCCACAGGAAGGAAAAAGATTGGTGAATTTCAAAGCACATTGCAGAGACCTTCCATGATCTCCTCCAATTTGGGTGTGATTAGTTTTAACTTGAAGCTTCATATTGCCGTATTTTAAAATAAAGTACCTACTTTACCATGAGGAGAGCTGACATAGTTTGAATACTTTTATGTCTAAGTGCTCTATGGGAATTACCTCATTTAGTTCCTGCAACCATGCCAAGATGCAGGTTTTGTCATTGTTATATCTTTCTTACACATGAGGAAACTGAGCTTAGCAAGGCTAAGTGACTTTTCACCCTAAGGTTAGCAAGTGGCAGGGGTAGGATTTACTATCCAAGCTGTCTTGGCTGCTCTCATCTAATATGTTTTCCTCTTCTTTTATCTCATTTTTATTTTTCTCTCTTGCATTTAGCAGTGTACCTTACAGATGGTATAGGATCAGACCGTAGTGGAAAACAGCCTCATCCACAGCCTTAGTGTGGCTCAGTAATCTCGTAGGCCAAACTCACAATGATAATCCTAATTTTTTTTTTTTTTTTGAGACAGAGTGTCACTCTGTTGCCCAGGCTGGAGTGCAGTGGTGTGATCTCGGCTCACTGCAGCCTCAACCTCCTAGGTTCAAGCAGTTCTCTGCTTCAGCCTACCGAGTAGCTGGGATTACAGGTGCCTGCCACCATGCCCGGCTAATTTTTCTATTTTTAGTAGAGATGGGGTTTCACCATGCTGGCCAGGCTAGTCTTGAACTCCCTGACCTCGTGATCCACCCGCCTTGGCCTCCCAAAGTGCTGGGATTACAGGCGTGAGCCACTGTGCCTGGCCAATAATGCTAATTTTTTATCTAAATGCTTCCCACTGTACTTCTGCCCTCAGGTTTATGGGCTCATTGGATCCCATTTTTTAAAATATTTATTTTTATATTACTGTGACGCTCGTGGATCTCAACCCACCTAATCTCAAAGGTAACTGTAGAAATTGTTTACCTCTTTTCATTCAGGAGTAAAAAATATGTTTGATTCCTGCATTCCATGCATTAGCTTATAAACATTTTAGGACATAAATAATATTTCTGACCTATTATTTTTTACATACTTACCCGGGCTTTTCTTCCATCATGAGGCCTTTTTTATGATGGATTTTCTTGTCATCTGGAGGAACTGATACTATAGATGCATTTGGGTCTTTTCTGCCTTCCTATTAACTTTTATTTTAAGGCATTTTATTTTATCATGTCTTGTCAAACATTTTCTTCCTGTGTTTTGACATCTCATCTTTTACAAGGAAGCCTGCAGAACAACAATTGAAACCTCTTTACTTGCCCATTATCTTTTTTTTTCTTTCTTTTTTTTTTTGAGACTGAGTCTCACTCTTGTTGCCCAGGCTGGAGTGCAGTGGTGCGATCTCGGCTCACTGCAAGCTCCGCCTCCCGGGTTCACACCATTCTCCTGCCTCAGCCTCCTGAGTAGCTGGGACTACAGGCGCCCGCCACCATGCCCGGTTATTATTTTTTTTTCACATTTTAGTAGGGACAGGGTTTCACCATGTTAGCCAGGATGGTCTCCATCTCCTGACCTTGTGATCCCCCCCACCTCACCCTCCCAAAGTGCTGGGATTACAAGCGTGAGCCACTGTGCCTGGCCTTGCCCATTATCTTTTTAAAAAAAAAAAAAAAAAAAGATGGAAGAGAACAAATATGTACAGATTTATTTTTCAAGCTAAATTTTTATAATATCTTCTGAACCACCTTTTTCAGAAATAATATACAATAATATTTTAGTGGCCATATGAATCTAATACAATACTCTAAATGTCTTCCTCTGTCTTGAGAATTCTGAAACATACTGTGGCTGCTCTTCCTGTTTTAAAAAGCTGCAGAAGCCCCTTCTCCAAGCTTCAGTACACAAAAATACACAGACTCATAAAACACTTAACATACACATACTTATTCTAGACATGCCCAAATAGCCTCATTCTAGACATGCCCAGATAGCCTCATTCTAGACATACCCAGATAACCTCATTCTAGACATGCCCAGATAGCCTTCTTTCCACTTTTAGCTGAAGTCGGGAACAGTTATGTTTATATATATATTTATTGAAATTGATTCAAGCAGAAGTCCGTATTACCAGTACATGGTAAATGGGTCAATATAACATATGTATATAAATTCTTATTTATATTAAACATGGTTAAATTTTAATCTCCCATCTGTTTAAACATGGGAGATTCAACATACTCATTTAGCTCCCTTTCCCTTGAAATGCCACTAAATTGATAGCAGAGTTTTTATTATAAAAAGGCAAACCCACAGAAATGAGAAAATGGGAGATGCTTAACAGCTACCAGTTTTGGAAAATGAGAATGCAGACAGACATTTAGTAAACTTAGCAAACCTGAGGAAGCTAAATCCTAGGCTGGCAGTGGGAATTGGAGAAGCAACCTGATTAGTAGCTCAGAATCTCGTAAGGCTTGGTAATTGCCAACTGCAGGAACCTCTGGAAGTGGAGGTGAAGCTAAACACAGAAGTGGTTTAAAGTCTGTTTCAGAAGCAGTTAGAGCTCCTTAGCCCCCTCAGTGCTGGCCCAAGACTGGAGGTTTGTTATTTGGCGAGGATGAAACAGAGGGCCTCTGGACTAGGGAAGACGCAGACCTTGCTGAGGGTGAGCTGCTGTCATGAAAGCAGAGGAGATGAGTAGTTTAAATTTTGGACAGTCCAGCCTTTTTCCTCAACTCACCTACCAGATCACTGGCAGCTAGGTGCTTGTCTTCCTGACAGGAGATTGGAAGAGCCTTCTCTGGGGGATGTGATCAGCATAAGAAAATAAACCCAAAGGTACTGACTTCAGGGAACCCCAGTCCAACTGCTTGGCCACATCCCTCCACAAGCAGGATCACAGTCAGGAAGCCTCACCCAGGCATGCAGCTTTTTTGTGTCCCACTTTTAAACAAAAGCAGAAAACGAAGTTTTGCTGTTCATTTGAAGAAGGGAGCTAATGTGAAAGACAAGTGGAAGCAAATGAAGAAAGCAGCTTGTAAGAAACAGATTATAGTGTAAAGAAGAGAATCTAAAAAACTATTTTTAATATCTTCAGAGAAAAATAGATACTGCATCCATAAAACAAGTATAGAATGCTATAAAAAGGAACACTCAAAAACAATAGAGCTTATGAATATAAAAAATATTAGTAATGAAAAACTTAATTGAAAATGACAGTTGAAGAAATTGCCAGAATGTCAGTTATAAAAGCAAAGAGATGTAAAATAATACAGAAAAATACAAGAAAATTAGATGATAGCCTAGGAGTTCCCAGACTGTAATAATAAGAGTTTCAGAAAAAGAAAATGGGAATGGAGGGAGGGTGTGGGCAGCAAGCCACCCAGGTGCCAAGGCAAGAGACTGAGGACACGAGCTGTTCCAGTATAATAAAATATAAAACAAGAATAGTTATACCAGATGTAGATCTTAGATATGATTATATATGAATATCATTAATCATTAGTTTGTAGCAATTACTCTTTATTCCAATATTATAATAATCCTCGCTCTATAATCATAACCTAGGAAAAACCAGGCCATACAGAGATAGGAGCTGAGGGGACACAGTGAGAAGTGACCAGAAGACAAGAGTGCGAGCCTTCTGTTATGCCCAGACAGGGCCACCAGAGGGCTCCTTGGTCTAGCAGTAACGCCAGCATCTGGGAAGATGCCCGTTGCCAGGCAGACCGAGGTCTAGCGGTAGCATAAGTGTCAAGGGAAAACACCGGCTACTTAGTAGATCGGGAAAGGGAGTCTCCCTTTCCCCGGGGGAGTTTAGAGAAGACTCTACTCCTCCACCTCTTGTGGAGGGCCTGACATTAGTGAGGCTCGCCTGCAGTTATCCGGAGGCCTAACCGTCTCCCTGTGATGCTGTGCTTCAGTGGTCACGCTCCTAGTCCGCCTTCATGTTCCATCCTGTACACCTGGCTCTGCCTTCTAGATAGCAGTAGTTAATTAGTGAAAGTACTAAAAGTCTCTAATAAGCAGAAATAATGGCGTAAGCTGTCTCTCTGTCTCCCTCTCTCTCTCTGCCTCAGCTGCCAGGCAGGGAAGGGCCCCCCGTCTAGTGGACACGTGACCCACGTGACCTTACCTATCATTGGAGATGACTCACACTCTTTACCCTGCCCCTTTTGCTTTGTATCCAATAAATAACAGCGCAGTCAGACATTCGGGGCCACTACCGGGCTCCATGCATTGGTGGTAGTGGTCCCCTGGGCCCAGCTGTCTTTTCTTTTATCTCTTTGTCTTGTGTCTTTATTTCTACACTCTCTTGTTGCTGCACACGGGGAGAAACTCACCGACCCTGTGGGGCTGGACCCTACAGGAAGGGAAGATGAAGAAATTGACAAATGAATTGTTGAAGATGTCTGAGAGCTGAAAGATTTGGGTAGGAGTTTTTAAGATTGGAAGGATTCACTAAGTGCCCAACCCTGTGGATAAAAATAGATCCAAACCCAGTACTCAAATGTGAAGTTTCAATACATGGAGAGAGAAACTCCTACAAGCTTCTAGAGAGAAAACACAGATTGCACATAAAGAAACACAGAATAGCAACACTGGAAGCCAGAAGACGGTGAAGCTGTGCCTTTTGAGCAAAAATATTTTCCAACTTAGAATTCTAAAACAGCCAGACAGTTAAATAAGAGGGTAGAATGATCAGATAATCAAAGTTTCAAAAACTTTGTCTTCCATATAGCCTTTCACAGGAGCTGCTAAAGGGTGTGTTCCTGCAGAGCAAGGGAAGAACCTGAGAAAAAAAGATATGAGACCAGGAAACAGGGGGCCCAACATGGGAGAAAACCACCCCAGCAGGTGGAGAAGGGAGGCTCCAAGACCTGAGCTGTGCAGCAGGCCCGGAGGTCAGGCCGTACAGGAAGGAGAAGGCCCAGAGGTCAGGCCGCACAGGCAGGAGCAGGCCCAGAGGTCAGGCTGTACAGGCGGGAGCAGGCCCAGAGGTCAGGCCACATAGGCAGGAGCAGCAGACAGCAAGATGAAGCTGGTGGAACACCTACTCTACTGGAACATCACCCGAGGAGATTATACCATTTATAGTGAGCTTGGGATTGAATTAGGTGGGAAACGAAGCAAATTGAGAAACAAGGCAATGATTAGCTTCAAGGAAAACAAAAGCATCATCCTGGAAAGAAACAAGAAATCATAATAGACTGCATGGCTCAGCCATGAAGAACTTTCACATAGTTCAGTAATGCCAACTCTGAAAAGTTCTCTATCCTAAATTAAAATTAACTAGATAGACAGGATGGAAGGGAAGGAAGGTAGGGGAAGAGGGAGAAGCAGGGAGTAGGAGAAATGGGGGAATGGAGGGGAGGGAAAGTTTCTGTTGTGTACCTTTTTATATATATAGTTTTGATTTTTTTAACCATTGAATGATTTTTTTAAACCAAAAACTTTTTAATGAGAATTATTATTTGTCATAGAGTTTTCAACAACTAATTTCCATAAAAATCTGTTCTCTTCTCTCTTTTTCTCTTCAGAAATTAAAACACAGAGCACGGGGCTGTTCACCTGACATCAGACAAATAGATCTGGATGTCAACCGCACATTTCGGGACCACATTATGTTTAGAGACAGATACGGTGTTAAGTGAGTAAAATTTAATATTATGAAATGTTAATCGCATTTATAAATAGTCTTTATTAACTTAGAATGCCTTTATAGACTGTAATTTCGATTTAGGTCCTAAAGGTTTAAGCTTTTGCAGATCATTTGCATCCATGTTGTGTGAAACTTAAGATCTAATTTAACTGAAATTTTTTAACTTTTGATATAGCACGTGCTATAAAATTGGTAAAGACTCATAATCTGGGGATTCTTAGAAATATAGTAGATACTTTTATTAGAAGTCATAGAAGAATGACAGAGTATGTAAAAACTTTGTCAGTGATAAATGTATCTCTATAACCTTGACCCCCACACATAAATGAAACTTTTTTTTAAAAAAGGGAATGAAATGAGAAATTAATGAATTGATACATCATTGCTGTGACAACTTATAAATGAAAAGTACAGTTTTGCTGATCTCTGTATCAGTCAGAGAGTCTAACCAGGAAACAGAAACCAATAGGAGATATATATTAGGACATTTCAAGGTATTGGCTTCTCCAGCTGTCGAGGCTGATTAGGCAAGGCCAAAATCCACAGGGCAGGCCGTCGGAAAGGACAGTCTGGGCCTCGGGCATGAGCTGAAGCTGCTGGCCACAGGCAGAGTTTCTTCTTCAGGGAAACCTCAAATCTGCCCTTATGGCCTTTCAACAGATTGAATGAGGCCTGCCCAGATCTTCTAGGATAATCTCTCCTATTTAAAGTTACCAGATTATGGATTTTTATCAATCTACAAAATACATTCCCAGTGACACCTATATCAGTGTTTTGGATATCTGGGGATTGTTATTTAGCCAAGTTGACACCCAAAGCCAACCACTGCAGTCCAGCCTTGTCAACTTGGCACTCATACACACCACCTTAAACAATTTCCAAGTAAGATAGTAACCAAGTCATCCTTCCACCTAACATGATATCACTATTCTGCTCACAGCTGAAATGTGCTAATTCTTTCCCCACGTGAGGATGCCAAGTCTTTGGGAGATGATCACACTTCTGCTTTAGTATCCTGTAACTTATACACTGTGGTATAAAGTTGACTGTTATTAAGATACCTTATGTTAGATGATAAGGGAAAAGAGAGGGAAGAAGAAAATATTTGTTGGTATATATACAAGCATATTTACAAAAAAATAAGGAAGAAATACTCATAATAATTGTAGCAATCATTTCTGTGACTGGTCGTGTGGTCACAGGTGGTATTTATAATGCCTCGTTTCACTGCCCATTCCATATTCCCTTTGCCCTCAGCAAGCACCTCAGATGGTTGTGGTTCTTTACCTAGAGGGATGACTCAAACCTTTCTTCCTGAAAATCTGAACCCAGCAGTTCTGCCTGAATTGGTAGTTTTCCATTGACTTTCATCACAGGGCTCAGTAATACTAGTAAGAGATGCCCCAAGTGTTCTCCTGCATTCCAGATGTACTCCTCCTTGTGTCTGTTGTGTCATAGCAACCCATGTTCCCCTTAGTAATCAGGATAATCCCCCCAGCCCACACAGCCATGTCCTTCTTTGCCTGTTGGTTCAGAGGCATAAGGAGCCCAAAGTGGTTGGATGGCAGTTTCAGCTTCCAGGTCAGTGGAATCACTGTTATGTCTCATGGTGGAAGCATTCCTCCTTTTGGAACTAAGATCTCTAGACCAGCAGAACCCAAGCTTGCAGGGGCAAGAAGCAAACGCTTTGCTAGTGGATCTCGAGAGAGAATGATGAGTGGAGCCACTCCTACTTCCAGCCTTTGAATCTTGGATCCCTGAATCCTGGCTATGGGAAAAACAGCACCTTGAATTGGAGCCTGATATGGAGCATATTCAGCATCCCAAGGACATCACCCTATCCCTGCAGGGTATTGTACCTTGCTGGCAATGTCTCTGAGCCTTCAAAAGGCCATTCCACCATTCTGTCAAGCCAGCTGCTTCTATCAGAAGGGTCTCAAAGTGAGATAGATCAGCAAAAGAGGACAACAAATTTTAGGAATTTTGAAGTGTTTTGTGTTTTCTTGGTATAAATCCTTTCAGAATGAATATTATCTAGTCTTGAATTTAGACTTTTTAGAGTGTTGTTTGAATTTGAACTTGGGATAATTTATTACATTAGTAATTTTATCTGGATTATCTGTTTTCAGTCAGTCTTTGGTTTATTTTTTTAAGTGTGTAATTTTTAAAATATGTGAAATTACTAAATTGTATTTCATCTAAATTTTTTTCTCTAGGCAACAATCCTTATTCCATGTTCTTGCTGCCTATTCTATTTATAATACGGTAAGTTGGGGCCTGCCTGCCCAAGGTCTTTGAGTTGTATTCTGAGGCACTCCCTACCTAGCAGGGCCCTGTGGGCACATTTCTGCATCTCAGAGCTAGGTGGTCTCCATGGTCTCTTTAGCTGTGTGGATCTTTTTAAGCTGAAACCCTGTGATAACCCTAGGGCCTTAGAGCAGAGCTGATTCTGAAGTGGAAGAACCTAAATATGACCACAGTATGCCAGTGAGTCTCACCTTTTCTCTCTCCCTCCATATTGTTTTGCTTTGTAATGTTTTGTGTTGTTTTGTTTTTATTTTTAAGCAGATATACAGGGTAGAAGGACAGGAAGTAGGTGGCTTGGTTAATTTTTGCTCGACTTTTTATAACTCTCTTTGCTCTTGGGAGGTTACTTTTTACAATCACATTTATCTATTAGGTGAGGTCCAAACAAGATAACTATGCCCTTACTGGCTATCCCCAGGAGGAGGCTAAACTCTTTGGTAATAGACATGCTTTTCTTAAGGCGTTCAGCCTTGTTGGGGGAGAAGATAATCTGGGATAGATTAATTTGTGTTGGACTTAATGTGGGTGTTAAATGAATACTTGTTGACTAGGTCCCAGGGAGGACCTTTGAACCTTGGGATGTATAATTTCTATTGTAGTTAAAACCTTTAAATTATAAGAACAGAAATTCACTCAAACTAGGAAAAGTTAAAAAGGGGTTATTAAAGGGACATCTCATAGGAGGGAAGCACTAGTTGGGCCTCACCGGAATTGGAGCTGGAAGGTGGGAAGTGTCTGGTGAGAAGGAAAGCTGCACCTTCCATCTCTTCCATTCTGGGGGCCACTCAGTATCTCAGATGATCTCTGTGAACTGTTCAGTTCACTGTTTCTCTCTCCAGATTGCTTCCTTTGCCTACTGGCCAGTTATACTGTGGCTCAGATTGCACCCACAGACTCATTGTGAGCATTCTGTTGCAGTACGTACCCGCATCTGATTACAGTCTCTGGCTTTGTTCACATTTCCTAGAGACAGTGTCTGATGAGTCAGTGCAGCCAAATAACTGTTCCCCTGGGGTCAGCTGTCCTCTTCTGGTCCATTAGCTGTGGTTCCTGTGCCACAAGCATGAATCCTTAAGGCCACATCATAAGCAGGGACTATGGGGAGAGTGAGTATTTCTTAGAGAGGAGGCATAGACTGTGCATGGGCATCCCAAGATGTGTCTGCTTAAGGGTTCAGAAATCTAGAGGAGACAAGACAGCATACTGGGTATTGTAGGAGGGGAGACTTTGCCAGCAAAGAAGAGGAATAGTGAGCTAAGAATCATACATAAAGTGAAATAAATATTAACACTCTTTAAAGGAAGTGTGACAGTATTGAACAGAGTCCAATAAAAATATGTAGCAATTTAGACTTGTACATTTATTTTTGAGCACACTTTTATTCTCTTATGTGGCATAATACTGTAAAGAGTATAGTATTTGTCTCTAGAATGGACCATTAAACGATGTGTGTAGGCATTTTCTGGTTTTTATAGAGTAGCTTTTTCTCTGTACATATGCATGTAATTCGACTAAACTCCTCAGCTTCTGTGTTCCCCTTTGCTCCCCAGGAAGTCGGGTATTGTCAGGGGATGAGCCAGATCACAGCTTTACTCCTCATGTATATGAACGAGGAAGACGCCTTCTGGGCCCTGGTCAAACTATTCTCAGGCCCTAAACATGCCATGCATGGTAAGAAAACCCTGTGCTTTATCTAAACAATCAAGGTAGGGAAAAAGGTAGATTAAAACAAAACCAAAGATGCTTGCAAGAGTTACATACAACAAATTTAATGTCTCAGGGCTCATTGAGTTCATTAGTATTTGTTACTAGTTTCTTCTTTCATTTTTCATTATTGAACTTTTCTAAAACATTTACATTTATTTTCCTTTGTTTTTACTCTAAGGTATATTGTTGGCATTTTAAAATTCTTCCTTACTTGCCCTTGGTCAAAAGAAACTAATTTAGGTTTGGAGGAATTTAAGGACAGGTATATTATTGGGAGAAATAAAAGATGCCTCTTAATCAAAACTTTTAGATGGTCATGAAATTATCATTTCAGTGAAATGTTTACCATTGACTGGATATTGTGATATATAACACTTTGTCAAAAAAACAATAATTGAGAAATGACACTTAGGTTTTTAAAGGAAAGGTAATAATTAAGTAGTTTTATATTTCAAGTGTAGTTTTTGGTTTTTTCACATAAAATTGGTTCCACTTTAAATAAAAGGTTGATAACGTGTTCTAGGCACTCGATTATTTAATATCTCAGAACCTGCTGATTTTTTGGTTTTCAAGTTAACACTGTTTATAATAACTTTTTCCTTGTTTTTGCCAAGTTAAGCAATAGACTTTATTTCAGAGAGTTTAGATTACAACTGTTGAGACAGGGTCTTGCTCTGTCACCCAGGCTGGAGTGCAGTGGTGTGACTCATTGCAGTCTTGACCTGGGATCAAGCCATCCTCCCGCCTCATTAGCCTCTCTAGTATCTGGAACCACACAGGCATGTGCCTCCATGCCTGGCTAATTTTTTAAATTTTTTGTAGAGATGAGGTCTCCTTATGTTGACTAGGCTGGTCTCAGTCTCCTGGACTCAAGTGAACCTCCCGCCTCAGCCTCCCAAAATACTGGGATTACAGATGTGAGCCACAGCCCCCGCCCTTAGATCACAACTTGTCTTGGAAATAAAAAGGGCATTTGTTCATATAATGCAAAATTATTTTCCCAGTGCTATCAAATTTAAATAATTTTAACACTAGTTATTCTAAGTGTTAATATCAAATTTAAAATAATTTTAACACTAGTTATTCTAAGAATGGATCTTCCAAGTTCAGTTTGTGAATAAGCTTTGTGTGATGAGGAACCTGATATATATTTAAAGTACTGTTTTAATATTTTCAAAATTATGACTTTCTATAGCCCATTGTTTGTGAAGTCTCACACTCTGACCATGTGAGGATATTATGTGTGTGTGGAAGAGTGAGGGGGGTATGTATGTGTTTGCATTTGTTTTTCTCCCTTAGTGTTTCTTGCCAATTACTTAACAAATACCATCTGCATGGTAACTGGGTCTGGGCACTTTGCATCTAATAAATAGACTCTAAAAGTAAGACATATTATTATATTGAGTTGCCATCCAATAGGCAGTATCATTCCAAAAGGCATCTTGAAGAAAGCCGCTCTTCCCTGTCAGTCTTTATTTTGCTTTCCTGTGGGATTGTGTTGCTGATCTGTCTTGAGGTACAATAGAATGCAAATTTAACTGGTATGTAATTGTGTCCAAGACTGTCCAATTTTAGGAAACGGTCATTTCTTTTAAACCTGTTTGATAGCTTACCTTCAGCAATTATTATCACTAGACTAATCTATAAAACAATATTAATTCTACTATCCTAACTACTTAGAATGTAGTTTCGCTCATTATTAAAGGTCAGTTTATACTTAGAGATGTTTGTTTCTATGTCTGCCTATGAAATTTTATAACTAAAGGTTACCTCAGTACTTTGCATTTCTAGTGTGAAGGTGGTTTCACTTATAAATGTGTGGAATTGAAGCTAAGGCTGAAAATATAAAATATGAGAGCTGGAACATCAGTGGAAAATGAAGAACTGTTAGACTTCTTAGCATTCTTGAGCTAGTTATTACTGAACTGTATTGACTTTTCGAAAATTAGACTTTTCTTGAAAATTTTTCAACTTCCATTCCTATCAAATTGACTATGAAAGTGGCACTGATAGATATGGATTTTTTTTTTTAATGAAACCATTTCACTGAAAAATATTACTAAAGGAGGAATAGAATCTCTGTCTCTGGAAATTTTTACACACACCCTAGAAAACTGAGAACTAGTTAAGAAATAATTCTGCCCAGTAGATTGTAAAGCACCATTGCCCAATAGCATGTGCCTCAGGTTTTTGGTGGAATAGAGTTTCATTTTGGGGCAGCAGACTTTCTGGGGGGAAAATGGACTCCAAGATCACATAAGTGTGGGAGACTGAGTGAAAGAAAAACAAGTTTCATTAAGTCTAAAAGGCAAGAACATTAATAAGCTAAAATGCCTCATGAATATCTAAGAAGGATATAAATGTGTCCTCTGGTTTCTTTTTCAAAAGCATAGAACGTCTGTTAACGTCTTTCAAAGTTGCATGGAACCCAGGTTGGATCCTAATGTAGAAGAATCATCAAGTCTGTTGAGTGGACTTTCTTTTTAATGGATTGTATAGAATATCATGAAGAAAAATAGATGTAAAGTTCAATGAGTTAAATACACAAAATTAATGCTAACCATTTGTAATTTGTTACTTCTTAGATATAGATTATATTGTATAGTCACTTGGGATAAAATATCATTTTGGATATAACATTGATCATCTAGTGCCTGTATTTTTAGCAGATGTTAAATATAGCTTTTTAGGAAAGGATTAAAAGGCGATTTAAAACTTGGGGACTTTATACTAATGAAATTCTTAGAGTAAGCCTGAAAAAAGTAATAAATTGTTATTTAACATATTAAAACAAAATGACTAGTCAGGGTTGGAATAATATATTAAAAATATATGCATTTAAGATATGGCCCAATATCTTAAAAGAACAGGTGATCTGGATAAATGTCTTCAGTGTCCCTTTTTTTTTTTTTTTTTAAGGTTTCCCTTTAAATTCAAAAATACGAAGTTATAGAAGATCTTTAGCAAACAAATCCTAGTCTAAAAGTTTCATTACCCAAAGCTTATGTACAGTTATTTCCTGGGTGGGGAGAAAAAATGTTTTGATAACTACTGAATGTTTCTTTTTATTTTTGACAGTTACAAATGAAAGATGTTGTGTTTTAAGATTGGAGGGTTTTGTTGGTATTGTTTATGAAGTGTTGTTTTTATGTTTGTATTCTAGGCTTTTTTGTCCAAGGTTTTCCTAAACTCTTGAGGTTTCAAGAACATCATGAAAAAATACTGAACAAATTTCTGTCCAAGCTTAAGCAACACTTGGTAGGTAGATGTGCCACTGACTTACACCCACCTACCCACCCCCCAAAAAAAGCTGGGATAATTAAATTGTCTTTGGTCCAATTACCTTATTAATTTATAGTGTCATCCATTTCATTTACTATGCAGTTATAATTCCCAGTTGTTTACAAAACACTAGATTTGTAAAATTTAATATTGATAGGCTATCACAGTACTTACTGAGGGATTTGAACTTCTTTGAAGCTAATAATACAAACAATGTGATAATTTAAAGATATGGGATCTCCCAGTTGTTTTGGAGGTTTTTTCATTGTACAGAAAGTATTTTTTCAGGGTCACAGAAACTCGTTGTTAGTGAACTATATATATGCCTTACTATAAAACAGTAGTTTAGTAAAACAAAGATAGCTCACTGTAAAATATATTAAAGAGAATCTAACTGTTGTATTATAGTCCTGTCATAAGAGGAATTTATTCTTGGAGTGATTTTGAGAAGTAAATGTGTTTGGCTTTGATAGCTGCATCCAACAGCCTTCCTAACTTAGTATTATTTTGTTAAATTTAGTTTGCTACAATCCAGAAATTGTGAGCTCTTTGTTTTTTCAGGATTCTCAAGAAATCTACACAAGTTTTTACACAATGAAATGGTTTTTTCAGTGTTTCCTTGATCGTGTAAGTATTTATTTACAAAACTCAGTCATAAAATTATAAATACAAGGTGAGGGGAAGCTGTTAACCTTATTTTTGTTTTGTTTTGCTTTTAATTGTAGACTCCCTTTACACTAAACCTCAGAATATGGGATATCTACATCTTTGAAGGAGAACGAGTTCTTACAGCTATGTCTTATACCATCTTAAAATTACACAAAAGTAAGAAAATGCTTAAACTCTAAAATTTTATTAAAAATTGAGGCTTATTTAACCTTGATTTCTCATTCCCCACCCACTTCAAATTCATTGTCTTTTAATAGTGGTTTAAATTTTTTTTGAAAATCATTGGAGAAATTATCATCAGTTGGTAATGTACTTTTGTAAGGTCTTTCTCATGACTAGAAGCTTACTTCACTTCAAAGGTCTTTTGTTCTTTTCTGTTTATATCAGTGTCATTTTCACACTTCTATAGAATGCAGTTAGTTGGTTTCAGTAGTAATATTTTTCGTTAAGTATTTGTTTCCACTGGGATCCCTTGTCCTTTTCATCAGTCGAATCTCAAGTTTGTGGTAAGAGAAGGAAGACCAAAGAAACCAGGCCCCTTACTTAGTTCAAAGGGCTGGAGAGAACGTTTTCTATTACTGTTTCCTTCATCCAGGGAGAATAGCACCCAGCTGAACTGTGGGTGGGAGCACACAGACCCACTTCTCTACCTCAGTGCATTATGGCCTCTGGGGCAAGTTCAGCCAGTGTCTATAGGCAGATAAATGCAGCAAGATTAAAAAAAAAAAAAAACAAAACTGGAGAATTTTTAGTCTTCAGTTGCAATATGTTTAAGGGCTCTATAAATTTGATATGTTATGCCTTACTTTAAAATAAAGAAATGAGATTTTCTTTCATGAAGAATCTTGTTCATCTTTAAAGTCTCAATTCAGCCTTAAAAATTCTGTGACTTCTCTTGTAGTTATGCAGAAGAGAAAATCATTGAAAGCTCTAGAGCTTCATATGTACACGTACTTCTAATCCAGGTCATACCACATAGTTTCATGTTCATTGTGCACTCAACTCTCTTAGGTTATTCTTGAATGATCTGTTCTGCTTCCCAACTAAATTATAAACTAATTGAGTGCACAGGGTCTTGTTTATAGTTTTTCTCTCTGCTGTGCTTGGCATTGTTCTAAGTACATGTTATGGACTTTACTGTAAGATTGGTTGGTTGCTTACTTGAAAAGCATGGACTGCAGGAGTGCCAGATTATCCATACTTTAGATAGGAATGAAAATGCCCTTTAAAAGCACTTTTGTTATGTTTAGTTTTTTCAAGAAAAGGACTCAGAATTGTTGTGGTTCACTTCCCTTATACTCAGTTCTTCTTTCCTCAACTAATGCACCAGAACAAAACAATTGACTATGAATTGTCTTCCAGGATTCAGGTTTGTCATCTGATCTCCTGAAATCTCTTTTCCTTCCTCCCCACACCGGCCCCCACACCGCCTTTTGCCTCCCCACCCCCCACCTTTCTCCCTCTCTCTCTATCCCTCTCCCGCTCTCCCCTCTCCCCCCCTCTCTCTCTCCCCCTCCCTCTCTCCCTCCTTCTCTCCCTCTCTCTCTCTCCTTCTCTCCCTCTCTCCCCGTCCTCCCCCCCCCCCCACTTTCTTTCTGGATTGTTAACGGATCAAAATAGAGAACAGAAGTACAGTTTTTATTAGGAGACATTAGCTTAATGTTCCCTCAAGAATGAGGAAGTAAAAACATAATATATTTCTTTGTAGCTCTCATCTGCTTCTTAAATTGTTCTACTTATATGACCCTTGATTAATTTTGACAAGTAAAAAGTTTCTTTACCCTTGTAAATAAACGTTAAGCATAGCAACTGCTTTACATGCTACCGTATCATTAGACTAAATGAGCTGTGGACAAATCTGCTGCTGTGTATTTTTCTTGGTTAGAGACTTACGTGAAGTTCCGTCTCCACCATATAAAGTTTCCGAAATGGAAGGGTGGCTGTGGGATGGGAGGAGATGCTGATTCAAGTTTCAGTTAGACAGGAGGAATAAATTCTGGAGAGCTATCATACAGCATGGTGACTCTAGTTTATAGTAATGTGCAGTATACTTGAAAATTGCTGAGAGTACATCTTAAATGTTCTCACTACAAACAGATAAGTATGTGAGGTAATGGTGTGTCAATTAGCTTGACTTAGTCATTCCACAGTGTATACATATATCAAAACATATTGTCTACCACAGATAAATACAATTTGTCATTAGCCAATTAAAAAAAAAAGAAAAACTCTTCCTGGGCATATTAACCAATAGTTAGCTAAAGCTCATAAGAAATTTTTTCCTTCCTTTTTCTTTTTTTTCTTACTGATTGTCTTAAAAATACGTTGTTACTGGAGGTTCATCACACAGTGGTTTTAAATAATAAAAAATCAAAAACCACCTAAATGGCCATTACTAGAAGACTGATTAAGTAAATTACAATGCATACATATAGTACACTCTTTTACAGCTGTTAATGATGATGTAAAATCATATTTGTTGAAATGAGAGATATCAGTGATACATTATTGAATGGGGAAAAAATCAAAAGGGGAATAACTTGAAAAGTATAATTTGGATTCTTCAATTGATATACATAAACACTTGTAAATACCCGGATCTACCTGTAGGGTATTATGTGATGAGGTGTGTTATGTAGGGTATTATGTAATGAGCAGATTTTTACTTTCTGCTTTGTGTTCATATTTAATTTGAATGTCTTTTTCCAAGAAAATGAATTTCATAAGTAGAAATAAAACTCACAAAATTAATAATCCAGATGTTCTGGGAAATTCTGAAACAGTAAGAAATACAGACTTAAAATGGGGCTTCTTGGAGCTCCGTATCAATAAAGGAGAAAGGGCCTCATGCCGGCTGAGGTAGTCTTTCTGTCTGTCTCTAAGAAGCTCTTGCTCTGGAGTAATACTAATGCCTAGATGTGGTTATTGCAATGAGGAAGTATTAGGCAGTATTCTCCCATCCTTTCTCCCAGTAAACTTTCCTGCTTTTCTCTGTGGCTGCTTTAATATCAGGCAATATTTTTGTCTTACTGAGTTTTAATGATGTCCTCAATGCCATATGTAAGTTGTATGCTGTTTGTGCCCTTTTTAATGCCCTTTTACACTACACCTGAATATAATAGAATATCTTCCTACCTAAAGTAGCTATTGACTCGGCATTTTCATTTCTCTTATCCTTTCTTAGAACATCTAATGAAATTGTCCATGGAAGAACTTGTAGAATTTTTTCAGGAGACCCTGGCAAAGGACTTTTTCTTTGAAGATGATTTTGTGATAGAGCAACTTCAGATTTCTATGGCAGAACTAAAGCGGGCAAAGTTAGACCTTCCAGAACCTGGTAAGAATTACCCCAATACTTTATATCTACATTATAATTAAGATTGGAAGACATGGCATAATTAACATGGGCTGTTTCTTGCCCACAGCGTAAGCATTATACTTGTGATGACATAACGTGGATGAACGCCTTACCAGCTCAGCTGCTTTGGCTTTTTCCTTATTTTAGGGAAAGGCAAGTAAACATATTAATTAAATCTGCCTCTCCTAATAGATGACTGTACTATTCCTGCTTACATTTAGAAGTTTGGTTGGCAAATACTGTTGTTCAACAGAAGTAGCCATGGTGCTTTAAACTAGCATAACAATAAGCTTTTTTTTTGCTTTCTTCATCTCATTTTGTGAAACCATATACAATAGTAAGTACAGCAAGTAAAAGCCCCATCTTATAGATGAGGAAATGGATACTTAAGTGTCTAAGTGGCTTAAATATGAAGCCACAGAACCACCAAATAGCATTACTGAGACTGCAGGCCAGTTTTTCTGACTACTAGCCCAGGGCTCTTTGTAGTATGCTGCAGTATAGATAATATATTTTATTCACTTATTGTAAGACATTTTTCAGCACCTACTAATAGGTTTTCTGCTAGGCGCTACTTTGCTGGGGATTTAAGAACTGAAGAGAAAGATGAGAAGCTCTCAGGGTGTGCACTGGAGAGCTAGAATGTACCAGAATGATAACAGAGGGTGAGTGGGGCGTTACTAGAGCTAGCTGCAGGGTAAATGGGAGAGGGGCAGAAGAGGAGTGCAGGAAGGGAGGGAAGAAAATGAAAATGTCGAAAGATCACAGGAGGAATAACTTTCAAAGTTGTGACCAGATAGTACTTGACCATGTATGTCTTGAGAAAAAGTTACTTTTGCTTTTCTTCTTTCTTGCCTTTGTTGCAGTGGATGGGTGTAGTAAGAGGCTAGGGAAGTGCAAGGTCATGGGCGAGAGATGAAAAGTAAAGAAAGTCAGTTATGTATGCCCTCACGCAGGGGTGAATTTGGCGTTTCCCCATCAGTGTGTCATGTTGGCTGTGTCTGTACAGAAGGACAAGCAGTACTTTCATGGAAAATACATTTTTCCTTTTGGTAAAAACCAAGATGTTTGCTTTTATTTACTTAATTGAGAAGGGTCTAATCAGCACTCCTCCAAGGTTTGCTCAAGGTCATCCAGGTTCCTAGGAAGCAACCCTCGCAGCAGTAATGGGGTGTGGGCCTAGGCCTTATGGAGCCGTTGCCTTTGTTAAGTGAGGTCAGCCCTCTCCTGTTCAGTGTAATGACTTCCGTTTTCTACTATCATTTATTTTTATTTATTTTATTCTACTGTCATTTATTTTTAAATATCTTGCCTCCTTCTAAAAGGAGGTCAAGGCAAATTTTAGTAAAAGTCAAATATAGAGGAAAAAATATGGAACTATTTAAACATGAGATAATTCAAAACCTGTGTCATGGATTGTGATGGTGGTGACTTAGCATCTAATTAGCAGCTACTATTTATTGGGTGTTTACTGTGTGCCACATACCACAGGTGCTGTCTCATTTAATCTCTAAAAATAACTCATAACAGTGCTCATCTACATTGTGCAGATAGGGAAACCTAGTAGCAGTAGTCTGTAAGATCGTTTTACCAGGAAGTGATAGAATGGGGACAGAGAATGGGGCAGGGGAGAAAAGGGGAGGAATAAATATAGCAGAATCCAGCTCTGATCATACTGGCAGTGAAGGTAGAATGGATAAGGCATCTCTGCATTTTCTAGCACGACCATCTGCCTTTTATCGCCTGCCTGTCATTCTCTTTAAATTTTTGTGAACTGTATATGGAACACTAAGATAATTAAATGAACATCATACCAAGAAAATTCCATGTCACATCTGTCCTTTTAAAAACGTACATGAGGCTGGGCACAGTGTCTCACCCCTGTAATCCCAGCACTTCAGGAGGCCGAGGAGGGCAGATCACAAGGTCAGGAGACCGAGACCATCCTGGCTAACACGGTGAAACCCCGTTTCTACTAAAAATATAACACATTAGTCGGCCATAGTGGCAGGCCCCTGTAGTCCCAGCTACTCGGGAAGTTGAGGCAGGAGAATGGCGTGAACCCGGGAGGTGGACCTTTCAGTGAGCCGAGATCGCGTCACTGCACTCCAACCTGGGCGACAAAGTGAGACTCAGACTCAGAAAAAAAAAAAAAAAAAAAAAAAACCTACATGAACATGCCACTTCCTTTTGACTCCTTACATAATGTGGCAGTGTGAACTCCCCCGAGTCACGTGCAATGCCTGTTTCCTAGACCCACGTGAAAACATGGTGCTGTTACATTTCAAAATGTTTACTGATTGGATAGAGTCTTCCATTGTTGTTCTGATTGGTAGTTCTTTGAGTATCTTTCTTAGATATCTTTGGGGCACCCTTCTTTCTTTTTCTGTGGACTTCCCTGTTCATCTGTTGCCCATTTTTCTATTGGTCTGTTCATTCAGGTTCTTGTTAAGGAGACTGGCCAGTTTATTATGTGTTGCAGACACCTTCCATACAGTTTTCCCTATGGCTTCTTGCTTTTGTGTTTTTTGTAAAGAATTTTCCACATGCTGGATGAAGTGTTTTTTCTTAAGTACCCATATTTCTCTTCTAACATTTATATGTTTTTAATGCTTATGGGTAGAACTTCATTGAGATATAATCGAGTATGATGAAATCTTTAGCTCATCAAGAATTTACTTTTTGTTATGGAATAAGAACTCAGCTCTGCTTATTTTCCAAACCATTAGTCATGTGGATTAGTGGCATTTATTAAATTACATTTTGGCACTCTATTCTGTTCCATTGCTCTCTGCTTTTCCAGTTACACTTTTTAAATATGAGACAGGGTCTCACTCTGTTGCCCAAGCTGGAGTGTAATGGCTCAATCATGGCTCACTGCAGCCTTGACCTCCCCGGCTCAAGTGATCCTCCCACCTCAGTCTCCCCAGGTAGCTGGGACTACAGGCGCATGCCACCACTCCTGGGTAATTTTAGTATTTTTTGTAGAGGCAGGGTTTTGCCATGTTGCCAGGCTGGTCTCAGACTCCTGGACTCAAGCAATCTGCCCACCTCAGCCTCCCAAAGTGCTAGGATTACAGGAGCATCCGGCCTCCAGTTACGCTTTGAGTATCTATTAGGGCAAATGTCTCCTCATTACTTTGTATTATTTTGTCAAGTTACAAAAAAGAATCCACTAGTATTTTAGTGGTATTCAGATACAGTATTTTATTAATATTGAGATTGCACTGACATTAAGGATTTTTGAGACAAAATTGATATTTTAAAAATTGAGTTTTTCTAAGTAAAAGCTTTTATTTTACGGTCGTTGAGGTTTGTTTTCTTCATGCGACTGTGAGACACTTCTGGTCTCACATTCCGCCCCCCACTTGTGTACCATATGAAATGTGGCTGTCAGCAGGTGGTCACTGGACAACCCCAGGTGTGCTACAGACCTGCCATTTCTCCACAGCCTCAGGTGTGTGGACGTCGCTGCTGCCACTGGCATTGGAGCCTAAGCAGGGGCTCTGCAGAGGAGACCCAAACAGAGTCAAGGCAGGGGTGCCACATCCTATGGGGGATAGTTGTATCTTTTATTGCTGTTGCAAGTTGAGGCTTTTCTTCCATTTCTTTCTAACTGGTTAGGAAAACTCTCGGTATCCTTTTAATAATATTTTTGTAGCCAATATATTTGATCAGTTATCTTAGGTTTTCTAAGATTTAAGATACAAAATCTTATCTTCAACAAATAATAGTTCTTCCTCTTCCTTTTCAGTATTCATGCATCCTATCTCTTTTTTAGAAAATAGCTAGAAAGTATTCATCTATTACTGTTTTTAAGTTTTCTTGAAAAATCAAAGTGCTTGCTCAGTTTTTTTGAATGCCTTTTGAACACAAATAATCATTTTTTTCCCTTTAAAACGTTTTCACAGTAATAATTTTGTTAATATACTTCCTGGTGGTGAACCATTCATTGCAATTCTTGGATAAAGTTTACTTGGTTGTTATAAATTGTTCCTTTATAGTACTGCTGATTTATACTCTCTGACATTTTACTTAACATTTTAAATGGTTGTTCCTGAGATTTCATTGCAGTTAACCAAAACGTCTGTGTGTTGTCAGGTTATACTGTCCTCATAATTTGGAAGCCTTCCTTCTTTCTCTGTGTTCTGGAACTTTTACAAAGTATTAAAATTATTCCTTAACAGCTCGAAAATATATTTGTGAAACTATTTCCGTCTGATATAATTGTTTTGGTGGTTAATGTTTTGATTTGTTTTATCTTCTAAGGTCAATGTGGGTCATTTGGTCATTTATATTTTCCTAGAAAGCTATTCATTTCTAGTTTCTTAATATATTTATGTAAGGTTTTGCAAAGCAATCTCTTATGGTTCTTTTTATATCTGTAACAATCCTACATTTTCATTTCTCACTTTCTTTGTACCTTCTCCTGCTCTTTGATAAAATTATCCAGAATTTAGTCTTTATTAATTGGCTTGTATCAAGAATCAGCTCTTGAATTAGTTAATTCTGATTTTCTTAGTTTATTTCTTCTTTTTTCCATAAAGTCAAATGCTTGGCTGGGTACAGTGGCTCACGCCTGTAATCCCAACACTTTGGGAGGCCAAGGCGGGCAGATCACTTGAGGTTAGGAGTTCGAGACCAGCCTGGCCAACATGATGAAACCCTGTCTCTACTAAAAATATAAAAATTAGCGGGGCGTGGTGGCAGGTGCCTGTAATCCCAACTACTCGGGAGGCTGAGGCAAGAGGATTGCTTGAACCTGGGAGGCAGAGGTTGCAGTGAGTCAAGATCGCACCACTGCACTCCAGCCTGGGTGACAGAGCAAGACTCCGTCTTGAAAAAATAATAATAATAATAAAAAGTCAAATGCTTGATTTATTTATTTCGTAGTGTGGGGGTGGTTTGTAAAAGTGTTGAAAGGCATGTCTTTTCTTTTGCTGTATTCATGTCTATGTTTTTTTGACATGTAGTTTTTTGTCATTGTTATAGTCTACACTGTCTACCATTTAAATTTCTGGTTTTCATTGACTAGATTTGTGTGAAGAGGAGTTTTGTGGGGGTTTTTGTGTGTGGGTTTGGCATCTTTTCTTTTAACTTTACTTATGAAAACTATCAAAAATACAGAGAAATATGATGTAAAAATTAAAAATGATCACCCATATGCCTACCTCATAGATTTAACTATTGTTAGCATTTTTGTACCTTTATTTTATTTCTGTATGTTTTGTAGTTGCTGTTGAAACATTTTTTAAAACTTTTTTATTGTGAAACTTTTCAAACATATTCAGAAGTAAGGAAATGTATAATGACTTCCTCCCAGGTACCCATTGCCCAGCTTATTTAAACATTTTTAAAGTGAAAATAAGGTCATCAGGATACTTCACCTCAAATACTTGTCTCTGTAGCCAAGAAACAAGTACCTTCCCCCAGCCAACCACAGTGCCATTGCTACACTAACAAGTGTAACAGTGTGACTACAGTGTGACTCCTCAGCATCATTTCATGCCAGCTCCATGTGGGAATATTTCCAGTTGTCCCTTAGGCTGCCTGTTAAGCTGTTTTTCTCACCAGCACTTAGTCAGCGCTACATTTTGTATTTGTCTTATGGGCTTAAGTCGCTTGACAGGGAGCAGTACTCCTTTCCTCTTCCCCCCTCTTCACCCCACCTTTTGTTTTCCTCTGAATGACACTGACCTGCTGAAGAGCATAGTCCCGCTATTCTGTGGAACGTCCCACACTCAGGAGTTGTCTGGTTTTTCTTTCCTGGTGTTCTGTGTAGTTTCAGCAAACTAGAAGCTAGATGTAGCAGTTTAATAAGATTTAGATTAGACAGGAGTCCCACAGTGACCACTGTTTTCTTAATACTGGAGATGCTGAGTTTGGTGATGATAATCATATCTTTTTGTTTTAAAATAGAAGTTTTTTTAATAAAAAAAATCTTTTCAGTTAGCAGGTTATCTGTGGATGATGTCTTGACACTGTATGGAGATGTCCAGTTTTCCCTTTAACGCTCTCCATCATGCTTTTAGCATCCATTGATAATCCTTGCCTATATCAAATTTCTTCAGAGGTTGCAAAATAGTGATTTTCAAATTCAGTGATTTCTTTTACTTTTTTTTTTTTTTTTTTTTTTTTTTTGTTTGAGACGGAGTTTTACGCTTGTTTCCCAGGCTGGAGTGTAATGGCGTGATCTCGGCTCACTGCAACCTTTGCCTCCCAGGTTCAAGTGATTCTCCTGCCTCAGCCTCGCAAATAGCTGGGATTACAGGCATGTGCCACCACGCCCGGCTAATTTTGTAATTTTTTTTAGTAGAGATGGGGTTTCTCCACGTTGGTCAGGCTGGTCTCGAACTCCTGACCTCAGGTGATCCCTAAGTGCTGGGATTACAGGCGGGAGCCACTGCACCCAGCCTCGTTTACATTTTTTTTTGGCAAACTTCTGTAGCAAAGAGTTTTTCCTCCCTTATCAAGAGAGTTACCTTAAATGTAACTCTTTGGTTACCTTAAAATGTAGTTAGTACTGAAAAGGCAGAGTAAATGCTTCCTAGTTTTCTGTTTACTGGTTTTCCCCCATGCTGTCTTCTATTCAGATGAAGCCATTTGGCAGCACTTTTGTCAATTAATGGAAGTCATTCTGGTTAGAAAGCCTATGTTAATCCACTGTGACTGCCAATTTAGCCAGATTTATAGTTTATGACCTAGATAGAAGAATCAAAGAAGATTTTTCTCAGACTAGTTGACAGAGCCATTTTAGTCTTGGTAAATGGCCAGAGCCTTCGGGGTACTTCAGTGCTTACGGGAGAACATCCACACTCCTTAGTGTGAGGTATAGCACTTTCCTGTCCGCAGCTTCCGCACTGCACATCCCACCTCCCCGGCCGCTTTTGAGTCACATAGTAGTAATGATAACAGCAAACTTTGAGTCTTCTATGATAAATTTTTTGCTAAATGCTTTGCATTCACATACTAATTTTTTCCAGCAGCCCTTTGCAGTAGTCATTTGTTGATGCAAGTTTTTTTAAAAAAATCATTAATTCAAGGACAAATTTTCTATGCACAGGATTATTTAGATTTTAAAAATTAGTATTTATTAAAGTTACAAATTAAGAAATGTATTTCTTCCTTACATTTAATTCAGTTTACAAAAGTTAGTATAGTATTTTAAAATCTGGCAAATTTTAACATTCTCGTCGAAAGGAACTTTAATGTTTGGTTCCACTTATAAACATAAACTCCTACAAACGTTTTTAATTGCCTTTATAAATGTAATATATCCAATTTCCTTTAAATGTATCAAATTTCAATTTAAATAAAATGTGTCCTAGTTCTAAAAAACTTATAAATCTAATTAATTCAACCTTAAGAATATCCTGAACCTTAAGTCTTTTGTTTCAATATACTGTTTATAAGTTTAAAATCAAAAGTTCAAATCAGTGACTTATTTGCATATTTTTAAATTGGCATAAGAAGGCCAACTTGGCCAAATTCTCTGAAATATAAATATATAAAACAGAAAATTCTAAATATAAACAGATTCCTTAATGCAAAAAACTACAGAATTAATCACGTTTGATTCTCTTAAACTTTGCCATTTAGTTCTAGATCTTCAGGACTTAAGACTTTTTTCCCAGGTAAACTTGGGGTGTACTTTCTCAGTCAGCTGAAGCATGAGCTGGAACTCCAGGTGAGTTCCATTGGGTGGCACCGCCTTTATTATCTCGAGGGTGGTGCCTATGAGATGGCTTTGTCACATAGTCCGGATTCCTTAGATCCTAGTCGCCCACCACCTCTTTCTTCCTTCTCCTCAGGGTCTGCCCCTTTCCACCCAGAAGATCTTGACTTTTTACTTGTAGAAATCTTTGAACCTGATGGAATCCTCTGTTCTTTTCATTTGTTCCTGATTTGGTAGGGCAATAATTTGTAATTAACTGGCATTTATTTTAATTTTGAATAGTTTTCATGGGGAGTTTGCCATCAGTATTATTATTAGTAGCTTACCGATGAGGAATCTTGGGCTTCAAGGTTAAGTGCCTACCCGAGGTCAGACAGTTGGTAATGAGAGTTCTGTCAGTTGACTCCAGAGCTGTGCATTACACCCACCTGCCCCTGCGCCTTGCAGCTCACAGCTCTGACAGGCCTGCTCTTTCACGGCACTTTGCCTTGGAATACGCTCCTCCTCCAAGAATGCCCCCGACCATTCCCCAGATGCCTCTGTCCTCATCCATTCTGCCAAGTTTCACGACTTGGTTTAAGCATCGCCTGAAGCCTTCTCAGCCAATCCCTGGCCTCCCCAAACCCACAGAACTTGATCACCTGCACCTGTGTTTTGTGACTGACCCATCCACTACACATGCTTTTGTCCTCACACTTCCAGTGCCTCTGTCAGACATGTCTCTATTAGACAGAAAGTTCCCTGGGACAGTGACTGGCTCCTGCCTCACCAGCACCTAATACACTGTGTGGCTGTGGCTGTGGCTGTATTAGTTACTTTTATTGAATAAATGAAATCCTAATGTACTTTTTAGATAATAAAAAAACTACTGTCTGCAAAAGGTTAGCCTGAGGCAGTTTTTGGGGGTAGTGAAACCATTCTCTAGCTTGACTGCACACACATAGAAACGAAGCAATTTTATTGTATGTCAGTTTAGAAATTGCCCCACTTTTTGAGGATTGGAGTGGGTTTTCACTTTTATTTATTCATATAATATAAAATGATGTTACATTTAACCGTTTTTACATGTGTATAAAAATTGAAACTCTAGGAGACGAAGTGTAGGTTTTAAAAGTTACTTAACAAAGACCTCTTACATTTGTGTGGCATTAGATAGGTTTATAGTGAGAGATGTGTTTACATAATAGTCTCTTTTTCCTTTACCTTTCAAGTTTAATCTGCTGGGAAAAAAAAGTCAAGCCTATGAACCCAACCATAAAAATTTTTTGAACTTTAAAAAAATTATAGCCATACTTTAGAAAGCAAATTCTGTTTCTTTTCATCATGTTATTGAAAGCTACAAGTGTTTGAATTGTATATTTTGGCTAATATTACATTAAACATGAAGTCATTTGATTTTTCAGATAATATATTTGAAGTCAGCAATATTTAAAAATACAATTGGACTTACTGTTTGATCTGGAAGGGGATAACTCTTTCCTAGAATAGTAATTATTTTTCCTGATAGTGGCCCCCCACCGATTCTTCCCGAAAACTGTTAGAACAGTCAGAATGTGTGTATTCTCCTATTGAAAGTGTAAAGGTAGAATGCTGCTCATAGAGCGAGCACTTAGAGCACTTTGCTGCAATGATGCACCTCTTGTCAGGTGCGAAAACCTGCTAAGGCCTCGGAGGCCGTTGATGGGCGAGGCTTGTAGTTGAGTGTGGCGTCCACTGGGGGGTGACAGAGACCAGCGTAAGATCAAGCAGGGACAAGCCTGAAGGGCCTGAGAGGGACTCTTCCTTGCTTTTTAGGGACTGTTAGAATATTCTTTTGTTGGCTTCTTTTTTAAGAAAAAAAAAGTTACTTAAGAAGAAAATAATAAACATTTTTGCTTTTTTCTAAAATGTATCAAGTTACATTCCTTTTTGTTGAAGCAGATTATTCTAATTGTTAGCACTGCCGTAAAAATACCACTTAGGCAAACACTAGTGAGAAATATAAAAAATGTGGTATTTTCACAAAAGCATCCCCTGCTGTATCTGTGAGGAGTTGTGGTGCCTCCTTACCCTTTAAGGAGTAGGGCAGTAAGTCTTTCTTTTTTTTTTTTTTTTTAAAGTTTTAGGGTACATGTGCACCACGTGCAGGTTTGTTACATATGTATACATGTGCCATGCTGGTGTGCTGCACCCATTAACTTGTCATTTACATTAGGTATATCTCCCAATAATGCTATCCCTCCCCCCTCCCCCCACCCCACAACAAGCCCCGGTGTGTGATGTTCCCCTTCCTGTGTCCAAGTGTTCTCATTGTTCAACTCCCACCTGTAAGTGAGAACATGCAGTGTTTGGTTTTTTGTCCTTGCGATAGTTTGCTGAGAATGATGGTTTCCAGCTTCATCCATGTCCCTACAAAGGACATGAACTCATCATTTTTTATGGCCGCATAGTATTCCATGGTGTATATGTGCCACATTTTCTTAATCCAGTCTATCATTGTTGGACATTTGGGTTGGTTCCAAGTCTTTGCTATTGTGAATAGTGCCACAATAAACATACGTGTGCATGTGTCTTTATAGCAGCATGATTTATAATCCTTTGGGTATATACCCAGTAATGGGGTGGCTGGGTCAAATGGTATTTCTAATTCTAGATCCTTGAGGAATCGCCACACTGACTTCCACAATGGTTGAACTCGTTTACAGTCCCACCAACAGTGTAAAAGTGTTCCTATTTCTCCACATCCTCTCCAGCACCTGTTGTTTCCTGACTTTTTAGTGATCGCCATTCTAACTGGTGTGAGATGGTATCTCATTGTGGTTGGCAGTAAGTCTTTATTCCAGTTCCTATGTGGGTTTTTTTTGTTGTTGGTGGTGGTTTTTTTTTGTTTTTTTTTTTTTGTTTTGTTTTGAGACAAGAGTCTCGCTGTCGTCCAGGCTGGAGTACAGTGGCGCGTTCTCGGCTCACTGCAAGCTCCGCCTCCCAGGTTCACGCCATTCTCCTGCCTCAGCCTCTCAAGTAGCTGGGACTACAGGCGCCCGCCACCACGCCCGGCTAATTTTTTGTGTTTTTAGTAGAGATGGGGTTTCACCATGTTGGCCAGGATGGTCTCCATCTCCTGACCTCGTGATCCGCCCACCTCGGCCTCCCAAAGTGCTGGGATTACAGGCGTGAGCCACCAGGCCAGGCCTCCAATTCCTGTGTTTTTAGGGAGAGGAAAGGGAAAATAAAATTTTAGGCATGAGACCGTAGTGGAGTGAGCAAAAACATGATTCTGTCTATTGAAAAGAAGCCCAGAATGCAAGCGTGGATAATAAATAGGAATGCTTATTGCCTATATATAGTTTTCTGTTTTGACATCAATTATGCTTGAGTCTTTTAGTTACAGTTAGTTGCTTAGGGGTGAAAGGAGATATTTAAACCAAAGACAAGTAGAGCAGTGTTTGTGTGGTGGGGTTAGGGGTGGTAGTTCAAGCAGGCTGAGATAGCGCTGAAAATAGATCACACCAAAATGTTGAATGCTTTATTTGGACCTACTTCTGTGAAGAAGGGTAGAGAATACTAATCGGCATATAAAAATGTTACTGGTGATGGCATTCGTCCTTCTTACAGGGTCTGCATGATGTGTTTTCAGTTTGGTGGAGGTTGAATAATTAATCTCTAGAAAGGAACCACCTCTGTAATGAAGTCAAGGAGATTTTCCTCTTCATCATAGTAGAGGCCAGATCCTGGCATGGCGTCCTTGGGTTCCGTATTGCTGGTGGAGCTGAGGCCTCTGTCCCTACAGAGGTTATGAAAAGCCAGCGAGTCCCCGTGGGCCCTCCATGAGGTTCCCTGCGGCTGCCTCCATCCTCCACCTTCTCCATCCTCACGCCCTCTGCGCTCCTGGCTGCTGCTCTGGTCCTCTCCATTACTTGCCTTCCGTGACCTCCCCGCCACCTCTTCGTTCTTCCTCACCTCTCCTTCACTGTCTCCGCCCCTTCTTGCTTCCCCTCCTCAGGAGAGGCACAGTGTTACTACCTCCACAGTGCTGCCCCGGGGGCCTGAGGGCCTCCCTGGAAATGTAAGCTGCATATACACTGCTCATTGTGGAATTTCTGAGAATATTACACTATTCAGAGGTATTAGGCAGCTGTGGGAGAAACGTGTAGATGGCATAATCACAGCGTTAGCATCAGCAAATGTTCATGGGAGATGGACGTTGGTGCAGGTATCATGAGCGTGCACGGGCTATACTTGTTAGTATTTAGCCTGCTCCCTGGCCATGGATCACTCTAGAAAGCAGGAGTGAGCTGGCACTGTTTAAAGTGAAGCAAACCCCAGCCCTGTAGTCTGGTCTGGGCACTTGGGAATGCCCGTCCCCCACTGTGCAGGGCCTCCAGCCTCACTTGGTTTATTGTCTTTAAAATGTGGAGGAATGGGTTTTTCAGTACCTGTATTTGAAAGGCTTTCTTATATCCCTGTCTGCTGCCTTTTGCGTCCTTATTGAAAATCTCTGCAGAACAAAGAGGCCATAACCTCTAATGTTTTTCTACAGTTGAGGTATTTGCCATATTCCTCTTAAACAGTAGTTCCTAAAGAGAGGTTATCATTTAGGAATTGATTAGAGGCAGCGTCATTTTGTCTGTACTGGATTTTTTTCCCCCGAACCCTGCTACATCTAATTTCTTAGTAATATGGATCTTGGATATTTATAACCGTCAGGTTTCTGCCTGTGTATATGGACAGTGTGTCATTACTCTAAGTCATATGAATATTTGAATGAACAAACATTGTTAACACCTTCCTTGTGATTGTATTATGCTTTTAGATACTATGGGAAGGAATACAAAAGAAGTAAGTAGGTTATAGCCTACTAGGGGGAGGGAAAAGATATTAGAGACTACCATGAAAGAACTTTAAGATGCTACTTTTTGGACATTTCAGAACAGTCACAGATTTTTTTCCCAGTGTGCATTTTGGCCTCTTGTCCATTCAGTAAATGGAACGTGTTAAACTTTTCCTTTAATTCACATAGATGTGTGATGTATAGACTATTAGGCACTCTTCCTTAGAGAGAGACATTTCTGTGTTTACTGGAATATAAAGTAGAATTAATTATAAGGTAAATATTTTTCTTACTCCTTATATTAAAAAATTAAATCTCCTACGTATGTATGACACATACCTTTGCATTTTGTTTTGTGCCTGAAATTACCACCTCAGTCCTTCCATTACTTCTCAATTGGTTTTTTCTTTCTCTTAAGAAACACATGCCTTATATTGGTAATTCTACATTTTACTATGTGTCCAGCTCAGTCTTTACTGATATGTGCCTCCTCTGTGTCTAAAGGATTCCAGAATGAAAATCTGTGAATATCACAACATAGGAATAGACCATGCCATGGCAACATTTTCCTCAAAGGTGTTCCTCATTTTTCCCACACCTCCTCCCCTCCACTCCCACGCTACAGTTTGTTGTCTCCTGCACCACACTGGTGTTTTATGAAACCATCTTGCTGCTGTCCTTGACCTCTCTTCCCTACCCTGTCCCTGTAACTAACGCCAGCCAAGGGCCTCTGTGTATTTGAATGAGAACTAGGGGAAGGACAGGACCACTCCTCTGAGTGAGGGGTGTAGGCACTAGTCCAGTAGTGTTTCGCTTCCATGTTTTCAGTGAAAAAGAGGTTTTAGAATGAGAACATTTGAACAAATATTGATAGGAGGAACTTGAAGCCAAGTGCGGCCAAGCTGTGACTAAGAGACCCTGGAACATACCATTCGACTGAGTGAACTGTGACTGACGGTCATCTGGGAAAGGCTGTGGAGCCAAACAGGTGTTTGAAGGACAGTGATAAGAAAAATGTAGTTCCACTTTTTACAGAGGATTAAAGTTGAATAATGTAAATCACAGACAAGTAAACATGATGCCTCTCTGAGGCAAGAATCAATAAATGGATTAATTAAAAATGGATTTTTGATCACTCAGAAAGCAAAGAAGGTGATCACTCATCATGACTCCATCAAGTGATGCCATACTTGATTAATCTGACTTTGTTTTTTGGTAAGATTGCTCATTTATTTTTATTTTATTTATTTATTTATTTTTTTTGAGGCGGAGTCTTGCCTTGTCGCCCAGGCTGGAGTGCAGTGACACCATCTCAGCTCACTGCAAGCTCCGCCTCCCGGGTTCATGCCATTCTCCTGCCTCAGCCTCCCTGGGAGCTGGGACTACAGGGGCCCGCCACCACGCCTGGCTAATTTTTTTTTTTTTGTATTTTTAGTAGAGACAGGGTTTCACTGTGTTAGCCAGGATGGTCTGGATCTCCTGACCTCGTGATCCACCCGCCTCGGCCTCCCAAAGTGCTGGGATTACAGGCGTGAGCCACCGCACCCAGCCGCTCATTTAATGAATTGGAAGAATGCCGTCAACAAAAGTAAAGTGTCTGGCAAAGTCTTAAAATACTTTTTTGGATAAGCTAAAAATATTTCTTACAAGTCATACACCAAAACTGCAGATTTATGTCATCCTACCTGTAGAACAGTATTCTGTGCTTTTAAACTTCATACTTCTCTGTTACTCAGATTAATACATGTTTACAGCAGAAAAAATATGTAGTAGTTAAGGAAAAATAATCATTCAATCTAAGAGCATTTAAAAACTGTATTAACCACTACTAATGTTTATTTCTTTTAGTCATTTTTGTAGACATATGTATTGATTTATGCCTGTATGTCATTCATAGTAAATGAGATTATACTACACATATTGTTTATAACTTTCTTTTTAACTAGTTAATGTTAAAAATACATTAATATGGCAGTAGGCTGCTACAAGTTTCTATACCTTATTTCACCATATTTTTGTTTCATAATTGTTACTGAATTTCACAAATCCTCTATGCTGAGGATATAAGTTTTCTAAAAGAATGCAGTTTTGAACATCCTTACAGCAAATATTTTGCATATCCCTTAATTATCTTAGGATAAATTCTCAAAGGTGGAATTCCTAGATCAAACATTTCAATATGCATTGTCAAATTGGAGAATTTGTTTCTCCAAGCCCACAGTAGTGAGATATACCAATTTAGAAGTATTTTAATTTGCATTTTTCTGATAACTTGTGATAAATTTACCTGCTTTTTTCTTCTTTGAGTTTCCTGTTCATATTCTTTATTTAGTTTTCTATATAGGGCATCCTCCATTTCCTTTGAGAGTTCTTTACCTTTTAGAGAAGTTAGGGTGCTCCAGCTTTGTTCTTACTCAGTGCAATACTTGTTACCAGTCACTTGGATGAAAGCGTTGGTAGCATGGTGCCAGATTTGTGGATGGCGTCACATGGGGAGGTATAATTAATGTAAAATTCCAGGGAGATCCCAGATTGAAATGACGAGTCTAAGTAAGATAAATTGAGATAGGAATCAATGTAAAGCACTTTGAACCTGTCTAAAAACAGCTACCCTCATGAGCTGCTTAATGAACTTTCGGTCAACAGTGGACTGCATATAGGATGCTGGCCCAGTGAGATGAAAATACCGTATTTTCACTGTCCCGTTTCTATCTTTAGATTTACAAATACCTACCACTGTGTTCCAGTGACCCTGCAGTATTGAGTACAGTAACATGCTGTATGTGTTTGTAGCTGAGGAGTACTAGGCTGTATCATAGAGCCTCGGTGTGCAGTAGTCTGTGCCATCTAGGTTTGTATAAGTGCACTCTGATGTTCACACGATGGTGAAATTGCCTGACAACTTATTTCTCAGAACATATGCCTGTCATTAAGTGATGCATGACTATATAGAGTAATAGCAACTACCAGTTCCTAAGCGGCTTCTATATGTTGGGAAATATGCTAGGTTTTTCTTTATATATTAACTCTTACCCTCATAGCGGATCTATAAAATAGATATTGCCGTTTTCATTTATGGATGAGAATTCTGAGACTCCCGAGTTCACACAGCTTATTGTGGCAGATTCAAATTCAGGTCACTTGTTCCTGTTGACCCTGCTGTTCCACTGTGCCTTGGAGACACACAGCTTAACAACATTTGGGAAACATTGTCTCTAAAGGGAGGGCTGTACAGTGTGACCGCCAGACAGCTGATACACTCTCCACTACAGTGTTCAGGATGAGGGAAGTAATCGCCCATCTTAGTTCAAACCTAGAATATTGCTTAAATTCTGGGTTACTACACTTAAAAGGGGTACGATTTTACTTGATTATCATCAATAAATAGTGATAGCTGAGTGTCTAGGGAAAACACTTTGGAAGCCAAACCCATGTTAACCATTCTCAGGAATAAATTGGTGACCACAAGACATAGAAAACTGCATACAGAAATCTGCAAAGTATTGAAACTCTAAATGCCCCTATAGGGTTGTTACTGCCTGTGTCTACCTTCCACATTTGCTTTGCCCAGTTGTTTTTTTGATGGGGTTGTATGAAATACATTTTATTATAATCACTGTAGTTTGTTTCATTACATTGTTGACACTGAAAATGTGCTAGGACCATACAAGCAAATTATCGCAAATAATGAAGTAGGTGACTTTTGCTAACAGAAAAAGGCAGTCCCTGAAACTTATTTAAAACAATCCAGTTTTGAGATTGGTGATATAGAGCTAAGGGTAGCTGCCCTTAGAAACGCCTCATGTCAGGTGAATTGAGTTTTCACTAATTGAGAATTGATGCAGAGTGAAACATGGAAATCAGAATCTGGGCACCTGCAGGCAGCGCTGAGAGCAGCTTGGGTGCTTCCGCCGCCAGCGCGATGTGGGGAGAGCACGCTTAGGCGGAGCAGCAGAGCAGCCAGAAATCTATTCCTTTTTTGGTTTTGTTTGTTTTTTAAATACTGCTGTGGAGAATCTTAAAAGACATTTTAAATTATTTCATGTGAGCTAAAAAGTTGGTGGCTCTCTGCAGGCCAGTGAGTGGTGGAGAAGTGAGGCAGCTTCCAGGGCTCCGTGTGACAGTCTCTGCAGCGAATCCAGTTTTGCCCCTGTGACAGCGCATCTTCAGGTGTGCATTCACCACTCTGGGCGTCACAGTTTTCCTTTTCTTTAATGGTTATGTTTTTCATCAGGTTTCTTCTTGCTAACCTGAAAAGGATGTTTTGGTGATTGTCCGATATTACTGTCTGATGGAATATCAGCCAGCCACTGAATTAGCCAATCAGATTACTGTGTTCTGCCCTTAGAAAATTGTCAGACAGTGAGGACTAAAGGAAAGTTTATAAATTCAGTTTTTCTATTATTCATGTCTTTATACCTTCTTGATAAATTGTGTTTGTTGGGATTATTTGCCTACAGGGAAGAAGGCATTCATATATTTATCTGGGACTAAATGGATGACTGCCTGTTTGTAGAGCTGATAGAAAAAAACTTTTGGAGGATTCTGGATAGGTTTTAATTTTATTTTTATTGCTTCTTTTTAACCTGATGTGCTGAATAACTACTTGAAGTATTCTTGACTTGTTAGTACTTAGAGTCTACTTTCTCCATTCCTGGCATTTCAAGGTTATTTCACATACACATTCATAAAACAAAGAAAACTTTTCTGAATTACAAGCATTTTAAAGTTTGGGTTGCCAATTGAAATAATTGGTCCACATATTATAAAATATATTTCTTACCAAAAGGTATAAGAACAACGTGGGTTCTGCCAGCTGTTCCAGAATAGGATCTGCCTGTGGCTGTCTCAGGCCAGGAGTTACGCTGTGTGCTGCTTGCTCTTTCACAGTTCACATCTAACACATTGAGCAGGTGTGCAGATACTACCTTAACAATTATCCAAGAAGCAACTTCTTCTCACTGCCTCCACGGTGGTATAGTGGAGGAGGAGGAGCAAAGGCTCTGGAATCAGCTTAGGGTTTGAATTCTGGACCTGTGACTTGCTGGTGGTGAGCCTTTGGGCAGGTTAGTTTCTGCCTTCATTTTCCATCAAAATGTGGGAAAATAGTAGAGCCCTGCACTGTCTGCCTATCGCAGGCCTTACAGGTACAGCTTTCTGAGTAGTGGCCAGCACGCAGTGACTGCCTAGTGAGTACCAGCCATTAGTGTCATCATCATTCAGTAGTACCACAATTGAAATCCCGGCCACCATTAAAGTGATCTTTCTAAGATAGACATGAGGTCGTGTAATTCTTCTACTGAAAAGCCTCTAGTATTTTATTGTTAACTTGGAATAAAATCCAAATTCCTTGCTGCACTCTTCAAGGCCCCATGTGTGCCTGCCTGTCCGCGACTCAAGGCCCATGCTCAGAGGGCCGCCTCCTTGCTGGCACTCTCCTGCTCTGCCCTGCCCAGCTCCCAATCATTTTAATTCCTTCTTCCTAGTTTAATTTTCTTCAGGGCACTTTGTATAAGTAGAATATAGGCTGCAGAAAGACAGAGACGTCACTTTTCTCATTCCATCCCTGTATTGTGGGCAACCAGAACAGTGTCTGGTGCACAGTAGTTGCTTTATGTATTTGCTGAATGGATGAATGAGTTGAAACAAACTGTAATTGCCCATTCTAACACTTGTTATTCTTTCACATGTATAAAATAAGGAGCTTGCATAAACATTGTCAAAGTAAAGTTCCATTGAAACCATCAAAAATTTCTCTGGGACTTCATGAAAACGGCACAGGGGAAGAGAAGAGTGAACTGGGAAAGAAAATACTGGGTTTTCACTGGCTTCCTGCCACTGTGAGATGGCTTGGCTTCTCCTAGGCTCTGCTTTCCCCTGTAGAAAACGCAGGGAGGACTCGATGTCTCTGGAACCTTTGGGCCCTTCAGAGCTGCCCAGGAGAGGGAAGAGGAAAAGAGAGGAAAAGACGTTTCACTGGGAGGAGCCCTGGACCCACCCACCCCCTGACTTTAACTAGAGCAGCTTTGTGTATATTTTGTTTTCTATATGGGGGTTTCATATGAAATATGGCTTAAAAAAAGAGTCTGCTTTTTATTTAAAAACTACTGAATCAGAAGAGCACAAAGGTTGTTTTAGCTCAATTATTCTGATACTGATAGCTTAATTATTTAAAGGATATTGTTTCTTCATAATTCTCTGTTCCCCCCTCTTCCCCCAAAAAGATCACTGAATATTTTTGTGGAAATATCCTAAAGAAAATTATAATGTGCATAAGTGACAAAATTATCATCATGAAGACTGTAAGCTATGTGGAAAAAAAAGACCACATCTTATTCTCAGCACTGATGTACCCACCACTCAGTGCAGTGCCTGACCCTCCAACAGGCTCACTCAGTAAATATTTCTAGATGGGTGGGTGGCTGGATATTTGAAAAGAGCAAAAATGCATTTCTAAATGACAGTACATTATTTCGTAAAAACAGGTGAAAAACATGGAATTTTAAGTGAAGTCTGTTGTTTCTTCAAGATGATGTTTATTGGATACACGTATTGTAAAAGATAATTTTTAAAACAGTTTGTTAAATGGCCAATCTGTTATACCTTCAATTCCTCATGAATTTTCTGCTATTTAAAATATAAAACCGATAGTATCCAGTATGATTTTCTTTTTTTTTAAATTCCTTTTCTTTTTTTGCATTTAGAGTAGGATTCTTTTAGAATGTTAGTTTTCAGATAGAGAGTACTTTTTCTTTTGATCAGGAAATTGTACTGTGGGAGTATTTAATAATAATAATCTATTTGAGGACAACTTTGAGACCACAGTTGGTCATCAGTTGAGTTTTAAATTTTGCAGACCTGCTTGGAGTTGACAGAAGTTGAACTGAGATTTCAAAACCATTGTAGTTGTGGAAGGTTAGAGTGAAAGTAATGTAGTGTTGAGACACTGAGCTACTAACCTGCCTGTTAGGAATAGAAATGAGAATATCAGCTTTGCAGGCTTGAAAAAGCATTAACAACTTGTCAACAAAATACAAGAATCGTGTTATACGATTGTATGAAACTTATGCATAAAGTTACAAAATATTCCCACCCACAATACATTTGACCTAATAGGATTGTGAGTGTTGGTATGTTTTAGTATCAGTCTCTAAAAAACACCTCTCATCAGCTACCAACTTTCTGTGGTATAAACAGCGTGTGTATATGGTATAAACAGTGTGTTGTATGACAGTGTGTTGTATGTCAGCGTGTATCTGCACACAGATGAAAAGCATGCCATTGTTACTAATGAACTGCTTCAATTGGGTACTGTTTCCTCGTGTATTATCTTACTTAGCCTTTCTCTTTCTTTCTAGGTAAAGAGGATGAATATCCAAAGAAGCCCTTGGGGCAGCTTCCACCTGAATTTCAGTCTTGGGGCGTCCATCACTTGAGCAACGGACAGAGGAGCGTGGGCCGGCCGAGCCCGCAGGCCAGCGGCAGGAGGGAGAGCGGGGCGCCCCACAGGAGGCACGAGCACTCCCTGCACCACCAGAGCAGGACCGGGACACCCGAGAGCGCACAGCTGCCAAGACGGAAATCGGTGGAGGAGGAGAGCAAAAAGCTTAAAGATGAGGCAGATTTTCAAAGAAAACTCCCATCGGGTCCACAGGACAGTTCCAGGCAATATAATCACGCAGCTGCCAACCAAAATAGCAATGCCACTTCAAATATCAGGAAGGAATTTGTGCCCAAATGGAATAAACCGTCAGACGTCTCAGCTACAGAGAGAACTGCCAAATACACCATGGAAGGCAAAGGTCGAGCAGCGCACCCCACGCTCGCAGTCACCGCCCCAGGTCCTGCCGAGGTGCGGGTGTCAAACGTGCGGCCAAAGATGAAGGCCCTGGATACTGAGGACGGGAAGCGGGGCTCCACTGCATCGCAGTACGACAACGTGCCGGGCCCGGAGCTGGACAGCGGCGCTTCCGTGGAGGAGGCGCTGGAAAGGGCTTACTCCCAGAGCCCACGGCATGCTCTTTACCCTCCCAGCCCGAGAAAGCATGCTGAGCCGAGTTCTAGTCCATCAAAAGTATCCAACAAGTTTACTTTTAAAGTACAGCCTCCAAGTCATGCACGATATCCGTCCCAGCTAGATGGGGAAGCCCGAGGGCTAGCTCATCCCCCCTCCTACAGCAATCCCCCCGTTTACCACGGAAACTCTCCCAAACACTTCCCTACTGCCAACAGCAGCTTTGCTTCTCCACAGTTTAGCCCTGGGACTCAACTGAATCCTTCCAGGAGACCTCATGGTTCTCTTTCCGTCAGTGCTTCTCCGGAGAAATCTTACAGCCGCCCAAGCCCCCTTGTACTGCCGTCTAGTCGAATAGAAGTCCTCCCTGTTGACACTGGTGCTGGGGGATATTCGGGCAATTCAGGGTCACCAAAGAATGGAAAATTGATCATTCCGCCAGTGGATTATTTGCCAGATAACAGAACATGGTCAGAAGTTAGTTATACATACAGACCTGAGACGCAGGGACAGTCATGGACCCGAGATGCTAGCCGTGGCAATTTACCAAAATACTCAGCCTTTCAACTCGCACCCTTTCAGGACCGTGGCCTCCCTGCAGTTTCTGTAGATAGTCCCCTGAGGTATAAAGCTTCACCGGCCGCAGAAGATGCCAGTCCATCTGGATATCCATATTCAGGGCCCCCGCCTCCAGCCTACCACTATAGGAATCGGGACGGGCTTTCCATCCAAGAGTCAGTGTTGCTGTGAGATTTGATGTGTACTTGCTAAAGACGAGAGAAACCACATGAAACCTACATTGCTATGTTCATAATTGCCAAAGCGGTATTTATACTGTTGTAAACAACTCGCACATCTCTCCTGTCTGTTAGTAATAAGAATACAGGGAAATGTCTTCAGCCCCACGTAGATGCTGCTGAAGATGAGCGTTTAAATTGCATCATCACTGACCTGTTAGAATTTAACCCGGAAACATAGCAATAGCATTTAGGGATGCACGCACAATGGTAATTTATTACTCAGTTCCGTTTATGTTTTTCACCAAAATCTGAACATTTTTACTCTGTTGGCTCATTCTGTTTTGACTAATGTTACAAAGTACTGAAAAAACTGTAGAATAGATATTTTTAACGCTATATGTAGTGTATGTGTCTTTTAATAGATATTGGCATCTATTCATACACATTTGAACACAGAGCTAAAGAAACGTTTTTTAAAAAACTACTTTTAATCCAGATCCATGGAATAATATGTAATTCTCGTTTTCCTTGTCTTTTAGTCCAGTTTTTCTTTTTCCCTCTCATATTTGTAACCTGGGTCCTAAACTGACTGAAGAGTTTCTCCTGACTTTATTAATTGCAGTCTCACAGAATGCTCATCATTCTCCTTCAGCTGTTGCCATTTTCTTTCAATCTGAAAATTAAAGACATTGGAGAGAAAGGCTAACCACTTAATGGTGCTTAAAAATCGGGGCAGTTAAAATAAGTTTACGGCCAAAGGTGCAGCAGTGCTTATCATACATATCCACATACTAAGAGATTGGTCTTAGTGCGTTTATGCCCTTTGTTCTGGTCTGACTCTTGTGAATCTCAGAGCAGGAGAAGTTGCAGCTTACTGATCCCTCAGTGCTCACAGTACTCATGTGGGGCAGTCACACTAACTAGATTAGCAATGTGGTTACTTCTTTCTTCTGCCTCGACTCACATAGCTTCTCCCCACGAAGGTCCCAGGGTGGCCATTTACACAATCCATTTCTGGCCTCTTTATGGAATGTAATTGACGGATATTGCTGCACCTCATCGGGCCATTACATTGTCCATGTTAAAATTATAAAAATGATTCTAGTTTTTCACAGGAGTCTAGGATTTTGATCTTTTAAAAAATACAGTGTGATTTCATGATTTTGAAAATCTTTTTTTTTTTTTTCATTGAAACAAATTCAAGTTCTTGGCTTAAAAAAAAAATTAGTGATGTCTTTAAAAATATTCTGTTACACTACACATACCAATACACTGACAAAGATTTAGGCACTCCAAGAGAGTATGACTTCGTGTTTAATTGGGGAGCTTGTTTTCAACATTGCTTATATTTGAATAGTAGAAAACCCGACACTGATGTTTCTTCCTGTTGCAAGGTGGGGCTTTAAACTTCAAGGTACAAAAGTATGTCTTTTAAAATGAAAGTAACGTTTGTTTAGCTAGTGAATGTGACAATATATTTTATGTATATAATGAGTCTAATGTAATTTTAATCAACTTGGTAATGATGTTATTAAATAGCAAAACAAGTGCAGTGTATTAAAGCTAAACACTACATTGAAACGCAAACAAAATTCTGATGAAATAACTGGGCTCTTGATTCAGATCAGGTGGAAGCTGAGAAATAAATGTATATAAATATGTAGCTGAGGATATTAATTCCCATTATATAACCATAATTCTGTGACTTGTAATAAACCAAGCTGTACAATTTAGTTTATAATAGCAGTATCTGAGCTGCTCCAAAATATATATATCAACAATGGTAAATACTGTAGATTTTATATATATATATATATGCAAAAAATATATATATACACACAAGCACTATTTTCTTATGTCATTTATGACATTTTTATCTGTATACTTTTTTGATGTGATTGTTTTTTAACATGCTAAAAGTAATAAGTATATTTTGTTTTGTGTCTTTTATGTGCATTTTTTTCATACGGCAAAAATGGTGCACCCCCAGATGCTTTGAAGGCTAATTCTCTTCTAATGGAGTAGCTGTTGCCTAGTATTCACCTGTGTTACTTTGTATATGTCACGGTTCTATGTTTAATGCTTTACTAATTTCCAGTAAGACTATATTTAAAACTACATAGTCTTTCCTTATTTTATTTAGTATGACATTGTTAATAGCAATAAGGTAGCATTTCTAGTCTTCCTCATTACAAAATGTAGCTGTTTTCTAAGTAGGAAAATGTAATTTGAAATTATCTTGCCACCATACAGTTTTACTTTTTCAAATTTATTTTTTAATAAGAGATAATGAAATAATGATATAAAGAGATTGGTAAAGTATATTTATGAAAAACCCATTTAGTACAGAGTTTCATAGTGTAGACACTGATTTTACCCTGTGACTGCATGTACATGGTGTATTTTGCCATTAAGTCTTTTATTCGTGGCAATTTTGCCTTAGTAAGCGCTTGGCGTAGTTTCTATTTTATAGAATATTTAGTCTGAGAGGTTAAAGAAACTAGACCTAGGATCTCAAAAGTTTTAAAACTTTGACGTTTTCATATGTTTGTTTATTAATAGGATTTTTTAAAAATGAACATCTTTTTAAAGCTGGGAAATGTATATAAATTCAGGTATCAGTATCAATAATAGACTGTTTCATTGAAAGAATGAAAAGAGGCCAGGTGAAGTGGTGGTATAAATTTAGTGATTTATAAATTTAGTATTTGCAGTGGTTCATGCCTGTAATCCCAGCACTTTGGGAGGCCGAGGTGGGCAGATCACGAGGTCAGGAAATCGAGACCATCCTGGCCAACATGGTGAAACCCCATCTCTACTAAAAATACAAAAATTAGCTGGGCGTAGTGGCATGTGCCTGTAATCCCAGCTACTCGGGAGGCTGAGGCAGGAGAATCGCTTGAACCAGGGAGTCAGAGGTTGCCGTGAGCCGACATCACGCCACTGCACTCCAGCCTGGAAACAGAGCAAGACTCCGTCTCAAAAGAGTGAAAAGAGATTCAACCAAGAGGACAGCTCTGGAGAAGAAAAATAGATGTTTATAGGATGCGATTGTTTCAACTTTCTTTTTCCATTTTAAGAAGATTCCATTTCGGAAGAAGATTCTGAAATTTACAAATTTCGCCATACTCAGTGGGACTTTCAAGTAGGCTTTCATAGTTGCAGTCACTTCAAGTCTCTCCCTCGGGTTCCCTTAGGATGCAAGCACAAGAACAGACACCTGGTCAGCATGGTGCTGAAACCCCTTTCTCTTCACTGTCATGGTGCGAGAAAAGCATGCCATGTCTACGAGTAGGGATCTCTTCACAGAGGACCTACGGCTTCATCTTCTGCACTGAAGATTATTCTTGGTTATGTTTTGGAATCAGTCCTTTATCTTAGTGTGCACTTGATTGTGAGTTTTAAGATTATGGTTTTAGGATTTCTTTTATTTTTTGTCTTTTATTTTAAATTGTTCTTTAATGGATTTTAAATGTCTGTATCTAATGTGGGTATTAATGCTTAGTGGCCAAGTGGATTTTAAGCAGTGAAACTTTTTTTTTTTTTTTTTTTTGAGATGGGGTTTCGCTCTGTCACCCAGACTGGAGTACAGTGGGGAGATCTCAGCTTACTGCAGCCTCTGCCTCCCAAGTTCAAGCGATTCTCCTGTCTCAGCCTCCCAGGTAGCTGGGATTAAAGGTGCCCGCCACCACACCTGGCTTTTTTTTTTTTTTTTTTTGTATTTTTAGTAGAGACAGGGTTTCACCATGTTGGCCAGGCTGGTCTCAAACTCCTGACCTCAAGTGATCCACCTGCCTCGGCCTCCCAAAGTGCTGGGATTACAAGTGTGAGCCACTGTGCCCAGCCCAGACTTTTAAGATGACCCAAAGTCATGAGAATAGGAAAAAGGAATCTGATTAACATTTATGCATTTTATTTTCAGAAGGACTTTCAGTTATCCATAAATCTAAGCATAACTGCTACCATTTATACATGAGAAAATGACAGAGGAACTAATATAAGAGCAGATCTTGACCCTTGCTGGGTCTTTAGAATAACTATAATTCTTTAGAATTATTGAGTGAACTTTAAAAAAATTTTCTGCATAGATTATATCCCAGACCACTTAAATCAGAATATCTTGGATGGAACCCAGACATCAGATTACTGTATTTTCCTCCATAATTTAAAGTGCAGTCATTAAGCTCTTCCATCCCCCTAAAGTTGATTGTCTTATATCCCCGCTATGAGATATCTCAAAGGTTCTTAACCAAGAGTTTCAGAGTTTAGAAACTTATATTCCCGCTATGAGATATCTCAAAGGTTCTTAACCAAGAGTTTCAGAGTTTAGAAACTTATATTCCCGCTATGAGATGTCTCAAAGGTTCTTAACCAAGAGTTTCAGAGTTTAGAAACTTATATTCCCGCTATGAGATGTCTCAAAGCTTCTTAACCAAGAGTTTCAGAGTTTAGAAACTTATATTCCCGCTATGAGATGTCTCAAAGGTTCTTAACCAAGAGTTTCAGAGTTTAGAAACTTATATTCCCGCTATGAGATGTCTCAAACGTTCTTAACCAAGAGTTTCAGAGTTTAGAAACTTATATTCCCGCTATGAGATGTCTCAAAGGTTCTTAACCAAGAGTTTCAGAGTTTAGAAACTTATATTCCCGCTATGAGATGTCTCAAAGTTTCTTAACCAAGAGTTTCAGAGTTTAGAAACTTATATTCCCGCTATGAGATGTCTCAAAGGTTCTTAACCAAGAGTTTCAGAGTTTAGAAACTTATATTCCCGCTATGAGATGTCTCAAAGGTTCTTAACCAAGAGTTTCAGAGTTTAGAAACTTATATTCCCGCTATGAGATATCTCAAAGGTTCTTAACCAAGAGTTTCAGAGTTTAGAAACTTGGATGTTGGGCAAGTCAGGAAAAATGTCACCAGCAAAACTGACATTTCCAGCCATCTGTGCAAATGCTCCTGAACTGCTGACAGTTACGGCATCAAACGGAAGATGGCAGGCCCTGTCCTTCCACTGAGGTGCTGCTTGCAATGGTCCTCAACAGAGGGAGAGCCTCCCTAAGATTTCTGTGTTCCTAGACAAAGTCCTGAGCTGTTTGGAAGTCTGTGAGCATTTTCAGTATATGAGGAGCTGAGAAAGCGCTGCCTGTCTGGTCCTTCATTTGGCCAGCTAACATTCTGTCGAGCACCTGCATTGTGCTGGATTCATGCTTCCAGGTGTGAGATGTGTGTTCTAATCTGACCATGTGTTTTGTAATCTGTCAGTCAGTGTTGGAGATATGCACAGGCTATTACAGGCATATTATAGACAAATATAAAGGCCAACTAGTGATCCCAGCCCAAGAGGTTCAGGGAAGTCTTAGGAAGGATTTGTCTCAGCTGAGCCTGACGGGACAAGCATATAGAAAGACAAGAGGGAGAGACAGCAGGGCATTCTGCAGAGGGGACCGACGGCAAGAGCAGCTGCATGGGATGTGTATGTGGGGTAGGCATGGGGGTGGAAAAGGGGTGAGGGGCTCCACAGAGACAGGATGGTGGAGGGAGTTGTGTGCAATTGAACTTGATCCTGTAGTTGGTTTTGACCTGGTGTGGTCCCTCCATGCTGTGGAAGTGAAATGTGAGGGAACAGGCCTGGGGGCAGTGAGGGAGACAGGACAAGCCTTTCATCTAAAAAGTGGCACAGAGCTTAAGGCCAGGGAAGAAGGTATGAAGAAAGGTGATTGAGAACTAATTACCAAGGGAAACTGGCAAGACAACTGGATGCGTGTAATCCGAATGATCACAATGAGACAACAGCTAACACTGAATGCTTGCTGTGGGTTTGGCACTCCGCTAGACATTTTACTGGTATTAACCAATTTAATCCTCACAATAACGATGAAGTATGTACTACGATAATTGCCAGTTTACAGACGAGAAAACTAAGGCACAAAGTTTAACTTGCCCCAAGCGACAGAGTGGATAAGTAAAAGGGCGAGGACTGGGACCCTGGTACTCTGAATGCAGAGCCTGTGCCTCCCTGTCTCCCCTAACAGTTTTAAGGAGATACAATTTACCTGCCACAAAATTTACCCATTTTAGGTTTATACTTAGATGGTTTTTTAGTAAGTTTATAGAGTTGTGCAGCTGTCACAACCAATGTTAGAACAACTAAAAAAAAAAGTCTTTTCCCTGTTTGCAATTAAGCCCCATTTCCATTTGCACACAGCAACTGATCGCTTTCTGTCCTTCAGTTTTGCCATTTCTGAACATTTCCTATAAATGGAATCAGACGTGGTCTTTTGTGTCTGGCTTCTTTCACTCAGTAATGTTTCTGAAGTTCCTCCCTGTAGTGGGATCTATCAGTAATTGCTTTCCTTTTTATTGCTGAATGCTATTCCATTGTATGGCTGTGTCAGATTTAGTTTGTTCATTCACCAGTTGATAGACATGTAGATTGTTTTCATGCTCCTGTGACCATTTGTGTACAAGTCTTTGTGCAGACATATGTTTAACTTTTTAGGAAATTGCCAGACTGTTTTCCAAAGAAGCTGCACCATTTTACATTTGCACCAGCAATGTAGGAGGGTTCTGATATCTCCACATCCTCACCAACACTTGTGATTATGTGTCTTTTAAAATTATAGCCATCCTTGTGGATGTGAAGTGGTAACTCATTGTGGCTTTGATTTACATTTCCTTGATAGCTAATGATGAGCATTTTTCATGTGCTTATGGGCCATTTATATATCCTTGGTGAAATGTCTATTTAAATCTTTTGCTCACTTTTCAGTTGGGTTTTTTTTCTTATTAAATAGTAAGAGTTCTTAATATATTCTGGATACAAGTCCTTTTAAGACATGATTTGCAAATATTCTCTCCCAGTCTATGGCTTATCTTTTCCTAATGGTGTCTTTTGAAATGCACTTGTTTTTAATTTTAATGAAGCCTAATGTATTAGTTTCCTTATACAAGTTATGCTTTTAGTACTGTATCTCTCTGCTTAACTAAAGGTCACAAAGATTTTCTCCTATGTTTTGTTCTGGAAGTTTTATAGTTTTAGCTCTTAAATTTGGGCCTATGAGCTGTTTTAAATTAATTTTTATATATGGTATGAGGTAAAGATCTAAATTCCTATGGATATTCAGTGGTCTTAGCACCATGTGTTAAAAGGACTGCTTTTCCCCACTGTGCCCCTGTCAAAAATCAACTGAACATGTATGTAAGAGTTATTTAAATTTTGAAATTGGGACGTATACATTCTCCATTCTTTTTGACATTATTTTGGCTAGTCTGGGTCCTCTACATTTCTGTATAACTTACAAGGTCTGCTTGTTGGTTTTTGCAAAAAGGCCTGCTGGGGTTTCGATAGGGAATGTTTTGAATCTCTAGATCAGTCAAGGAAGAACTGTCATCTTAACAGTATTGGGTCTTCCAATCTATAAACATGGAATGCCTCTCCATTTATTTTGATCTTTAATTTCTCTCAGCAATGTTGTATAATATCAGAATATGTCTTGTACTTCTATGGTTAAAATTAGTACTACTTTCTCTTGTGAATGGAGCTGTTTTCTTCAGAGCCTTTGCTCTGAAACATCACGGTCCCCTGCTGCAGTTCCTGCGTTGGGCAGTAGGGTGAAGAGTGGGGCCATCATCTCATAAAAGGAATTCAGAAGGTGCTGGTTTAGGTTTAGTGGGAAAACGACTTCTGTTTTGACATGTAGAGTTTGAAGATTAGGAGATTGACAGATGACGTTGTCTGACAGGTGGTTGGCTGTCCCAGAGAGAGATAGGGACTCCCCAGCATGTAGGGGGCAGAGTCACAGGAGTGCTGGCCCGCGCGATATGCCAGCCAAGGTGGGGCATCTGGGACAACAGCACAGCTGAGCCGCAAACACGAAGACATTTGTTAAGTTATCAGCCACGTCTGCGTCACAGACTACAGATACTACCATTTAGCGAAGTTATCTTTGAAAAGACATCAACATCCCTGTGCATTTGTCAGTCTGGTAGAGTGGACTGGGGATTGTCAAGTCTGCATTGTAGTCTGAGTGTGCCACACGTTAGCAATGTGACTTTGGGCCACACACCTCTTCTGGGCCTTACTTTGCTCTGCTGTAAGGTGTGGGCATTTAAGCGGTGCCAGAGGGAAAGGAGCCTCTGAAAGACTTGGCAGGGGCAGTCGCAGCTGATGTTTGAGTGCCCTGGGATGGGAGTCAGACTGGCTGAGGTTTCAATTTTGCATTCATGGCCAGCCACCATTCCAGGTCCTGTTGAGATCATCATGTAACAGGACAACAAAGTCCCTGTCCTCATGGGGCTTATATTCTGATCCATTTCCTCATCTATGAAATGAAGATTGTAGTTTTTATTTCATAGAGTCATGAAGATTGAGTTAATCTCTGAAATATCCACACAGTGTTGTCACTCAGGAATGATTTGGAATGCTAGGGATAGTCACACACCACCACAGTGCTAGGTTTCAGTGACCAGGAGCGATGTGGAGCTGAGTCTAGTGAGAGTCCAGAGGTAAAGACAGAGTAAGGTCACATGTGACCCATGAGGGAGGAGGCACAGGCAGGGCAATCTGAGGAGACTCTGCCATGGCTGGAGGAGCAGGGGCGCCAGGAAGGAGGCAGCATCCGCACTGGAAATGCAGCAGGAGGGCCCAGTGTGGGAGGCCTGGAAAGCCCACTTGGACTTGACAATGAGGAGCTCTCTGCTGTCACTCTCTGCTGTCACCTGCTGTCATTCCTAGAGTCAGAATCAGACTGCAGTGGCCACAGGCACAAGTGGGAAGTGATGCAGCTCTCAAAGGTTTGGATGAGATGGGATGTGCTGCGATTGAGTCGTAGCTGGAGCGAAGGATGTGTTAAGTTAGGGATTGGGGGGGGCATGCATTTACATGGAAAAATAATGCTAATTAGAAATCAGTTGGACTTCACAATTCTCAAGTACTTCCACAAAGCATTCCTTGGTTTTATTCCAGTTTGTTGCTTTATGTATTCATAAGTATTAAACACCAATTACTAAATTTTCTGTAATTCAGATTTGTCATTTGGAGGAAAATCAACATAGTCTGAATATAAAGCAGGCAGCATTGAGAAACTTCTACGTATGTGAACATCATTGACTTCGTCGAGCAGTGATTTAAAGTCTGCTCCACATGTAGTAAACAAAGAGGAGATACGATTTAGAAATAGCATATGTGGGGCCAAGCACAGCAGCTCATGCCTGTAATCCCAGCACTTTGGGAGGCCAAGGCTGGTGGACCACCTCAGGCCAGGAGTTTGAAACCAGCCTGACCAACGTGGCAAAAACCCGTCTCTACTAAAACTACAAAAAACTAACCAGGCATGGTGGCGCACACTTGTAATCTAGACTACTCAGGAGGCTGAGGCAGGAGGATCACTTGAACCCGGGAGGTGGAGGTTGCAGTGAGCTGAGATCGCACCATTGCACTCCAGCCTGCGCAACAGAGCTGGAAGGGACAGTGGAGATGATGGAAGACAGCAGACCTCAACCCTGCTGCAAAGAAGAATCCCCTGAAGTGCTTCTAAAAATACTGATGTTCAGGCCCACCCAAGACCAACTACATCGAGTCACTTGTTTTGTTTTTTGTTTTTTTTTAGAGAGAAGGTCTTGCTCTGCTACCCAGGCTGGAGTGCAGTGGCACAATCATAGCTCACTGCAGCCTCAAACTCCTGGGCTAAAGCAATCCTCCAGCCCCAGCCTCCTGAGTAGCTGGAACTATAGGCATAAGCCACCAAACCCAGCTCATTTAAATTTTTTTTTTTTTTTTTTTTTGTAGTGATAGAATCTTGGTATGTTGCTCAGGCTGGTCTTGAACTCCTGGGCTCAAGCACTTCTCCCGCCCCAGCCTCCCAAAGTGCTGGGATTATAGGCATAAGCCACCATGCCCAGTCATCTTTCTTTATTCTTCTAACTCCCATATCTTCTATTACCACCAGGAAATACCTTAAAATGATATTAGGAGATTTTTACTTAGAGGTTTTGAGTAGGACAGTGGAAAGGACACAGGCTTGAAAACAAATTTGGAGATGAGTCTCAGCTTCTCTACTAAACTGCATCGGACATCAGGCTCATGAATGAGGTAGGGAAAATGAGGCCTTCCCTGCAGGCTGCTCTGAGGCTTCACCGAGATGATGGACGCGTCTTCCGGTGCCTGGAACAGACGCTCAGGGAAGGCTAAATGATGAATTTAAATGTTTGCATAGGGGAAGGGCTAATGCCATTTATATTTAAAAGGGCTTTCTTCCCTTTAGACTTATAAAGTGCCCCCAAATGAAATATGGGCCAAGAACAGTAAAGGAAAATGTAGAAATGCAAAGTTATTAAACATGTTCTACATTATCAGTAGATAAACTGAAATTGAAACTATGATTGGCAAAAATAATGCTGTTCACGCCCCAGATAGGGAGAAGAAAACTGCATTCCAAAAATGCACAACTTTTTAGCCTCAGAATTTATATGAATATTGTTTGGTCCAGCAATCCTATTTCTATGGGCAGAAATACAAGTGAGAAAAGTAAAACGATGTTTGTTGCACCTTTTTTTTTTTTTTTTTTTTGAGACAATCTCACTCTGTTGTCCAGGCTGGAGTGCAGTGTTATGATCTCAGCTCACTGCAATCTCCGCCTCCTGGGTTCAAAAGATTTTCGTGTTGCACTTTTTTTTTTAATAGAGAAAAACTGGAAATAAGCTGAATGTCTGTCAGTAGAGGACAGGTTAAATTATGGTACATCCACATAGAAGAAAACCGTTCACCCTGTAAAAACATGCAGGTCGCTTTCTATGTACTGGCGTGGAAAGAAGTCTCTCATTTATTGCCAAGTGAAGAAGAGCTACAGAACAGCATTCACATCTGCCTCCCTCCCCTGCCTATCCATCCTGACGGCCTCTGACCAGGCTTGGGGCATTACGGTGCCAAAGGTCCTGGCTGGACTGGAGAGGGGAGTCACTGACGTGAGCTTGAGGTTCTCCTGGGCCATCAGGAGGGGCGAGAGCTTTGTCTGTGTGAAGACCGGGAGGCCTCTTAGGACATGAAGATCTCAGGACTGATGGTCAGGCACCTGGGATGTGAGAATCAGCCACGGTGAAGTACGGCAGGGAGCTGCGTGGGGGAGAAAGGGGGCAGAGCCCAGGTAGGTGGGAACAGATGGGACTGGGACAGGATGCACAGTCCCCACCTGGGCACTGCTCAGGTGACAGCCATAACCAGCACTGACAGAGCTGCGGGTGGAACTCAGCCAGCATGGTCCTCAGGGGGGGTCTCGCAGTGCTGTTCCCTCCTCGACAGTCTTGTTCATTCCATCTGGGGAGGAAGAAGGGGTGAGAGAAATCAGAGGGGTGACTGGGGGCGCCCTGAAACCAGCTGGTGGTCAGAGGCCCGGGAGTCCTGGAGGCCAGGGGACACCACCAGAAGCACACGGAGTGCCCACGGCCAGGGCGGCGGGGAGATGAAGGCGCTTCATTGTGTCCGCCATTGAAGCTGAAGGTCAAAATGATGCTGGGAATGTGAAAGCTCAACAAGCAATAATGCTAGTTTTTGAAAGGCAGATATCGCAGAGATGGGAAGACCTCAAAACGTGGAGGGAGCCTCAGATCAGACGCCTCGTGTTCTCTTCCTGCTGAATAAATCGATGCTGGACTTAAAGATTTCTTTTTTAAAGCATGAGAAGCCAATCTTTTTATCCCTGGCCAACCCTGATCAGAAACAATGAGAAGGTGTTTATTGATACCAGAAAGGAGGTGGAGGAGGTTTGAAACTCTGACTGATCTTTTAAAAATCACTGGGTGATCTACTAGTCCAGGAGATCCTGTTCTTTTGGATTTCATGAGTTGCTAAAATGCTTTCTGAGATGTGGGGTACTGTCACAGAGTTGTCCACTCTTATTTTGTCAAGAGTATTTACTGTGAAACCCCGTCTCTACTAAAAATACCAAAAAATTAGCTGGGCCTGGTGGCACACGCCTGTAGTCCCAGCTACTCAGGAGGCTGAGGCAGGAGAATTGCTTGAACTGGGAGGCGGAGGTTGAGGTGAGCTGAGATCGCACCACTGCACTCCAGCAAGACTCCATCTCAAAAAATAATAAAAAACAAAATTTTAATATATAACAAAATTTAAAAATATATAACAGAAGAAAGAAGAAGACCATAAACTCAAAAGCAGTCCTTTACATTGAACATATTTACCCTTAAAAAGTCCTCTTTATTGACCTATTTTTCTTCCCCTCATTGCAAACTGAGAGCAATTCAATGGACCGGTGCTCTCCACACATGAGCATTTGAGGGCCTCTGAACTTGTGTGTGTTTCAATACCAGATGATATGATTAGAGTGTGTGGTTTGTAGAAAATTAAATTCTTTAGTCAAACTAGCTGCTAAAGCTTCTGCCCAGAATCAATATACTATTAGAAGTCCTGGAAACTAATAAACATACCATAACTATTAATTTATGAATGGATTTTTGGAAATAACCTCAGAGAAGTAATCCAGGCTTGAAACAAGTTTTGCAGCACCAGATGGATTGTGTGAGTTTAATCAGCCTCCTGAAAAGGGAACTGTACAATGTATTCTTAAAAATTCACTATCATCTCTGAGTTCAGCCTTAGAGAAGCCAAAGGAAGTATAGGAAGAATCGAGAACTTAGAAGAAGCTGAGATAAGAAATGACTAACGCAGGGAAGCCCAGAAGTTCTTTTATGATAAAGTGTGGTGGCAGCAGCGGGGACAATGGACCCGTCTAGAATCCAGTCGCCTGGCCAGCTTCCCCTGAGCATGAAGAAGCCAAAAAAAACCTGGCCTCACCTGACCAGTGTCCCACACACAGGGTGGCAGAGTGAAAGGCCGGCTGTCAGTGGACCCTTAGGATGTCCCCATCACACCCGGCGCCAGGAGGTTGCCGCATGACTCAGTGCAATCCTGAGAACTCCTGTGTTATTGGCAGGTGACCGATGAAGACAAGTCCAGCATCATCTACTGATCTGTCTGTGGTCTCGTGACTCAGCGGGACCAGACCTCACCTTTCCCAACTCCTGCTCCATCCCAAAGTCGACTAAAGGCCACAAATGAAGAAACAGCTGACACTATGCATGCCCCCAGCCTGCAGCCAGACAGCCCACAACCTGAGCGAGAGAAGAGGACAGAGGCGAGGTATTAGGTTGGTGCAAAAGTAATAGTGGTTATTTATATAAATGCAAAACCAACCAACGAGCCCAGACATGAATATTCAAAAAATGATACTTTGGCCCAGTTAATATGGGTAAAAACAACCCAACAAAACTTAGGTCTCAATGCATTGCTGTGTACAGCATATAGGTGATGACGTCCCCATGTCACACATTTGTTTATTTGCCGTAACATTATGGACCATCTACCATGTGCCAGTGAGTGTCCAGCAGAATTAAGTTAAATTTTGTTCACTATCCTCCTAAACAAGACCCTAGGCTGGGCGCGGTGGCTCACGCCTGTAATCCCAGCACTTTGGGAGGCCAAGGCAGGTGCATTACCTGAGGTCAGGAGTTCAAGACCAGTCTGATCAACATGGCGAAACCCTGTGTCTACTAAAAATACAAAAAGTAGCCAGGGGTGGTGGTGGATGCCTGTAATCCCAGCTACTCAGGAGGCTGAGGCAGGAGAATCACTTGAACCCGGGAAGGTTGCAGTGAGCTGAGATCACACCACTGCATTCCAGCCTGGGAAACAGAGCAAGACTCCATCTCAAAAAAACAAAAACAAAAAACCAAGACCCTAGTGGAAGCCTTCAGTTAACACTTGCTTAGATGATTTCAATAAATTTCTACTCAGTCTATCTCAAATCTTACCCTTAAACCCCAATTTGGGTTATGTCATTTTCCTGCTTAGAAACCTTCAGTGGCTGCCCCCGCCATCAAATTAAATATGCACCACTCATTCCTCCTGGCTTCCAAGGCTGTCGTGATGTCAGTTGTGAACCTTCTTTGCAGCAAGGTTTTTCTGTGTCTGCTGCATGGGGCCCCAGGGCCTCCTTGGAAATGACTTGAAGGTGGAGGGTTTGCGGGGGTAGTGAAATTGGAAGTTTCTGTGCAAATAAGGAGCTTTACTGGCTTAAGAGATCAGCAAAGAGGAACGGCTGGACTCCTAGCCTGGTGGGTTGCAGGTTTTCCTGGGTGTATTTTCAAAAGCTTGATCCATGTTCCAAACCCCACCGTACCTGCCCTGCAGTGGGAAGAGAACCTTGCCAGTGTGCACAAAGTACACCACCCACCTGCCTATGGGCAGAGGCAGAAGGCATGGTTCGCTACGAGTGTTTCTGTGTCCTGTCTCTCTTCTCTGTTGCTGTGTACTCCCCTCCCAAATCTAAGACTCTCACCGCCTTGTACCACTTATCTTGCAAACCCCAGCAACCTATCTACATTTAAATAAGGGTGTCAAATCTCATGTATGGATCTCTATCCAGTGGCTGAGGTTTTTCATAAAACTCTTCTTAACCTGTTTCAGGTTACACAGAATATTTTAGGAAAGGGTTCATTTAAACTGAAAGTGAAACTATGCTATCTATTACCCAAGTCACTGATTCTGAAACTTCAATGTGCACACAAAGCACCTGGGGACCTTGCTCCAATGCAAATTCTGATCCCATAGGTTGTGATTTGCTTCGAGACTCTGTATTTCTTATAAGCTCCCGGTGCAGTTGATGCTGCTACTCTAGGGACCACAGTGTGAGCGAGAAGGATCAATGCCAGGCTTCCCGGAACAGTCAGGAAGAAGTTCAAGTTCCCCAGCCCCACCTCGGGCCGTAGTGAGCGGGACAGAGGCCCCAGCTGAAGAGGCAGCTGCACGCCGCAGTTCCGGGAGCACAGAGAGATGCCTGAGATGCTGAGATGCTGAGATGCCTGAGATGCCGGAGATGCCTGAGATGCTGTCTGTCTTCCTCCATGTCCCAGCAAACTTCATTTATTTCACAGGCTTAGAACCTTTGAAGGCTCTGGTCTGGCTGCTGGAGATGATGCTTCTCATCCTCAGAAGGCTATTTAGCAAGTCTTGGGGGGAAAAGGGTAAATCGCTGCCTTTGGGGGTTTCCTGGAGCAGCTTCCAGCGAGGGGAGAAAGCACCTGTTGACATTTGCTCCCTAACACCTTACTTTTCTTCCCATCTTGCATGCAGATAGGCCAAAGCATGTTAGCGACCGCTCTTGGGCGGATGACACCCACTCCTCCTCTACCGCATGACGTGCGGTTCCACAGCAAAGGGAGATAATGAAATTTAGCTTAAGCAAGCTGTAGGTTGGAAGTTATAACCTACCTAATTCCTTAATTAAGCTATCAATTAAGGCTGTGTCGGTGCCACCTGCTATGCTTGGGCTTGGTGCCACGTGGCAGTGCCAGCTCCGACAAGCCCCTCCCTGCTGAACCCAGAGCTCCTGCCAGTCTTGACTCACTGCTCCCCTCCTCTCCCCACTGCATCTCCCCGGGACTTTGTAAAGGCCACGTGGAGCCAGGCTGCCCCCCTCATTTCTCATGCCTGTGGGGTGACAGAATGTTTGGGCAGCCAGCAGACCTCAGGAGGGCCCTGACTTCCCCCAGGAGAACATCTGTGCTGCCTGTCTGCCCAGGAAGGGACACCTTTATTGCCTTGGAGGCCCCAAGCTTCACCCCAGGGAGCTGCCTACGGAAGAGGGTAGTGAGCTCCAAGAGAAAGAAAGAAGGGGTTCAGGGAAGAAAGGAGGGCCCTAGGGGATAACTTCTGTGCACATTTATCTTTGGAATCTAGATGGGATTTCAGTAGCATGTGCTGAATGAATCCATGGGTGAAAACAGAAAGCAAGGAGGAAAGAGCTGTTGAGCTGCTTAAGGCTCTTGCCCTAAACATGCATGGGGGGCACAGCCAAAACATCTGTGATAGCACCCTCCTGAGAAGGTGACGGTAGCTCACTCTTTGGGGTCACAGTGGCCTCCTTCAGGGTACAGAGCTTGAGGCTTTGGTTGATACCAGACTCTGGACTAAAACCTTATCCTGGAACTTCCAGCTTCATGCGATTCTAATCTGCAGGCTGTTGGTACATGTGGGCCATACATTTGCCCTGCTGTGAGCAAGTAGTGGTGGTGGTGAGTTAGGTAGGAGACCTGCCCCTGACGTGCCAAGGAGCCTCCCAATGAGCTGGCATCCCAGAAGGAAGACTTGACCTCCAGCCTCGCTCGTCTTGGGCAAATATCTTTATCCAAAGAGGATAAACTGTTCTCACTTGACCATGAGGATGATGTCTAAGATCAGAGGAAGTATGAGCCATGTACTAATGGTGACCCCACTGCACCCCCACTAAATGAAAGATGAAGGCAGGGCCACCCGGGAGCCAGCGCACTTTCCCTCCCCACTGGGGAAGCACCAAAGGTCTCTCCGTTTCAGCTTGGAAACCAAGCGAGGGTACCTGATCAGCTTGGATTTTTTTCCAGTCATTTGAGGCAAAGTAGTGTGCCATCTCCCTCCCTCCCTCCCTCTCTTCCTCTCCTCCTTCCCTACCTCCCTCCCTGCCTCCCTTCCTCAACATTCACTCCGCATTTGCTCTGTGTTTGGCACTGATTCTAGGCACTGGGGATACAGCGGTGCACGCCACACCCTTGCATATCTTACCTTCCAGTGGGGGAAACAAGGCAAAGGGAGCCCAAAGCCAGTTAGACCGTGGTGAGGGCTAAGGGAACCACCCCAGACAGAGGAAGCATGGAGAATGCTGGGGATGGGTGGTGACTTTAATTTGGGTGGTCAGGGAAGACCTCCCTGAGAAGCTGAGCTTTGAGAAGAGACTGGAAGCCATCTAGATATTTGGAGAAGATTCAGGCAGTAGGAATAGCAAGTGCACTGTTCTGAGGCAGGTGTGGGCCTGGCAAGCTCCAGAAAGAGCCTGCAGGCCAGTGAGGCCAGCCCACCATGGGAAGGAAATAGGGAATAGAGGAGCACAGAGACTATGACGCAGGGAACAGACCACTAGGTCGTGAGATCAGGAGAGGACTGGGCTTTTACCTGAGAAACATGGGAAGCTGCTGGCGGATTCTGAGCAAAACACTGATGTGACTTCTGTGCTGACATAGCTCGTCTGGCTGCTGGTCGAGAGGACTAGGGTGGTGGGAGCGGGTGGACGTGGGAGGGGTGCAAAGTTTTGGCTGTAAACCAAGGGAGTGGATGACAGCTGGGTCAGGGTAATGGAGGTGAAGTGGGGAACATGGTCAAAACTGGGTATATGTTGAAGACAGAAGCAAAAACTTTGCCATTGGGCTGGATGTAGACTGTGGGGAGAAGGCTTTTTGGGTTTTGGGGTTGTCAGGCTGAACAAGTCAAAGTGGTAAGGTGCCACTCACTGGGATGGGAAGACGGGAGCAGCAGGGGGATGTCAGGAGTGCAGCACGGGACATGTTACACTTGAGATGACGCCTAATGTGAATAGGAATAGCCCACGTATGCCAGGCGCGGTGGCTCATGCCTGTAATCCCAGCACTTTGGGAGGTAAGGCAGGTGGATCGCTGAGCCCAGGAGTTCAAGACAAGCCTGTGCAACATAGCGAAACTCCCTCTCTACAAAATTTTTTTTTTAAAAATTAGCTGGGCATGGTGGTGGGCATTTGTGGTCCCAGCTACTCAGGAGGCTGAGGTGGGAGGATCACCTGAGCCCTGGAGGTCAAGGCTCCCGTGAGCCATGATTACGCCACTGCACGCCAGCCTGGGTGACGGAGTGAGACCCTGTCTCAAACAAAACAAAACAAAGCAAAGCAAAACAAACAAACAAAAAAACAGCCCACATTTATGGGGCTCCTGTATGTCAGGCACTGTGCAAAGCATTTTATACAAATCATCCCATTTGACCCTTGCAACAGGATTATTATCTTCTCTATTTGAGAAATAAGAAAATTGGTCGTTTTGCCCATTCACAGTCTCACCAGGCCTCATGAAACAAAAACATAGATCTTGCCTGTTTACCTCTTCTGTTCTAACCGTACGATTTCCTGGTCGGTGCTGGCTCCTCACTGTTAATGAAGATGTGAGTTATCGTCCTGCCGAGCAGCAGCGGACATTGGAGTTCTGCCGCTTCGTTCTGCTCTGCGAGCCCGTCCTGCTCCGTGAGCACTCCAGGGTGTCAGCCAGCAGTGAGGAACCCAGAGGCACTCGCCCTGCCCGTGGGGGACAGGGGTGACGCGGGTGACCGGAGTGCCCAGGGATGGGACACAGTCAACTTCCAGATGCATAGCCACGGGGAGAGCTGAGCCTGACACACGTGGAGAACAGAGATGTCCAAGGTGGGCACCAGGTAACCCCCTGGGCATCCTAAGTAGAAGCTTCCATGATAGAAAGAGGGGAGCGGAGACAGCAACCCCGAGGGGAGTGGCTGAGCTGGGTGTGCGCATGAAGTTGTCGGGGGAGAGGGAGCGAGGTGGGGGTGAGTGGTGGGGGGAGGTGGCCAGGTGTGCGTGAGTGCGGGGGAGGGAGCCGGGTGTGGGTGACTGGTGTGGGGAGGAAGCCGGGTGTGCAGGGGGCAGGGATGGGTGGGCTGGGGGCGAGGCTAGAGTGGGGCTGGGGCTGGGAAGGGAGTAGGTGAGTTTGGAGGGAGGGGGAGGCGGCGGGGGCCAGGACCCCTGGGCTCCTCATCTTGGGGCGTTTCTCTGTGTGTGTTCTGTGGTGGGATCTTCCCAGCGTGGTGTCTTCAGGGTAGCCACCCTGCTCGCCTGGTGGCTCAGGGTTTTAAGCTGAGTCCCCGAGAGAGCGAGCCAGCCAGTGGGAGGTGGCCTCCCTTTTCTTCCCTGATCCGCAAAGAGGAGTTGGTGTCTCTGCCTTGCAGTCCCCTTGTTAGAGGCAAGCGCCCACAGCTGGGCCCTGTTCAGGGTTAGGGGACGGAGACTCGCCCTTCTTCTGGGAGCCAAATCAAAAGAATTTGCTGACGTGTTGTCTACCCACAGACAACTGTGACACAGTCTGGGGACCTCCTAATTTGAAAGTCTCTGGGCACCTGCCAGTACTGGCCCTTGGTTCTGGGTGTTGGGGCATGGCTGGGGGATGGCAGGTCATGCCTGACTTGAGGATGGCTGGCCTGCAGCTACATTTTCTGAGACTAAACAGCAAGTCTGGCCACCAGGGAAACCGCCATGTTGTCTGCAGTGGGGATGGCATGGATGCGCCGAGACTGTAGCAGTCACCGCCGCCCTCCGCCCCCCAGGAATGCAGTCATGTTGGGAAGGAGGAAACGGTCAGGAGATGGAGCCCTAGACAAGACAATGGCCTTGACTTTGGTTTGCCTTTGGTTTGGGGATACAGCGGCAGAAAACACAGGCCTTGGAAAGAAGCAGGTGTCCTGGGTGAACTCAAGCCAGATGCAGCCATGACTGGCCCAGCATGGGGTGAGTGGAGGCCCGGCCGGCGGAGCCTCCTTCCACGGTCTCAGCGTCAAGGACACGATGGAGAGTAGGGTGCTCCGTGTGCAGAAACTGGACTAGAAGGAACTGTTTCATTACAGGGGGATCGGCGGGCCTGGGGATTCAAATATACTCCAAGCAGCGTTCAAAGCCTCCTGTAAGGAAGCTGCGCGGTGAGATATTCACCCCCTGCCTGCTCATTAGGAAAACCCACTCTGGAGCCGGGGGAGGGATAAACAGTGTCGCTCTTCCTGGTGTGCTGGAGCTCCCTGCTGCAACGCGTGGTCTCCTTACACTCAATTGAGTTTATTCTGTGCACAGACTTTTCTTAACGGCCACGTGGCCCCACGTGCCAGGCAATGGCCAAATTGCAGTAACAGTAACAGCTGGGGTTCTTATTCGCTGCAGCTAAGCAAATAAAGAGGAAACTCAGTTCCACCTGAAGCGATTTCCTGCACTGCTTGGTGCGCCTGGCTCCAGGCATCGCCACCTCGGGCCTGACCCGGACCTTAGGTTTCAGAATTAGCGACTTCCTTCTGCCAGGCTGAGCAGGTACCCATGAGGCCAGGCAAGCATTTCTTGGTGGAATGGGGTTTGGCAAATGTTGCAATGTTACATAAAAATAATAAGTAAACACAAAAAGGGAAAGAGAAAGTGACAATCAAATTTGGAAACTGAGCAAAGGTGAGCAGATTTCTGTTTTTGTTTTAAACAGGACTTCTCAGCGCCTTCAATATGCCGCCTTGCTGTGCACGGCCAAAAGGATAAGTGGTGTTTTCCACACCTTATTTGACCCGTGTTTCCATGATCTTCTTGGGTGAAGAGTGCTCCGGTGATAACGTATGTCTTAGAGCCACTCAACGCGTAGCTCGTGACCTGGGGCCACCTGGGGGACTGCTTGCTACACGTCTGCGAAGAGGTAAGTTCAGAAATTGAGAGTAAGGTTTTGAGAACTTTTAAAGCATTTGGCAGAGTAATTTTTATATTTTTTGAACTTAGTCATAAAGTAGGGGGGGTTGCATTTCTTTGTTTTATGAATCTTGTTTTCCTAGAAATTAATGTTTTGAGTACTTTAACAAAAAAATCTGTTTGCAACACTCTGAAAATGTAGATGGTCCCTGACTTTATGATGGTGCTAAAGTGAGTCCAAAAAAACTCAAACTGTTTTTTCTCTGCTCTCGCACCACAACGATCAACACAGAAGACCTATGTGGGTAGGGCTTTCTCCACGCCAACGAGCAAGCCATCAGTTCTGCAGCAGACACCAGTTGGGCGTCCTGCAATCCTATTCAATTCTGATGATATTGACACTACCCAGAGGTAGCGTCAGATCCCACAGGCTGAGGACTCAGTCCACAAGACTCTGTCCCCACTCCTGCTGCCGATTGCAAGCCCTAGGTGGCTCTACCTGTGCTTCTGGGTGACCAGCTATAAATCGGGGTTCCCACCGACTCCCTTCTTGGGTTCGGTTAATTTGCTAAAGTGGCCCCACAAAACTCAGGGAAGCCCTCACTTACGGTTACTGGTTTACGATAAAGGAAATTACAAAGGATCGTGATGAAGAGATGTCTAGGGCAAAGTATGGGGGAAGGGGCAGAGTTTCCATGCCCTCCCACAGGGGCGCCGCCCTCCAGAAACCTCTGCGTTTTCAGGTATCTCAAAACTCTCTGAACCCTGTCCTTTTGGGGACTTTTAAACTATTGGCCATTGGCGATCACCTTCAGCCCCCACAAAGACAGAGGCTGGGACTTTGAGCACCCCCACCCCTGATCCTGCCCTGGTCTTCCTTGTGAGTAGCCCCATCCCAAAGCCATAATACCTAGGGGCTGCCAGCCAGCAGCCATTCACATACAGAAGATATTGCTTTGCAGATTCCAAGGATTTTAAGAGATGTATGTCAGGGAACAGGAAGACCAAATAGATAGAAAGCGATAACGCATTCAGCAGAAACTACTTTGAGTACCAAATAACCATTCTGTTTTCCGCTCTCAGTACAGTATTCAACAAATTCCATGAACTATTCAACAGTTTATTACAAAACAGGCTTTGGGTGAGCTGATTTTGCCCAAAGGCGGCTAATGGGAGTGTTGAGTGCATGTTTTGGGTAGGCCAGACTGAGCTGTGATGTGGGGTGGGTTAGGCATTCAATTCATTTTTGACTTAAGGTCAACCCACGACGGGTTTATCAGGACAGAACCCCATTGTAAGTAGAGAGAGGATGCGCCCTTCCCCTCATCATCTCAGAATGTCCCCACCAACATCAAACCTCCCATCGGATCTTTGAAGCATTAGGCTCAGAGGACAAAGGTCTTCCCAGACTCCTGGCTCCATGACGTCCGGTACTCCTGACCTCCACAGCATCCATCACTGCCTATTACGGCTTCTTCAACCCCCTGTAATTGTCGCGTGAGTGTGGATTCTCAGGTCCTTGTTTCTCGTAGAGGGCCATCCACGCCTTGACCCACGACAAGGATCCAAGCATCCGGAGCTTGTCTGGAGAGAGCTTCAGAGGAGGAAGGAAGGGACAGCCATCACCTGGCACCGCATGCGGCCCCCTCCCGTGTCCGTCCCCTCCCAGGCCCTGAGTCTCCTCCAGCTGACAGCTCCTTGAAAACCTCAGAAAGCATGACAGGCTTTCGGGAAGGGTGGCTGCCCACAAAAAAAAAAAAAAAAAAGGAGGAGGCCTGGGATGATGGAAGCAGATTGTTTGAACACTGCTTGCCTTTTGTTCTCTTTAATGGGCCGCTCACGTGGGTGGTTTTTTCCTCCTCCTCTCTGAAGTGTTCTCCAATAGAAGCCTTCAATCCTTTAAAAACAGTCGTTTCTGTAACAATGGTAATTGCTTTAATTGGAGTTCTTTAAAGGTAGATCCTTCTCGCCCACCTCCTCCTGAGACGTGGGTGGTGTTCTGATCTAGCCCGCCGCTCTCCAGCAGCATGGTCTTATTTCCTCTTTATCACTACGAATGGGCAATGTAGGGGTATTACCAGAAAGGGGCCAGATTCAGACTCCAAGAGAGGGTTCCTGGACTTCATGCAAGAAAGAATTGGGGCTGAGTCCACAGAGTAAAGTGAAAGCAAGTTTATTAAGAAGGTAAAGGAATAAAAGAATGGCTACTCTCCAAACAGAGCGGCAGCATGGGCTGCTGAACTGGTTCTACTTAAAGGTATTTCTTGATTATATGCTGAACAAAGGCTGGATTGGATTATTCATGAGGTTTCTGGGGAAAGGGGTGGGGATTTCCCAGAACTGAGGATCTCTCCCCTTTTTAGACTATGTGGGGTAACTTCCCCACATTGCCATGGCATTTGTAACTCAAGGTGCTGCTGGGAGTGTCTTTGACAGGCTAATGCATCATAATTAGTATTTAATGAGCAGTGAGGACGATCAGAGGGCACTTTCATCGTCATCTTGGTTTTGGTGGGTTTTGGTCCACTTTTTACTGCATCCTGTAGGGTCTTTGTGACCTGTGTCTTGTGCCCCCTTCTGTCTCATCCTTCCTGTGACTAAGAATGCCCAGCCCCCTGGGAGTGCAGCCCAGTAGATCTCAGCCTCATTTTACCCAGCTCCTATACAAGCAATAGAGTCACTCTGCTTCAATACACTCTAACAGGAAGGAAGCCAAAAAAAAAAAAAGAAACCTTCTAAAACGAACTATTTTTCAGTTCCAGGTAATAGCGGATAACCAGCTTTATGTATAGAAAGCAATGCTCCTTGTATATGGGGGGCCAGATCCGCATTTGGAACTTTCACACAGGATGAGGACTCAAAGTCCCACCAGGCTCCATTTCACCACAAAAGCGTCTCCTGCCCCCCAGCAGAATCTGTCTGGCACTCACATTTCTGGGGGACTGGCACTGTTACTGATAATGGTTGGCCCTCCATAGGGTCTTTCATCCCCAAATAGCCACATTCTTTAGCATAGCTGCTGTTTGGGCTGCTTGACGCAGTTAGGGACATGGGCATGACCCCCTTCTCTTTCTGTTCGAGGAAGGTGAGGGACAAAGGAGCCACACTGGAAGGATACGCTCGGTTGTTGGGGGTGTGGGAGGAAGCGCAGGGCTGGCCCGTGGGACAACGGCCGCCTCTTATGTTCTGTGTGTCGCCAGGGGGGACAGAGACAGCATACTCTTTGGTTCTTGGAGTTCTAGTTTATGTCAGGTTTTGCTCTCCCAGTTGGTGTTGGGTGACATTGCTAGAAATGTATCTATCACGGATATCTAAAGACGGAAGCTGGGAGCCATTGAACTTTGCTTCTAAAACTCCTCCTTCTGGAGTGTAAAGAGCAAAAGTGAATAATCTGTGTTCTGAGTTTCTTGTACCTTCATGTTTTTCTGTCCTTTCTCTGCCCGTTGTCCACATTTTAGGAAGATAATAAAAATGTCCATTCATTCTACTCCTATATGTCTCTATCTACTCATCATCTGTCCTGTGCCTTTATATCTATCAGTCAATCAATCGTCTATTCGCCCATCCTATACCTCTGTTTATCCATTCTATACCTATATGTGTCTACCCATCCGTCCTATATCTCTATATGTTTTCTGTCTTTCCATTCACCCTATACTTAAGTCTTTCTCTATTCATTTGTGGCAAGCCAGGTCTCATTAACGCTGGCTTCCATAAAAACAGTTTCAGCACTGAATATGTGGTTAAGTTAAACATTAAAAGCCAATAGAACCAGCACCCTTATACGAAGGCTGGAATGTAACAAAAGCCCACCAAGAGTTTTGCCCCGGCCTTTCCTGGGCCTTGAAGCATGACAGGATAACAGAGGAATGCTTAAAAGGACCTGTTTAGGGTTAAAGAAGCTTACTGGGGGTCTGAAGAAACTCCCCAGACCTCCATGATTTAGCAGGAGACAAGATAAGGGTAGTCACCCCAGCACCTGGACCCATCTAGATGAAGTAAATTTCCTGAGGCTCCAGAGGAAGGTCTTCAAGACTCAGCCCTTAGTTATAGATTAGAAGAAGTTAATCGCTTAAGTGTTTAGAAGAATGCACACTTACACATAGACGTATAGCTTAGAAGGTATGTAAGCTCTGGAAAACTTTGTAATTTTGAGTTGGTCCTAGTGATAATTTCCAGGCCGTCTCCCTGTACCTAGTTACAGAAATCAACTCTCTTCTTTCCCAGTTCATCTGCATCTCGTTATTGGGCCGCGAGAATAAGCAGCCCGATCCCTCAGTTTGGTCTAGGAACACATTCGTCCATCAATCCTATACCTATATTTCTATCTATTCATCCTATACCTCTATTCATTCTATACCTATATATCTACCCATCCATCCTATACCCCTATATATTTTCTATCCATTCACCCTATGTTTATGTCTTTCTCCATCCACTCATTCATCTATCCTATATCTGTATTCCTATCTATTCATTCATCCTATATCTCTGTCTTTTCTATTATCTATTTAGTCACCCTATACTTATCTCTCTCTCCATCCATGCTATACTTGTATCTCTGTTTTCTCTATCCATCCATCCACCCATCCACCAGTCAGTCAATCATCTATCTCATTCATCCATAGCTTGTACATCCAGGCCTCGCCAGTCTGTGACTGCCACCTAAACCATGTACATCTCTCCATGAATCTCCCAGACGCTCTTTAATCCTGTGAATTGTCCATCCTGGGTCTCCTCCTCACCCAGGTCTCAGCCCTCCTAAGCTCTCTCGGGAGTCTGAGTTGGCAGTGTGGGTGTCTCGGGCACGTCTGTGGTGGAGCCAGGTGCAGTACGGCCATCCCTGGCCCAGGCTGCTGCCCCGATCACATGCTGGCTGTGGCACCCGGCACTGCATTTCAAGTGTGGGACTGGCTTCCCTGACATTCCCACGCTATGGCTGAAACCAGAGCCTCCTGGAGGCGAGGCATGGAGAAGAGAAGGAAGGTGGGCTCGGGTAACACAGAGGTCTCCTGGATGTGGCTGTCAGTTTCCAGAAAGGTCTATCCTTGAGGATCCCTGCATGGGACCCCACCTGGCCTCCAGGTGGCCCTTATGTGAAGGAGCGGCCCCTCCCTCCTCCCTTTCCTAGGAGAGTTTTGTGTTGTCCCTGACCTGGGGTCCAGCCCAGCTGCCAGGAGGCCCCGAGTAGCAGCCGTGGCTCCAGCCTGAGGGGCTGGGCTCTGTGTCTGCATTTCCTGTCCCAGGACCAGCCTCTGCCCAGGTGGCAGAAATGCTCACTGTGCTGGACGGGCGCCCTGCCTCAGCCTCGCGGCTGCTCGCCTGCCGTTGGTCCCTCAGAACATAATGGGCACCCACTGGGACTCCAGCTTTAGGAAGCAGCAGGCTCAGGGCACAGCCTTCTCCACCCCTGAGACACAGCCAGTCCTACCCAGTCCCCTGGGCAGGGCTGAGGAGAGGACAGGGCCTCCTTCCTTTCTCATGGATTCTCCACCCCGGCCCTGGTCTCCTGCAGATGCCCATTCAAAGGAGCGAGCACGCATCCTGCACCCTAGAAACAATGCAGTCCAGGGGCAGCTGCTGTACCTGCACCCGAGATAAGAAGTATTTTCGAGACCCTTAATGAATATAATGAGTTATAAACCAAGTAACATATTTTTTTTTCAGAAACAGTTCTGATTCTGCCATTTCCACCACACAGAAGGTGTAGCTTCCCAGGCTAAAACATCCACCTTCAGAGCAGTGGTGTCTAGAACCACAGTGGCTGTTTGCTGTACACTTAGTAATCAAAGACCACTTTTGGTGTTCTTCTCGAAACAAAGCATCAGTCTGCCCCAGAGGTAAATTCACATTTCTTCTTTTTCTTATTTCTTTCTTTTTCTTAGATAAATACTGCTTGTGGGTTCTAAATAACTTTTAAGAAAACACAAACTGAAAACCTTAGGGCTTGGAGTTGTATTAATTGTTAAGCGTCTGTTTGTCTCCTTAACTGTGTACTGCCCTTCTTCCTGCCACTTTCCCAGCACCTCACAACCCTATTTTCCTCTTTTCTTGTTTATTTCTGTCTCCCCTGAGCTGGAGGTTAAAGGGTCCACCTTGCACGTGCAGTCTGAGCTAGGGAGGCAGCTGCAGGGACCCCCCTGTCCTTGGAAGCAGTCAGTCATGTAGGGGGGCTGCCTTCCTCAGTTCCTGGCTTATTAAGAAAAAGGAGGCACAGGTGCAGTGGCTCATGCCTGTAATCCCAACACTCTGGGAGGCCGAGGTAGGTGGATCCCCTGAGGTCAGGAGTTTGAGACCAGGCTGGCCAACATGGTGAGACCCCGTCTCTACTAAAAATACAAAAAATTAGCCAGAAGTGGTGGTGCACGCCTATAATCCTACTTACTTGGGAGGCCGAGGCAGGAGAATCACTTGAACCAGGAGGCAAAGGTTGCAGTGAGCCGAGATCGTACCACTGCACTCCAGCCTGGGCAACAGAGTGAGACTCCATCTCGAAAAACAAGGAGATAAAAAGGTGGGTGGTGTGGGGCAGAAGCTACCTCCAATCTTGCCTAGCTCTTAGTGGGCTCTTCAGCTGGATCTAGAAACCAAAGTGACATCAGGCCAATTAACAAGGGAGAAGCATACAAGTTTTAGTGGTTTTACACATATGTGGGGATCTTCATGAGAGACTGAAGAAGTGGCCAGAACAAGATGCTTTTAAGACAAAAAACGATACATTTGACAAGAGATGCTAGTGAGAGAGGAGGTATAAAGAAATTAGCTAGGCAGATAGTTAGGGCAGAGTCCTCAGCAGAACTTCTCTTCTAACAAAAAGCAGCCCAAGAAATTACTTCTTTTCTAACAAACAGCAGCCTGGAAGACCAGGCTACAAACATAGATAAGGAAGCAGCTCTACACAGAGTGGGAGCTCCTGGGTCATCAGCAAGCTTCACATACAGTGGGTCCCAGTAAGCACCGTGGGCCTTAGCACATTCCTTCCCTTTTTTGGAAGCTTGCACGGGGGCGGGGGAGGGGGATGCCTGCAGCTGCACCAGTAGAAAGGGCTCCCTGGGGCCAGGCATATCCACCATGGGGGCTCCACCCACCCTTTTTTCACACATGCACAGTAGGAAAGCAACGTGGAGTTTTTCAGGCAAAGGACCCGCCTGCTTAATAAAAGGTTGGGGTGCGGGCTGCCAGAGATTTGTGCTGTACATCTGGTCCTAACTGTTTTTTTGCACCCTATGTTGATAAGATACGGCTTCCCCACCAGCTCGCTTATAAAAACTCTAGCATTTCACTGCTGAACGGCAACCCTTTCTGGGACCCCTCTGCAGCGAGGGCTGTTCTCTTTCTTTCACCTATTAAAGTTGTGCTTCTGCTCTGACCTCACCCTTGGTGTGTCTGCGTCCTTGATTTCCTCGGCTGTGAGTCCAAGAACTTTGGGTGCGACCCCAGGCCATTTCACTAGGACAAAGAGGATCTGGCTAAGGGAAGTACATTTCTAGGGGAGTCACTAGGAGATCTGCGGGAGATGGTGTAAAACTAGTGGCCAGGAAGTATATTTATTCATCTTCCTTATGCAGCCCCCAGTGCCCAGGCTCTGGTGATAAGGGCTATTTTCTTGCCCTGCTCTGGCAAGGGTACTCTTCCGGGAAGAATCTTCATGGCTTACTGCATGCAGGGAGAGACAGATCAGCTCACGCTTTCTGAGACGACGATTTCTCCGATGGGTTCGACTCAAAATAAGGTGCCAATCCAGCATATTTTGGGATGGTACATCCCTCACTCCTTTGATGGCGTGTCATTTTGATAGACACAAGAGGCAGCCAAGGCCCCTTCCCACTGTGCCCCCTCCCCACAAAGCCCTGCCTTCAAGCCTAAAACAGCCTGAAGGCTGAAAAACTGGACTGCCAGTCCAGAGAATCTCCAACTGGCCTGAGCATGAGATAATGGAGTGGAGCCACATAAGTTCACGCCATTTGCAGAAGGGAGGATCTCAGCCTCTTGAGTCCCTGTGTGGTGGAGTGGGAGCTGGTCCCTCTTGCTCTGCTGAAAGTTTTTCTCTTTTTCCTTTTTTGCCCAATACATTCCATTTTTTCTCACCCTTCTATGTGTCCATGAGCCTAATCTTTCCTGGTCGTGTGCCAAGAGCCTGGTTTTTAGCTGAACTGAGAAGAAAGTCCTGCAACAATTTCGGTGTCAAAATGGGCATTGTTCAATAGGTTTGCCCGAGGATTATTTAATTATCTCAGGCAATGGTTTGCAACCCTGGGTCCCCCAAGGGATGTTTGCAATGTCAAAAGATATTTTTGATGACCATGGCTGGGGCAGGGATGCTGCTGACCACTAGTGGGAAGTCAGCAGGGATGCTGCTAAACATTTCAGGGGTCATAGGACATCATCCAGGACAGCCCCCTGCAGCCACATGTTATTCCACTCCTTGCTTTCTATTAATTCAAGGTCCCAGAAGTTTTTTTGTGAACTCTAGATTTTTGAGCAATAGAGATGAAAAGAATCTCTGTCTGGTAGAAAAGATAACCCCAAAGGTTGTGGTTTATTACTCTGCAGGACATTAGCCAGTTTGGGGTTATTTGGTATTAACATAGCACTCAGGTTCTGACAGTCCTTTATTCAATTACCTAAAAATATCAAGTTCCTTAAGTGCTCTTGGAACCATCTTACTGTTTCTACCAGTAATTAATTGCATAGAATATTTGATGTGCTCCTTTAGACACTGTAATAGTTATCTATGGCTGTGTGACAAATTACCCCCAAACTTAGTGGCTAGAAGCAGTGCACAGTCTCTGTGGGTCAGGAATTTAAGAGTACATTGTGTCCGTTCCCAACAAATTCATGCAAACACCAGGGGCATTCTGTCCCATGAGCGTGAATGACCAGGAGCTCTGAGGGCTCTAATCCCATCTAAGCCTGAGTCCAGGTGCTTGGGAGAAGCCTGTGACATCCCAGATCCCACATCTGCTGCCACCACGGCCACCTCAGCCCCTTCCGCTCCATTACTGTGATCCTTGGAGTCCCATGGCCGGAGCCACCTCCGTGTGTGGCGGTTAGAGGGGGCTGGCTCCGGCCCATCATGGTTCTGCTGGAAACCAGCTTCCCGCCCCTTCCTGTCTGCAGAAGGGAGTAATGCCTGTACCCTGGCCCCATTTCTCCTGTCTCTGAGAAGACTTGTGTCCAGAGAGGGCCAGTGAGGTGGTGTTTGCTCATCTGCAGTGTCTGCTGCTGCCCCCATAGAAGAAAACATGGCAGCCTGCTGGTATGCAGCCAATAAACGTATGAGGGCTTCTTAAAAATTTAAACTTTTAATTTTTTAGGGACACCATCTTGCTCTGTCTTCCAGGCTGCTGTGCAGTGGCAACCATGGCTCACTGCAGCCTCAAACTCCTGGGTTCAACTGATCCTCCCACCTCAGCCTCCCAAGTAGCTGGGACTACAGGTGAGCACCACCACCATGCCCAGCTAATTTTTGTATTTTTTGTAGAGATGAGGTCTCACTATGTTGCCCAGGCTGGTCTTGAATTCCTCCCACCTCAGCCTCCCAAAGTGCTGGGATTACAGGTGTGCCCCACTGTGCCTGGCCTCCTGTGAGGGGTGCCCTGTTCAACAAACCAAAGATGTCCAAAAATGTAAGTGTCCTTACTTAGGAAGAAAAGTTTTTATTTGGGGAATGGTGGGGTTGATGGGTGTGAGAAAAAATTGGATAGCTTGTCTCTGTTAGCTTGATGTAGAAAAAGATACTGCAGGCCGGGCACAGTGGCTCGTGCCTGTAATCCCAGCACTTTGGGAGGTCGAGGCAGGCAGATCACAAGGACAGGAGTTCAAGACCAGCCTGGCCAACATGGTGAAACCCTGTGTCTACTAAAAATACAGAAATTAGCTGGGCATGGTGGTGCGTGCCTGTAATCCCAGCTACTTGAGAGGCTGAGGCAGGAGAACTGCTTGAACTGTGACCTGGGAGGCGGAGGTTGCAGTGAGCTGAGATCACGCCACTGTACTCCAGCCTGGGCTACAGAGCAAGAATGTCTCAAAAAAAAAAAAGATATTGCAGGAGCCCCAAACTTCTATGCCTCCCCAACCAAAGAGCAATGCAAGCCGCCTCCCTCCTCTACAGTCTGCTGTCAGGCAGTCCTCAGGCTGTGTGGCTTGCTTTGTCCCTATGGCGAATTTGAACCCAGATAAAACCAGAGGCTTCCTGACACAATATTCCTGTGATTTAGGACCAGTCACAAGCCTGTTATCATTTTTTGAAAACGCTGCATGGATTTATTTATTATTTTTTAGGGACAGGGGATCTTAGTTTGTTGTCCAGGCTAGAGTGCAGTGGCACGATCATGGCTTACTGCAGCTTCGACCTCTTGAGCTTAAGCGATCCTCCTGTCTCAGCCTCCCAAGTAGCTGAGATTACAGGTGTGCACCACCATGCCCAGTTTTATTACCTTAGTTTTTGTAGAGAAGGAATCTCGTTCTGTCACCCAGGCTGGAGTGCAGTGGTGTGATCACGGCTCCCTGCAGCCTTGAATTCCTGGGTTCAAGCAATGCTCCCCCCTTGGCTTCCTAAGCAGCTGGGACTACAGGCGCACACCATCACACCCGGCTAATTTTTAATTTTAATTTTTTGTAGAGATGGTATCTCACTATGTTGCCCAGGCTAGTCTGGAATTCCTGGGCTCAAACAATCCTCTTGCCTTGGCCTCCCAAAGTTCTGGGATTACAGGCATAAGCCACTGCGCCCAGCTGGCTACATTTAATTTATTGTTTCTGTGCCTCAGTTTCTTTACCTGGGAGGTGAAAGATGAGGCTTGTCCCCAGCTGGGCCCTTCTGAGGATAACGGCTCATAGTTCCAAAGGCTTCTTCGGTTGTCTTTTCCCTTGCTCCTGAATGGCGTCTGCCTCCCTCACCCAGTGTGGCACCAGCACATAGTAAGTGCTCAGGAAACTGGAACGACTCTGCTTGGCTCATTTCTCATCCTGCCTTAGTGTTGTTACATCTCTCCCTCACCCAACTCTGCTGAAATCGAAGCAGAAGTTCCCATTTGCCAAGCTCTGCCTCCTTCCAGAGGCTTCCATCATGCCTCTGCTCAGCCTCCTCCAGGTCCTGATAAAATGTGTTTGGACACTTGATTGGAAAGGAGTCCTTGCAAATGAAAAAAGAAAACCACCCTCACATGCAAATTCAGCCCTAATTCTATTGCAAATGATCCCCAAAGTTTCACTGAGCCACAGCCTTGATGGGCAGCCCTGGGAAAGGAGGCTGGTGGGAGAGTCTGTGTCTGGAGCATAATATCAGGTTCAGCAGGAGAAGCGAGTCAGATTAATTCTGCTCCACATCAAGGGCCTTACTGCAGTTCTTTACAGTTCCTGCCTAAGGGTCCACTGGGAAAAGAAGGTTTTTAAATCGAGGACAAAACCTCAGTACAAGCAGGCTGTGGGGACTGTGGGGTCTTTTTAGCCAGCTCTCAATAGAGAAATCAGCTTTTAAAACTAGACTTTCCCGGGGTAAAGCCTCCCCACGAGCATTACTGAATGCACAGCCCAGAAAAATGATCCTTTTTGCCTCAGAGCACTTTGTCCTGTGGCTGAATGTGAGCTTGGTATGGAAGGCCTGGTATATCTGCATCCCCAGGCACAGCTGCTTGTCCTCTCCCTCTTCAGAGGAGTGTCCACCGGCCTGCAAGTCCTTCAATAAGGTTGCTGTCTGGTTTAGCAATCAATGGCTTCAGTTTTGTGGCCGCATGCAAGCTGCCTGGGAGCTGCTGACTTTGCCCAGGGCTTCTGGAATTGGGGTGCCTGGTGAGCAGCCGCCCCTGGGCCCGTGGGACCTGCTGTCAGGCCGCAGTGGTCCATGTTGCTTTTCTCTGCGTCTGTTGCTCTGTGTCCTTCTGGATGTAGCGATGTCTCAGCGGCAGGGTTTGGGTTTTATTTATTCACGCGTGTGTTCTCTGAGCTGTGTGTCGTTGCCAAAGGGTTTATGGCCTCTTAAAGTTTCGGAGCCTCTGCTTTTATGACTACTGCTTGTTGGAGAGAAGTGCTACTTGGGGAAATGGTCTGCTTGCCTTCTGCCTGGATGATGGATGAAGGGTGAGATCGCCCTCTTCCACGGAGAGCTCTGGCACAGCCCGGGTGTGTGCACTCCGGTGCTGCCAGCTCTCCTGGATGTTCGTGGCTTCGTGCATCTGTGCACACCCTCCCCGGGACCCACTCTGTGCTGCCATCAGTGCTGGGCTGGTGCTATGTTCTTGTGATTTATCGTACTGAAGCTGGCAGCTCCAATGCCTCTCTGAGAACTCCATGATTGGAAAGGAATCCTTTCCAATCCTCCATGACTGCAGCATGGAGGCCGATATCTGCATCCTTCATGTGATGATGCAAGTCCTCCCTGGCCTGGCCTGGTCAGACTGTCAGACTCCAGACTGACTCTGTTGGCAGCAGGCCTGCTGAATGCCTGTGGTGGGAATCAGGGTGTCTTCGTTCATTTGGCCCTCTAGAACACAGAACCATAGACTGGGGGGCTTATAAACAATAGAAATGTATTTCTCACAGTTCTGGAGGCTGGAAGTCTGAGACCAGGGTGCCAGCATGGGTGGGGGCTGGTGAAGGCCTCCTCGTCACAAACGGCCATCGTCTTGCTGTGTGGTCATGTGGTGGAAGGGGGGAATGCTGGGCTCTTTAGCCCCTTTTAATGCACTGATCCCATCCCCAAGGGCTCTCCCCTCATGACCTCATCACTCCCAAAGGTGACTCCATCACCTTGGGTCCTAGGCATCAGCATATGAATTTCGGGCGGACACAGACATTCAGTCCCTAGCACAGGGTGACTGTTGTCAAGACGATCAGGTGAAGGGAGCTTGGGAATGGGCAGTCCTGTCTTGGCCCAGTCCCGCCTGTCAAGTTTCAAGGGAGCTACGAGCATGAGGAGCAGGAGCAGATAGGAAACCAGGTGCCACTTTCACATTAGTTGGGCCAGTGTGTGACACCACTATGCAGGTTTATCTCCAAGAACTGGATGGGTCCTATGGCAGGTTCCCTCTGTCCCCTGCAGCCACGGCCCTGAAACAGGATCTTCCCACCCTCTGACCTGCTGCCCAGTGCTGGAGACCAAGGCCAAGCCCACTGAGGTTCATTGACAAGAAGGAGAAAACATCACAGTGGACGGGCTCAGCTATGAACCCTGTTTCACCAGAGACTGAAACGTACTGCACCTGCGTTTCCTCCAAATGAAAGCTGACTCACCCACTAGCAAATGCAGCTCATTCTCATGCTGCCTGAGACATCGTGGGAATTCCTTATCTCCCATACCCCCTGGAATGGAGGGTGGAGAGCAACAGCCCTTCCTCCTGCTTATTACTCTGCCAGTCCCTTATATCCTTGCAAGATTATGGACATGGACGTTCATTCAGCTCTTGTGCCCCTCATAGATCAGAATAGAGCATTAGTTAAAGCCAAGAACACACTTTACACTAGGCCAAAATTCATGTGCCCAAGCTCCCTTGTCCACCTGGCTTACCAGAGAGTGACACAGTGACCATTTGACAACATCACCCAAATATAGCACCAGAAAAACATCACCCCTCCCATTTCTGTTTCATCAGAGAAGGACCCAACCAATGAAATTCCCTGAGCCTGTGATTGACTTGTCCTCTCCCAGAGCACATCCATTCTTCACGGCTCAGCCTGTGACCTTGGAGCCGGACCCTGTAAATATTTCTCCTTTGCCAGCTGGGAGAATGTTAGGCTTTGTCTGTGGAAGGCAATAGGTGACCCCACAAGGCGAGAGCTGCAGAAGGCACTTCCCTTTTAGGTTCTGGTCCAACGTTCTTGGATTCTCAAATCCAAGTGCTTTCTTTGCTTTATGGGGGCAAAATAGATGCTATAGTTCCAGATGTCACATCTGGGTTAAAGGCAGAAAGAAGGGAGGTGGGAGCAGAACCAGCTATGGTTCAGCTATGTGTCTATAGCTGGTTTTTCAGGATGAGAATTGAGACCAGCCATGCCCTCTAACAAACTTCTTCGTGTTCCTCATTGGCCTTGGTCTCTTCCTTGGATCTCTTTGAAGAGCTCTGAATCTCAGCCTTGAGATGGGAATGGGGTCCCCCTTCTCTTCCTTAGCTCCTTTGCTGTTCGCTCCCCCTCAGCCCAGAGGTAGCACCTGCTACCTACAGATCCTGGGGAGTACTCATTCACCCCCTTGAGTAACTGTTTTAGTTAACAGTTCTTTACATTAACTTTTCCTGGTTCAAATTAACCGTGGCAGGCTGGGCGCAGTGGCTCACATATATAATCCCAGCACTTTGGGAGGCTGAGGCAGGTGGATCACTTGAGGTCAGGAGTTCGAGACCAGCCTGGCCAGCATGGCGAGACCCTGTCTCTACTAGAAATATAAAAATTAGCCATGCGTGGTGGTGCATGCCTGTAGTCGCAGCTACTCAGGGGGCTGAGGCAGGAGAATTGCTTTGAACCTGAGAGGTGGAAGTTGCAGTGAGCCAAGATTGCACCACTGCACTCCAGCCTGGGTGATTGAGTGCAACTCTGTCTCAAAAAAAAAAAAAAAAAAAAAAATTAACCATGGACCTTCTGCCTGGACCTTTTTCTTCTGCCTGGACCTTGATAGATATTTGTCCCTCCCTTTATTACCAAAAAAAAAAAAAAAAAAAGGTCCAGATTATAGTCCCCAATCTCCCTCTCCCCTGTTAAATATTGGGTGTGGTTGAATTGAGCTGATTATTTAGACCACAGGTTATGAAGACACAGTTGGGCTGCATCTTTCTGCTGGGGTTATGAGCGAGAAGCATTCAGGTCTAGGGCTGAGAGCTTGTCACCCCATCTGTCTAGATGGATCCAGTGCAGTGGAACCATCAGAGACCTGGCTCCGTAAGAAATGGAAAGCCCTCAGTACCCCATTGTTCAGCCTGACCCATTCTTCTGTTCCGCAGTTCCACGAGCCGGTGAAGTCCTTCCAGCCCCTGATGAAGACGACTGGTTGGGCTGCATTTCTGGCTGCTGGGAGGGTTGCTCCCTCCCAGATGCAGGTGTCCTGGCTCTGGAAGGGCCTGGCCCTTCACTACCTTCTGTCCCATGATGCTCAGCAGCTCTTGTTGGGTGTCAGCCATTGCCCATTTAACCGGTCAGTTACGGCAATCCCTGGGTCCAGTTGGAAAATGTCACCATCTACCCAGTTTGGGGTTTTGTGTTTGTTCTGAAAAGGAGAGATGGTGGAGAGTGGAGGTGGGTGCGGATTCTACTTCTACTCTACTTCCCATCGGAGACAGCAGAGTTGATGAAAAGTGTGCCAACAGGGTGCTCATTGAGAATTAGATTGAGACTCAAGTCACAGCCAACTTAAATGGCTGGAACGCATACAGGTTTATTTTTCTCATGCAACCAGATGTTCAAGGTAGACATTTGTTACCTATCACTGGTTCCTTTAATCTGCAATGCTCACTGCTCTACACCAAGTGTTTGTGTTACCCTAAATTCATATGTTAAAACCTTAGCTCCAATGTGATGGGATGAGGGGGTGGGGCTTTGGGAGGTGATTAGGTCATGAGAGCAGAATTCTCTTGTTTGCGATTAGTGCCCTTATTAAAAAAAGAAAAAAAAAAAAAGACGACAGAGGCTGGGCACGGTGGCTCACGCCTGTAATCCCAGCACTTTGGGAGGCCAAGGCGGGTGAATCACCTGAGGTCAGGAGATCGAGATCAGCCTGGCCAACATGGTGAAACCCTGTCTCCAATAAAAATACAAAAATTAGCTGGGCGTGCTGGCAGGCACTGTAATCCCACCTACTCGGGAGGCTGAGGCAGGAGAATCGTTTGAACCTGGGAGGCAGAGGTTGTAGTGAGCCGAGATCGCACCACTGCACTCCAGCCTGGGTAACAGAGGGAGACTCCATCTTAAGGGGGGGAAAAAAAAGACCACAGAGAGCTCTGTTTCCCCTTCTGTCGTGTGAGGACACAGTGAGAAGATGGCATCTATGAATCAAGAATGGGCCCTCCCCAGACACCAGATCTGTTGATGCCTTGACCTTGGACTACTGGCCTCCAGAACTATGAGAAATAAATTTCTGTTGTTTATAAGCCACGTGGTTTATGGTATTTTGTTTGGCAGCCTGAACAGACTAAGACACTTATCCAAGGGCTTTCTTTGCTTCATGGTGGCAAAATAGGTGCTGTAGCTCCAGACATCACATCTGGGTTGAAGGCAGAAAGAAGGGAGGTGGGAGCAGAACGAGCTATGTCTATCCCTTTAATAAGGAAAGCAGGTGTTTTCCCAGGAGTGTCTTCAACCAACTTCCATTTGGTTTCATGGCAAGAAGTGGGTTATACGCCACCTGTAGTTGCAAGAGAAGTTGGGACAGCAAGGAAGACAATTGTCATGATTCATTATCTGGCACTGGGTGTGTGGCCACTGGACGTAATAGGGAAAAGGACAGATGGATGTCATGTGGGCAGTTAGCAGGTGGCTTGCCTGAACTTAGGTTTGAAACTGATATGGTTTGGCTGTGTCCCCACCCAAATCTCATCTTGAATTGTAGCTCAGATAATTCCCACATGTTGTGGGAGGGACCCAGTGGGAGGTAATTGAATCATGGGGGTGGGGCTTTTCTGTGCTGTTCTTGTGATAGTGAATAAGTCCCATGCAATCTGATGGTTTTATAGAGGGCAGTTTCCCTGCCCACGCTCTCTGTTGCCTGCTGCCATGTAAGACGTGCCTTGTTCCTCCTTGCCTTCCACCATGATTGTGAGGCCTCCTCAGCCACGTGGAATCGTGAGTCAATTAAACCTCCTTCTTTTATAATTATCCAGTCTCACATCTTTGTGTAGGATACAGATGCAATTCACTTTACTGTGCCCTGCTTTTATTGCACTTTGCAGATATTGTGGTTTTTTGTTTTTGGTTTTTTTACAGATTGAAGGTTTGTGGTAACCTTGCATTGAGCAAGGCTGTCAGCACCATTTTCCCAACAGCATGTGCCTGCTCTGTGTCAGCCATCTTTTTTTTTTTTTTTTTTTTTTTTTTTTTTTTTTTAGCAATAAAGTCATTTTGAATTAATTCATGAACATTTTTTATGCATAACGCTACTGCACACTTAAGAGACTACAAAACAGTGTAAACATAATTTCCATATGCATTGGGAAACCAAAAAATCGGTGTGATTCGCTTTATTGCAATATCTATGTTATTGCGATGGTGTGGGACGAAATCCTCAGTGTCTCCAAGGTATGCCTGCATTTTAGACAGAGATGCGTTCATGATATCATCTTGAGAGCAAACAGGGTCTTTTCATCGGCTGTCCTGTGTAAACAAAATTGCTTCTGCCAGTGACATTATTAGCATCCCAGCTGAGCAACCCTGTGGTTTGACCTTGGCTTGCCTGGGTAGAGAAAACTGCTGAATACCGTATATCCACCAGCTGTTCCCTTCAAAATGTGTGGGTACTTGGAAAGGAAAGAAAGCAGGTGGGCCTGAGTTTCAGGATGAAGTTGAAGGCTTGAGGAGGGGAGTCCTCCTTAACAAAGAGCATCTTTTCGATACCAGTGAAGTGTTTGTTTTTAGGAAGGCCTTAGAGAGCAGAGGGACAAGTGGTGGTTGCCCGTGGTAACCGAGGTGAACTTTATTCCTGATTGGATGGAGGGTAGGGGAGGCCTGGCTGCTCTGCTTCTAGGTAGATTTTTTTTTTTTTTTTTAAATTATACAAATGAAAAGAAACAAAGGAGTGGGGTATAAGAGCCCATTACGGAGGGGGTTTTTCTTTTCTCTGATAATTATTGGTTAGGGAGGCCTCTTTCATGTAAGGCTGATGGGGAGAAGACCTAATACAGGGTGAATATTGCTCCTGCCATTTCCAAAACTGCAAACATTCAGAAAGATTTTGCCATCCCAGAGGAAGTTAGGTAGCAATTTATAAGAGGTGGAGTTTTTAGTAAGTTGACACTATATTCTCATAAATAAAACCTTTGGTAAGTTTAAAATAATTTATGTATTTATATCTTAAAAAAAAAAAGAACTATTAGCTGGCTCCTAAGTTTTCCAATTCTCCCAGCTTTAGAAGCTGGAGAGGGGCTGGCCCTTGGACACCGCAGGCCACCTAGCGGCCACTGCGTGCATTGTGACGTCCAGAGGGAACCGGGTTTTTCCTCTAGGATGTCCTTGACAAATGCAGCGTTTCTTTAGTGATAGACACATCAGCTGATTTGTGTGGCTCGGCCTGGCTCGCCCAGAATTTTGATTTTGGTTTTCCTGATTCCGTCCTCCTCACTTGACCGAGCCTTTGATTCGCTCCTTCATCATCATTCAGCAGGAAGAGCTGAAGCTTCTCTCCCTGACAGCCGAGGGCGCGTCGCTTCAGCAGAGAGCTGGCAATTTGCAGGGCCGTGAAGCACCACTCCTCCCCCGGATAAGAGCTGGTGGCAAATGGAGCTGAAGAAAATAAAGCAAATTCCAAAAGTGGAGACAATGGGGCGAGATCAACGTGAAACGTCAAGGAGCCCAGGATGCCGTCTGTAGACATGGCTGGGGCTGCACATGGCGCTGCCTCGGATGTGGCAGGGGTGGCTCGTCCCTCCTTCTGGAAGGGCTGGGGCATGAGCACGGCCAGGTCTTTTCCAGGGGAAGACAAGTTGGTCGTGCTACCCTGTCCGTTCGGGGTTCTAGAATGTTCTTTCAGGAACCTGAATTGCGTCTTTCTCTCCTAGGCAATCTGGCTTATTTTGGTGCATCGTGAAGACTATTTTCCCACTGGCTAGTGTGAATTAAGTCGTATTTGCTGCCTTTGACAGAATCACCTCGAGGTGATAGGAAGCTGCCCTCCCGTGCTCGCTTCCTTGCTGGCCGGCTTCATCGAGGCTGCTGGGTCCGTTTGACACCTGCTCAGCCCTGGCGAGGTTGGCTATGTGGTCATGTTTGCTGTTCCCTCCTTCCCATCCCCGACCACAGAATACAAAGTCTGTGTGTGTGTGTGTGTGTGTGTGTGTGTGTGTCTGTGTGTGTGTTTATAAAATGAAATGGAACCCCAAAATGTGCTTATGGAGGGGACATGAGAGAAGCTCGATCTCTTCTCTGTTGGGGCACCCTTGGGCCTGGGTAAGTGCGGCCCCTGTCCTGGCCTGCCTCCGGCACCATCTTTCTTCTGGGATGCAGAATCCACGGGGCCAGGGGAGATGGAGCTGATGCCTTCCCTTCCAGAACACGGACTCCGGCATTCCCTGCCCAGAAGGCCCAACTCCAGGGCTAGGGCCGGGCAGGCCTCATGGTGGGTCTTTCCTCCTGAGGGTGAAGGGCACGATACGTGAGCACGGCCTCAAACCCGAGGGCTGACACGTCCACACAGGTGTGTGCAAGGCTCCGGGGGATGTGGGAGGTGTGAGGAATGGGAAGAGAAGGGGGAGAGGAAGGCTGGTGCTCTCCATGCCCTCATGTTTCAGTGTGGGATTCCAAAGAGCCAAGAATTCAAAACTGGAAACTGGTCTTCCGTGCTGATGTGAAGTGTTTATGTAAGTAGGAGGACAGGACATGTTCTAGTTCTGGCCCCTCTTGGGGCCAGGCACGGTGGCTTAGGCCTATAATCCCAGCACTTTGGGAGGCTGAGGCAGGTGGATCACTTCAGGTCAGGAGTTTGAGACCAGCTTGGCCAACATGGTGAAACCCCGTCTCTACTAAAAATATAAAAATTAGCTGTGTGTGGTGACAGGCGCCTATAGTCCCAGCTACTCCAGAGGCTGGAGGCACGAGAATCGCCTGAACCTGGGAGATGGAGGTTGCAGTGAGCCAAGATTGCACCACTGAACTCCAGCCTGGGTGACACAGTGAGACCCTGTCTCAAAAAAAAAAGAACCTTTTGGCCGAGTTAATAACTTTTGAATACATGTACACGCGGGGTACGGGCCTCTGTGACCTTATCCCAGGACCTACAGGTGTGAAGGTCGGTCTACTCAGTTCCCCTGGTTTTTGTATATTTGACTTCAGAATCATGTAAATGTTTTACAGAAGTAAGAACAAGAATTAGAATTTAAAGAATGATCCCTAAATGTCAAAAGCAACATGGAACAAATGAACTGATTATCGAGTTGGCCACATAACCACCTAGGAATGAACCATTTCAAGGGATATTATTTCAAGGGATTTTAAAATAGTAATTTGTTACTACATTGCTAGCTGGGCTGGATTTTGAGAAAACTGTAATTTTTTTTTAAAAAACACTGTATCCAATAATACTATTGTTTGTGGTAGTGTTAGGCATTTTTGTTCTGAAACAATGTTGTATGTATTGTGAAATAAAGCAAATGAGTTCATTTGTTGGCATCATTGAGAACTGTATGAATTGGCATGGAAGGAAAGAAGGACAGATGTGCAACTAATTAGTTAAATAAAAACCCCGTAGGGCCTGAACCCAAATAGGAGGTTTTATTAGGAAGTCATCATGCATTTTATCTTTAAAAACTTTTCATGGTTTTGTCCAATAGAAAGGCTTAGAAACAATGATTAACTCAGTAGCAATGAACACCCCCAGAACTCAAATTGGGGTGTCTAAATATCTAAAACCATCTCCCAACAAAAGGAAGCAGCACCGATTCCAAGTTTGGGATGGAATGTGTTTTTTTTTTTTTTTTTTCTTTTATTGTAATTATTATTATTATTATTATTATTATTATACTTTAGGTTTTATGGTACATGTGCCCAATGTGCAGGTAAGTTACATATGTATACATGTGCCATGCTGGTGCACTGCACCCACCAACTCGTCATCTAGCATTAGGTATATCTCCCAATGTTATCCCTCCCCCCTCCCCACAACCCACAACAGTCCCTGAAGTGTGATGTTCCCCTTCCTGTGTCCATGTGTTCTCATTGTTCAATTCCCACCTATGAGTGAGAATATGCGGTGTTTGGTTTTTTGTTCTTGTGATAGTTTACTGAGAATGATGATTTCCAATTTCATCCATGTCCCTACAAAGGACATGAACTCATCATTTCTTATGGCTGCATAGTATTCCATGGTGTAGATGTGCCACATTTTCTTAATCCAGTCTATCATTGTTGGACATTTGGGTTGGTTCCAAGTCTTTGCTATTGTGAATAATGCGGCAATAAACATACGTGTGCATGTGTCTTTATAGCAGCATGATTTATAGTCCTTTGGGTATATACCCAGTAATGGGATGGCTGGGTCGAATGGAATTTCTAGTTCTAGATCCCTGAGGAATCGCCACACTGACTTCCACAAGGGTTGAACTAGTTTACAGTCCCACCAACAGTGTAAAAGTGTTCCTATTTCTCCACATCCTCTCCAGCACCTGTTGTTTCCTGACTTTTTAATGATCGCCATTCTAACTGGTGTGAGATGGTATCTCATTGTGGTTTTGATTTGCATTTCTCTGATGGCCAGTGATGGTGAGCATTTTTTCATGTGTCTTTTGGCTGCATAAATGTCTTCTTTTGAGAAGTGTCTGTTCATGTCCTTCGCCCACTTTTTGATGGGGTTGTTTGTTTTTTTCTTGTAAATTTGTTGGAGTTCATTGTAGATTCTGGATATTAGCCCTTTGTCAGATGAGTAGGTTGCGAAAATTTTCTCCCATTTTGTAGGTTGCCTGTTCACTCTGATGGTAGTTTCCTTTGCTGTGCAGAAGCTCTTTAGTTTAATTAGATCCCATTTGTCAATTTTGGCTTTTGTTGCCATTGCTTTTGGTGTTTTAGACATGAAGTCCTTGCCCATGCCTATGTCCTGAATGGTATTGCCTAGGTTTTCTTCTAGGGTTTTTATGGTTTTAGGTCTAACATTTAAGTCTTTAATCCATCTTGAATTGATTTTTGTATAAGGTGTAAGGAAGGGATCCAGTTTCAGCTTTCTACATATGGCTAGCCAGTTTTCCCAGCACCATTTATTAAATAGGGAATCCTTTCCCCATTTCTTGTTTTTCTCAGGTTTGTCAAAGATCAGATGGTTGTAGATATGTGGCATTATTTCTGACGGCTCTGTTCTGTTCCATTGATCTATATCTCTGTTTTGGTACCAGTACCATGCTGTTTTGGTTACTGTAGCCTTGTAGTATAGTTTGAAGTCAGGTAGCGTGATGCCTCCAGCTTTGTTCTTTTGGCTTAGGATTGACTTGGTGATGCGGGCTCTTTTTTGGTTCCATATGAACTTTAAAGTAGTTTTTTCCAATTCTGTGAAGAAAGTCATTGGTAGCTTGATGGGGATGGCATTGAATCTGTAAATTACCTTGGGAAGGATGGCCATTTTCATGATATTGATTCTTCCTACCCATGAGCATGGAATGTTCTTCCATTTGTTTGTATCCTCTTTTATTTCCTTGAGCAGTGGTTTGTAGTTCTCCTTGAAGAGGTCTTTCACATCCCTTGAAAGTTGGATTCCTAGGTATTTTATTCTCTTTGAAGCAATTGTGAATGGGAGTTCACTCATGATTTGGCTCTCTGTTTGTCTGTTATTGATGTATAAGAATGCTTGTGATTTTTGCACATTGATTTTGTATCCTGAGACTTTGCTGAAGTTGCTTATCAGCTTAAGGAGATTTTGGGCTGAGACAATGGGGTTTTCTAGATATACTATCATGTCATCTGCAAACAGGGACAATTTGACTTCCTCTTTTCCTAATTGAATACCCTTTATTTCCTTCTCCTGCCTAATTGCCCTGGCCAGAACTTCCAACACTATGTTGAATAGAAGTGGCGAGAGAGGGCATCCCTGTCTTGTGCCAGTTTTCAAAGGGAATGCTTTCAGTTTTTGCCCATTCAGTATGATATTGGCTGTGGGTTTGTCATAAATAGCTCTTATTATTTTGAGATACGTCCCATCAATTCCTAATTTATTGAGAGTTTTTAGCATGAAGGGTTGTTGAATTTTGTCAAAGGCCTTTTCTGCATCTATTGAGATAATCATGTGGTTTTTGTCTTTGGTTCTGTTTATATGCTGGATTACATTTATTGATTTGCGTATATTGAACCAGCCTTGCATCCCAGGGATGAAGCCCACTTGATCATGGTGGATAAGCTTTTTGATGTGCTGCTGGATTCTGTTTGCCAGTATTTTATTGAGGATTTTTGCATCAATGTTCATCAAGGATATTGGTCTAAAATTCTCTTTTTTTGTTGTGTCTCTGCCAGGCTTTGGTATCAGGATGATGCTGGCCTCATAAAATGAGTTAGGGAGGATTCCCTCTTTTTCTATTGATTGGAATAGTTTCAGAAGGAATGGTACCAGCTCCTCCTTGTACCTCTGGTAGAATTCGGCTGTGAACCCATCTGGTCCTGGACTTTTTTTGGTTGGTAAGCTATTGATTATTGCCATAATTTCAGCTCCTGTTATTGGTCTATTCAGAGATTGAACTTCTTCTTGGTTTAGTCTTGGGAGGGTGTATGTGTTGAGGAATTTATCCATTTCTTCTAGATTTTCTAGTTTATTTGCATAGAGGTGTTTGTAATATTCTCTGATGGTAGTTTGTATTTCTGTGGGATCGGTGGTGATATCCCCTTTATCATTTTTTATTGCATCTATTTGATTCTTCTCTCTTTTTTTCTTTATTAATCTTGCTAGCGGTCTATCAATTTTGTTGATCCTTTCAAAAAACCAGCTCCTGGATTCATTTATTTTTTGAAGGGTTTTTTGTGTCTCTATTTCCTTCAGTTCTGCTCTGATTTTAGTTATTTCTTGCCTTCTGCTAGCTTTTGAATGTGTTTGCTCTTGCTTTTCTAGTTCTTTTAATTGTGATGTTAGGGTGTCAATTTTGGATCTTTCCTGCTTTCTCTTGTGGGCATTTAGTGCTATAAATTTCCCTCTACACACTGCTTTGAATGCATCCCAGAGATTCTGGTATGTTGTGTCTTGGTTCTCGTTGGTTTCAAAGAACATCTTTATTTCTGCCTTCATTTCGTTATGTACCCAGTAGTCATTCAGGAGCAGGTTGTTCAGTTTCCACGTAGTTGAGCGGTTTTGAATGAGATTCTTAATCCTGAGTTCTAGCTTGATTGCACTGTGATCTGAGAGACAGTTTGTTACAATTTCTGTTCTTTTACATTTATTGAGGAGAGCTTTACTTCCAAGGATATGGTCAATTTTGGAATAGGTGTGGTGTGGTGCTGAAAAAAATGTATATTCTGTTGATTTGGGGTGGAGAGTTCTGTAGATGTCTATTAGGTCTGCTTGGTGCAGAGCTGAGTTCAATTCCTGGGTATCCTTGTTGACTTTCTGTCTCGTTGATCTGTCTAATGTTGACAGTGGGGTGTTAAAGTCTCCCATTATTAATGTGTGGGAGTCTAAGTCTCTTTGTAGGTCACTCAGGACTTGCTTTATGAATCTGGGTGCTCCTGTATTGGGTGCATATATATTTAGGATAGTTAGCTCTTCTTGTTGAATTAATCCCTTTACCATTATGTAATGGCCTTCTTTGTCTCTTTTGATCTTTGTTGGTTTAAAGTCTGTTTTATCAGAGACTAGGATTGCAACCCCTGCCTTTTTTTGTTTTCCATTTGCTTGGTAGATCTTCCTCCATCCTTTTATTTTGAACCTATGTGTGTCTCTGCACGTGAGATGGGTTTCCTGAATACAGCACACTGATGGGTCTTGAGTCTTTATCCAGTTTGCCAGTCTGTGTCTTTTAATTGGACCATTTAGTCTATTTACATTTAAAGTTAATATTGTTATGTGTGAATTTGATCCTGTCATTATGATGTTAGCTCGATGTTTTGCTCGTTAGTTGATGCAGTCTCTTCCTAGTCTCAATGGTCTTTACATTTCGGTATGATTTTGCAGTGGCTGGTACCGGTTGTGCCTTTCCATGTTTAGCGCTTCCTTCAAGAGCTCTTTTAGGGCAGGCCTGGTGGTGACAAAATCTCTCAGCATTTGCTTGTCTGTAAAGGATTTTATTTCTCCTTCACTTATGAAGCTTAGTTTGGCAGGATATGAAATTCTGGGTTGAAAATTCTTTTCTTTAAGAATGTTGAATATTGGCCCCCACTCTCTTCTGGCTTGTAGGGTTTCTGCCGAGAGATCCGCTGTTAGTCTGATGGGCTTCCCTTTGATGGTAACCCGTCCTTTCTCTCTGGCTGCCCTTAACATTTTTTCCTTCATTTCAACTTTGGTGAATCTGACAATTATGTGTCTTGGAGTTGCTCTTCTCGAAGAGTATCTTTGTGGCGTTCTCTGTATTTCCTGAATCTGAATGTTGGCCTGCCTTGCTAGATTGGGGAAGTTCTCCTGGATAATATCCTGCAGAGTGTTTTCCAACTTGTTTCCATTCTCCCCATCACTTTCAGGTACACCAATCAGACGTAGATTTGGTCTTTTCACATAGTCCCACATTTCTTGGAGGCTTTGCTCGTTTCTTTTTATTCTTTTTTCTCTAAACTTCCCTTCTCGCTTCATTTCATTCATTTCATCTTCCAGGGCTGATACCCTTTCTTCCATTTGATCGCATCGGCTCCTGAGGCTTCTGCATTCTTCACGTAGTTCTCGAGCCTTGGTTTTCAGCTCCATCAGCTCCTTTAAGCACTTCTCTGTATTGGTTATTCTAGTTATACATTCTTCTAAATTTTTTTCAAAGTTTTCAACTTCTTTGCCTTTGGATTGAATATCCTCCCGTAGCTCGGAGTAATTTGATCGTCTGAAGCCTTCTTCTCTCAGCTCGTCAAAGTCATTCTCCGTCCAGCTTTGTTCCGTTGCTGGTGAGGAACTGCGTTCCTTTGGAGGAGGAGAGGTACTCTGGTTTTTAGAGTTTCCAGTTTTTCTGCTCTGTTTTTTCCCCATCTTTGTGGTTTTATCTACTTTTGGTCTTTGATGATGGTGATGTACAGATGGGTTTTTGGTGTGGATGTCCTTTCTGTTAGTTTTCCTTCTAACAGACAGAACCCTCAGCTGCAGGTCTGTTGGAGTACCTGGCCGGCCGTGTGAGGTGTCAGTCTGCCCCTGCTGGGGGGTGCCTCCCAGTTAGGCTGCTCAGGGGTCAGGGGTCAGGGACCCACTTGAGGAGGCAGTCAGCCCGTTCTCAGATCTCCAGCTGCGTGCTGGGAGAACCACTGCTCTCCTCACAGCTGTCAGACAGGGACATTTAAGTCTGCAGAGGTTACTGCTGTCTTTTTGTTTGTCTGTGCCCTGCCCCTAGAGGTGGAGCCTACAGAGGCAGGCAGGCCTCCTTGAGCTGTGGTGGGCTCCACCCAGTTCAAGCTTCCAGGCTGCTTTGTTTACCTAAGCGAGCCTGGGCAATGGCGGGCGCCCCTCCCCCGGCCTCGCTGCCGACTTGCTGCTTGATCTCAGACTGCTGTGCTAGCAATCAGCAAGACTCCGTGGGCATAGGACCCTCTGAGCCAGGTGCGGGCTATACTCTCCTGGGGCACCGTTTCCTAAGCCCGTCGGAAAAGCACAGTATTCGGGTGGGAGTGGCCCGATTTTCCAGGTGTGGTCTGTCACCTCTGGAAGGGGAACTCCCTGACCCCTTGCGCTTCCCGAGTGAGGCAATGCCTCGCCCCTGCTTCGGCTGGCGCACGGTGCGCTCACCCAGTGACCTGCGCCCACTGTCTGGCACTCCCTAGTGAGATGAACACGGTACCTCAGATGGAAATGCAGAAATCACCCGTCTTCTGCGTCGCTCGCGCTGGGAGCTGTAGACGGGAGCTGTTCCTATTCGGCCATCTTGGCTCCTCTCCCTGGAATGTGTTTAAAATGAGCTCAGACTCTCCTGTCATACCGGAAAGCAAGGATGGTATCAAAGGTGCTGACACCACATCAGAAGCACTCAGGAACCAAACCAAAGGGCTTCCACTTCCAAGATGAGACTGTTTTGAGTGTCAGTAAGAATACAGGGCCACAGAAATACTTGTTTCTACTTATGCATTATTTTGAAAACTGGTAAATAAGAGAATGAAAGGAGTCAACCCACCCTCCCTCCCTCCCTCCCTCCCTTCCTCTCTTCCTTCCTTCCTTCCTTTTTCTTTCTTTTTCATGGAGTCTTGCTCTGTCACCTAGGCTAGAGTGCAGTGGCATGATCATGGCTCACTGTAGCCTCAATCCCCTGGCCTCAAGTGATCCCCCTGCCTAAGCCTCCTCATTAGCTGGGACTACAGGCATGTGCCACCACACTAAGCTCATTTTTAAATTTTTTGTAGAGATGAGATCTCACTATGTTGCCCAGGCTGGTCTCAAACTCCTGAGCTCAAGTGATCCTCCTGCCTCAGCTTCCCAACATGCTGTGATTACAGGTGAGAGCCACTGCATGTGTCCTAGTTTGTGGATATCCACAAAATCACTTGCTGGGATTTTGGTTGGGATTGGATTGAATCTATAGACCGAGTTAGGAAGAACTGACACCTTGACAGATATTGAGTCTTCCTATCCATAACATGAAATACTTTCCATTTATTTAGTGCTTCTTTGATTCCATTCATTAGAGTTTCATAGTTTTCTTCATCGAGATCTTACATGTTTTGTTAGATTTCTACCTAGGTATTTCATTTTTGAGGGTGGTAATGTAAATGATAATGAGTCTTTAATTTCAAATTCCACTTGCTTATTGCTGGTACGTAGGAAAGCAATTGACTTTTTTTTTTTTTTTTTTTTTTTAGATGGAGTCTCACTCTGGCTCAGGCTGGAGTACAGTGGTGTGATCTGGGCTCATTGCAACATCTGGCTCCCAGGTTCAAGTGATTCTCCTGCTTCAGCCTCCCGAGTAGCTGGGATTACAGGCGTGTGCCACCGTGCCCAGCTAATTTTTGTATTTTTAGTAGAGATGGGGTTTCACCATGGTAGTCAGGCTGGTCTTAAACTCCTGACCTCGTGATCCACCTGCCTCAGCACAATTGACTTTTATATATTAACCTTGTCTTTTAAAACTTTGCAATAATCTTATTAGTTCCAAAAGTTGTTTTAAATTATCTCAGATTTTCTACATAGATAATCATTTCATTTGCAGAAAAGGACAATTTTATTTTTTCTTTCCCAGTCTGTGTACCTTTTATTTCCTCATCTTATTGCATTCACTAGGACTTCCAGCACAGCGTTGAAATGAGTGGTGAGAGGTGACAACCTTGCCTTGTTCCTAATCTTAGTGGAAAAACTTCAAGTTTCTCATCATTAAGTATAACGTTAGCTGTAGGTTTTTGTTGATATTCTTTATCAAGCCAAGGAAGTCCTCCTCTATTCCTAGTTTACTGAGAGTTTTTATCAAGGATGGGTGCTAGACTTTGTCAAATGCTTTTTCTGCATCTAATGATATTATTATGTGATTTTAATTATTTAGCTTGTTGATGTGATGGATTATATTTAATTTTTTTAAATGTTAAACCAGCCTTGCATAGCCAGGATAAATCACACTTGGTTGTGTATAAATCTTTTTATACATAGTTGGATTTAATGTGCTAATATTTTGTTGAGGGTTTTTACAACTATGTTCATGACATATATTGTTATACAGTTTTCTTTTTTTGTAATATCTTTGTTTTTTGTTTGCTTGTATTAGGGTGGTGCTGGCCTCATAGAATGAGTTAGGAAATATTCTTTCTGCTTCTAGCTTCTGAAAGAGATTGTAGAGAATTTATACAATTTCTTCTGTAAATATTTGGGGGGATTCAAGAGTGAGCCCATCTGGGCCTTGTGCCTTTTATATTGGTTGTTAATTATTGACTGAATTTTTAATAGATATAGGTCTATTCACAGTGTCTGTTTCTTCCTGTATCAATTTTGGCAAATTGTGTCTTTCAAGGAATTGGTTCATTTCGTCTAGATTACCAAATTTGTGGGCATAGAGTTGTTGCTACTATTCCTTGATTATGCTTTAAATGTCCATGGGATCTGTAGTGATGACACTTCTTTCATTTTGGATACTAGTAATTTGTGTTCTCCTTCTTTCTTAGCTTAGTGGATTAACAATGTCATCAATCTTTTTTAAAAAAACAGCTTTGATTTTATTTTCTCTGTTGCTATTCTGATTTCATTGATTTCTGCTGTAATTTTTATTACTTGCTTTCTTCTGCTTATTTAGGATTTTAAAATTTACTCTTCTTGCTTCAGTTTCCTAGTGTGGATGCTTGGATGACTGATCGTGGAGCTTTCTTCTTTTGTAATATATGCATTCAATGCTATAAATTTCCCTGTAAGTGCTGCTTTCACTGCATTCTATAAATTATGATGTTATATTTTCATTTTATTTAATTTAAAATATTTTTCAATTTGTTCCTTGAAATTTTGAATTATTCCTGGAAATACTGAAATTTCTTCCTTTACTCATGTGTTATTTAGCAGTGTGTTGCTTAATCCCCGAGTATTTGGGTTTTTCTATATTTCTGTCATCAATTTACAGTGTAATCCCATTGTGGCTTAAGAACAGACATTGTATGATTTCTGTTATTTTAAATTTATTAAGGTGTGTTTTATGGCCCAGAATATGGTCTGTCTTGGTGAGTATTCCATGTAAGCTTGAGAAGAATGGATGGAGTGCTCTTGTTAGATGGAATAGTCCATAGCTGTCCATTATATCCAGTTAATTGGTGGTGGTGTTGAGCTCTACTGTGTTCTTAATGATTTTCTGCCTGCTGGATCTGTCAGTTTCTGAAAGAGAAGTGTTGAAGTCTCCAACTATTATAGTGAATTTCTCTATTTTTTTATGCGGCTCTATCAGGTTTTGCCTCACATATTTTAATATTCTGCTGTTAGGCATATACATATGAAGGATTATTATATCTTCCTGAAGAACTTATTCCTTTATTATTATGTAATACCCTTTTTTATCCCTGATAACTTTCCTTGCTCTAAAGTCTGCTCTGTCTGAAATTAATAGAGCTACTCCCGCTTCCTTTTGATTAGTATTAACATGGTATAGCTTTCTCTATCCATTTACTTTTAATCAGATATATCTCTATATTTAAGGTAGATTTCCAAAGGAAAATAAATTGTTCTACCCAAAAGACACATGCAACTGTATGTTCACTGAAGCATTATTCACAAAAGCAAAGATGTGGAATCAACCTAGGTGCCCATCAACAGTGGATTGGATAAAGAATATGTGGTACATATACCCCATGGAATACTGTGCAGCCATAAAAAATAACAAAATCATGTCCTTTGCAGCAACATGGATGCAGCTGGAAGCCACTATCCGAAGTGGATTAACACAGAAACAGAAAACAAAATACTGTGTGTTTTCATTTATAAGTGGGAGCTAAACCTTGGGTACACATGGACATGAAGATGAGAACAATAAACACTTGGGACTACAAAAGGGGAGAGAGAGGGAGGGGGACAAGTGTTCAAAAACTACCTATTGGGTCCTCTGCTCACTATCTGAGTGACAGGTTCAGTCGTACTCTGAACCTCAGCATCATGCAATATACTCTTAAAACAAACGTGCATAGGTACCCCCCAAATCTAAAATGAAAGTTGAAAAAAAATAAAGTGGGGTTCATGTAGACAACATATAGTTGGGTTTTGTTTTATCTGTTCTGATGGTCTTTATCTTTTAATTGGTGCATTTAGATCATTGATGTTCAAAGTGGTTGCAGATACAGTTGGATTAATATCAACCATATTTGTTAACTGTTTTCTATTTGTTGCTCTTGTTTTTTGTTACTATTTTTGTCTTCTACTCTTTTTCTGCCTTTTGTAGTTTTAATTGAGTATTTTCTATGATTTCATTTTCTTACTCAACTAACCTAAGTCCACTTCCAAACAACATTATTTGTTAGTGTGAGTCCCCTGTAATAACAAAAAATCCTAATTCCTCCCTCCTGTCCCTTGTGTCATTGCTGTCATTAATTTTTCTTACACGTAAATCTACATCAGTAAATCTACACGCACAAGCACACATGATAAAATCTGTTATTGCTATTATTATTTTAGGCAAACTGTTATCTATTAGGTCACCTAAAAGTAAGAAAACTAAAAATTTGGCTGGTTGCGGTGGCTCATGCCTGTAATCCCAGCACTTTGAGGCCAAGGTGGGCAGATCACTTGAGGTCAGGAGTTTGAGACAAGCCTGGCCAACATGGTGAAACCCCGTCTCTACTAAAAATACAAAAAATTAGCTGGGCATGGTGATGCGCACCTGTAATCCCAGCTACTCGGGAAGCTGAGGCAGGAGAATTGTTTGAACCTGGGAGGTGGAGGTTGCAGTGAGCTGAGATCACGCCATTGCATTCCAGCTTGGGCAGCAAGAGTGAAACTCCATCTCTAAGAAAAATAAGAGTTTTTATTTTACCCTTCAGATGTGGTAGCTTATGCCTGTAATCCCAACACTTTGGGAGGCTGAGGCGGGTGGATCATCTGAGGTCAGGAGTTCAAGACCAGCCTGGCCAACATGGTGAAACCCTGTCTCTACTAAAAATATAAAAAAATGAGCTAAGCATGATGGTGGGCGCTTGTAATCGCAGCTACTCAGGAGGCTGAGGCAGGAGAATAGCTTGAACCCGGGTGGCGGGGAGGTTGCAGTGAGCTGAGATTGTGCCATTGCACTCCAGCCTAAGCCACAAGAGTAAAAGTCCATCTCAAAAAAAAAAAAGTTTTAATTTTACCGTCACTTATTTCTTCTCCAGAGCTATTTCTTTCTTTACATAGTTCCTAGTTTCTGACCTATGTTGTTTTCCTTCTTTCTAAACAGCTGCTTTTAACATTTCTTGCAAGACAGGTCTACTGGCAACAAATTCCCTCAATTTTTGTTTGAGAAAATCTGTTTCTCCTTTTCAAGGATGATTTTGCAGAATACAGCATTTATTTGGGTTCAGTCTTAGCATGTCCATCTCTCTGCTGACATTGCACATCTGTTCCTAATACTGTCCACTTGATCCATTAGTGTCCTTAGCGTCCTTAGCATCTTTTTTTTTTTTTTTTTTGAGAGTTGGTCTTGCTCTCTTGCCCAGGCTGGAGTGCAATGGTGTGAGCCACAACCTCTGCCTCCTGGGTTCAAGTGATTCTCCTACTTCAGCCTCCCAAGTAGCTAGGATTATAGGCGCCTGCCACCATGCCCGGATAATTTTGCATTGTTATTATTATTATTTTTAGTAGAGATGGGATTTCACCATGTTGGCCAGGCTGGTCTTGAACTCCTGACCTCAAGCGATCCACCCACCTTGGCCTCCCAAAATGCTGGGATTACAGGTGTGAGCCACTGCGCCCAGCCCCTTAGCATCTTAATCATAATTGTTTTACATTCCTGGTCTCCTTAGCGCGTAGGTTTAAAATTTCTGGTCTGATAATTCCAACATTCCTGCCGTATCTGAGTCAGGTTCTGATACTTGCTCTGTCTCTTCAAACTGTAGTTTTGCTTACAGGCATGCCTTGTAATTTTTTCTTGATAGCTGGAAGTGATGTCCTAGGTAAAAGGAACTGTGGTAAATAGGCCGTTAGGAATGTGGTAGGAGGTAGGGTGTGGTGGGAAGGGAAATGGGCTGTAGTCCTATGATTAAGTCTCAGGCTTTGAGTGAGCCTGTGCCCTTGGGCTGTGAGCTTCACAAGTCTTTCTGAGTTCCCCTCCCTTAGGTGAGACGGGATGGCTTAAGTGGGTTGGAGTTGGGTATTTCTCTTCCCTTAGCTTGGTTAGGCTGTGATAAAACCCCAGGAGGTTAGGCTTTGGTTAACTACAGATGTGCCTTGATTTACAATGGGGTTACATCCCGAGAAATCCATCAGAGAGGTGAGAATGCATTTAATACACCTAATCCACTGCATCATAGCCTAGCCTGCCTTAAACCTGCTCAGAACACTTGTATTCTCCTACAGTTGGGAAATCATCTCGCACAAAGCCTGTTTTATAATAAAGTGTTGAATATCTCATGCAATTTGTTGAAAACTATACAGAAAGTGAAAAACAGAATGGTTGTATGGGTGCTGGAAGTACAGTTTCTGCTGAATGCATCCACATCAGCTTGAAAATTGTTAAGTGGGGCTGGGTGCGGTGGCTCACACCTGTAATCCCAGCACTTTGGGAGGCTGAGGCGGGTGGATCACCTGAGGTCAAGAGTTCGAGACCAGCCTGGCCAACGTGGTGAAGTCCTGTCTCTAATAAAAACACAAAAAGTAGCCAGGCATGGTGGCGGGTGCCTGTAATCCCAGCTACTTGGGAGGCTGAGGCAGGAGAATTGCATGAACCCTGGAGGCGGAAGTTGCAGTAAGCCGAGATCACGCCACTGCACTTCAGCCTGGGTGACAGAGCAAGACTCTGTCACAAATAAACAAACAAAAAAACCCCAAAAAAACAATAAAAGAAAACTTGTTAAGTCAAACCATCTTAAGGTGGGGAGATCTGTAGTTTCTTCTGGGGGGCAGAGTTTTAGTGAGAAGAACAGAATGCTCTGGCATTTTCTGGAATAGTTCCTTTCCCCCTCCTTCCTGCCAGAAGCAGGAAATAATTTTTCTCCAATATTTGCTGTGAGAACCTGGTTGAGCTCCTGGAGGTAAAGTCCACAGAAGTGTGGGGGCTCCCTATGGCTGGGTTCCCCTGGAGTTTTAATCTCAGGGTGGTCCACGCTGAGCTTGCAGCAGTTCGCCTGTGAGTTCAGGTTTCCACCTGGCGCTGGTTCCTGTGGAGTGTTATGTACATGGGTTTCTGCCCTTGTAAGTTGTGGCCCTGTGCCTACTAATGTCAGGCATTGTGCTAAATGCTTTATTTAGAACCCATTGAATTCCATATGGAAGGTGACAGTGGCCTCCTTTGATAATGCAGGAAATTAAGGCTCAGTGAACATACATGACCTTCCCAGAGCACAGAGCCAGTGGGAGTGGGGTTTGAAGCCAGGGCAGAGCGACGGTAAATCCCACATGTAGGTGCCTGCACTGCGCCACTCCCTCGGGAAAAGCGGCCCACAGTTGCATAGAGGGGAGCAGTGATTTTGTGAGAGATTGACCCAGCATGCACTTAGCTGAGTAGCTCCAAGGTTCTCTGGTCTCTGGCAAGTGTTTTGAGACAGATGGGGAAGGGGACTTAAAGCCCCTACCTTCAGAATGATTTCCCCTAAAGTGGAACTGAGGGACAGACAGAAGACCCGTCTGCTGGTTTGCATTTTCGGGCAGTTTCTCCTGAGCAGCACTTTGCCCTTGGCTCAAAGTCAGGAACACAAAGCTCTGGGGCAGAGAACAAAGATTTCATAGAAATCCACCCTGTGATCTTAGTGCGCTAAGTTCCCAGTGACTGTTAACTCTGCCTTTGTAACATTTCTATATTTTTCAACGAGCCTTCACAGTGATTGTTTTATGTAAGGCTCACAGCTGCTCTGTGAGCCAGGACAACTTATTGTCCTCATTTTCAGGGCAGAAAACTGAGGTTGAGAGGGTCAGTGACTTGTCCAAAATTACAAAGGGCGTTAGCAATGGAGAAAGGTGAGGATTTAAACCTCTGGACTTCTAGCTCCTTCTCCATGGCAAATGCCATCTACAGTCCTGGGGATCTCTGGTTTATCAGTTAGTGTTCAGGCTAAGCTGCTGTGATGAAAAGGCCTCAAAATACAGTGGCTCAAATGAGATAAGGTCTTGTTTCTTTCTCATGTGACATTCCAGGGATGAACAGGAAGCCAGGTTCCTTCTCTCTCCTTGCTGTGACATTCTCTAGGCTGTGGTCTTTGCCTGGTTTGAAGGTTATGTGTACTATCACGTTCAAGTTCCAGTCCACAGGGAGGAAGGAAGAGAGGAAGCTGAGGGCAAGCAATTTCCATTAAAAGCAAACAAACTAAAAAACATGATCTGGGCTGGGCATGGTGGCTCACGCCTGTAATCCCAGCACTTTGGGAGGCCGAGGCAGGTGGACCACGAGGTCAGGAGCTCAAGACCAGCCTGGCCAACATGGCGAAACCCCATCTCTACTAAACATACAAAATTAGCTGGGTGTGATGGCACATGCCTGTAATCCCAGCTACTCAGGAGGCTGAGGCAGGAGAATTGCTTGAACCCAGGAGGCAGATGTTGCAATGAGCCGAGATTGCACCGTTGCACTCCAGCCTAGGCGACAGAGTGAGACTGTGTCTCAAAAAAAAAAAAAAAAAAAAAAAAAAGAGAAAAACATGATCTGGAAGTTGCACACATTCTTCTGCTTATATCCCACTGGCCAACACCTTATCACATAGTGGCATAGAATTGCAAGGGACGCGAGTTGCAAGGGAGTCCAGAAGTGTGCCCAGCTGAAACTTGATGGGAAGAGGTCCTTTTACTAAAAGGGGTAAGATGAGAATAGAGAATAGATCCTGTGTGATCATTAGCAGCCTCTGGCTCAGTTGATCCCCTTGGCCACCCAATTATCCAGGCAAATGTTTCTTCCCACACAGAGATCACACTCCCCACTCCCTGCTCTCCACAGGGCACAGCCCCAAGGGCCATCCAGTTACTCATCCAGCCTGGTGCCCAGGATTTCTGAGTGGTGTGCCATCCTTCCCATCAGGCTTCCCATGGTCTGGCAGCCTATAACTGAGTGGTGAGTTCCCTGCCCCCCTCAACCCATACTCAATCGATTTTCCCTGCTGGGGTTGGCACTGTATAGGCTGCCAGTCCAGAGGGAGTTCAGGGACACAGGCAGCTCTGCTCCATAAGATCATCTGTTAGGTCCTGTTTCTGAATTATCTGAGGCCATCATTTTCTCCCCTCTGAATCCTCCTTTTTCTCTATATCTGTTATAAGAGAATTCCAGTAATCACTGGTGGAGAAACGTCTTGGCAATCATGTTTGGAAATTGTTTGGGAGAATACATGAAATGCTTGTCCCATCTCAGGGAGGCAGCAGGAGGAGATGCACAGCCCAGGGGTAAATTCTGTAAGACACCGTCTCTCACCTCCTGTGGGACACTGGGGACTCACTCTTTGCCTCAGGTACTCCTCTAAATGGGGGCTGTGATAGCTCCTGCTCTTGAGACTGTCATGACGATTAAATGAGTGAGTACTCATAGCTGGCCATCTGTAATCCCAGCTACTCAGGAGGCTGAGGCAGGAGGTTGCTTGAAGCTGGGAGGCAGAGGTTGCAGTGAGCTGAGATCATGCCACTGCACTCCAGCCTGGGCAACAGAGCGAGACTCGGTCTCAAAAAAAAAAAAAAAAAGAGTACTCATAACAGGTGTTTAGTAAATATTACCATTACTATTATTGGATTGCCTATCTCTGTGACCTAATCACCCTATTTGAGCTGCTTGCTAAATATTTGCTGTTTCAATGAGTACATACTTCACTCTAGCCTTTCCTTATGCACAACTGCGGGTTAAAACACTTGCAATAATACTTACAACTCTGTGTGGATGTTTTAGTCTGGGTCCCATCAGGAAACTGAAATCACATAATAGTTAGAACAAGGGAAGACAAACATAAAGAACTATTATGCAGTGATAGGAGAGTGAACACAAAGATGGAAAGAGAACGCTAACAGGTCTCCTAGGGCTGAAGGGAGAGTACCCAATGGATGGCAGGCTTGGAGAGGGGGCAGGCATGGAAGAAGTTGTGGTTGCAGATCACTGGGTGGCGCAGAAGTCCACTGCATTAACCTGGTTAGAGCTGGTTCATGTTACTGGGCAGCAGGAAGAGCCCTCCAGGACAAAAGTGAGCAGGAGCAATGCGGAGGCTTCAAGAGGGGTCAGGGCACTGCTGTCAGCATGAGTCCTGGAGCTCAACAGTGTCTGCATTGAGGGGCCTGGAGCCAAGGGGTCACCAGGTGGGGCCAGGCTCTGAGGCTCCCTTTTGCTAGGTCAGGGTGCCACTGGATCTCCCCCAGCTGCTCAATACACATATACACCACTGACCAGCAATGCAACTGGAGCAGGGGGGAGAAAAGCAAAACCCAGCACACTGAAATGAGGATTAGAAGTCTACCTCTCTTTGCAATGTTCTCTCACCCTCTACTGATAAATTTTTTTTTTTTTTTTTTTTTTGAGACGGAGTCTCGCTCTGTCGGCTAGGCTGAAGTGCAGTGGTGCAATCTCGGCTCACTGCAAGCTCCACCTCCTGGGTTCACGCCATTCTCCTGCCTTAGCCTCCTGAGTAGCTGGGACTACAGGCACCCATCACTATGCTCGGCTAATTTTTTGTATTTTTGGTAGAGACAGGGTTTCACCCACGTTAACCAGGATGGTCTTGATCTCCTGACCTCGTGATCTGCCTGCCTCGGCCTCCCAAAGTGCTGGGATTACAGGCGTGAGCCACCACGCCTGGCCGACAAAATTTAACATTGCACTCACTCTAGAGGAGAAATGCTTCATCCATCCAATTCTTGCAGAGCAGGTACTGAAGGATGAATGTGAAGCTAACAGGCAATACATTGATAACTGGCACACTGGGTTAAAAAAAATTGCAGTATTTATCCACCAGATAGAATAATATGAAATAATTAAAAATTATGTTTTAGAAGACAATTTAATTTGTATTTCCCTGATGATTGGTGACGTTGAACCCATTGTCATATACCTGGTGGCCATTGTATATCTTCTTTGGAGAAATGTCTGTTCGGGTCCTTTCCCAATTTTTAAATCAAGTTATTTGGGTTTTTAATTTTTTAATTTTTGTTTTATTTCCATTGAGTTGGAGTTTCTCACGTATTTTAGATATCAACTCCTTCTCAGATGTATGGCTTGTGAATATTTTTTCCCATTCCATAGGTTACTTTTTCATTCTGTTATTTCCTTTGATTGTATTTTCTAGTTTGATGTAGGTTTTTTTTTTTGTTTTTTTTTGTTTTTTTCTTTTGAGGCAGAGTCTTGCTCTGTTACTCAGGCTGGAGTGCAGTGGTGCAATCTCAGCTCACTACAACCTCTGCCTCCTGGGCTCAAGTAATTCTCCTACCTCAGCCTCCCAAGTAGCTGGGATTACAGGCACCCACCACCATGCCTGACTAATTTTTCTATTTTTAATAGAGGTAGGGTTTTGCCATGTTGGCCAGGCTGGTCTTGAACTCCTGACCTCAAGTGATCCACCCGCCTTGGCCTCCCAAAGTACTGGGAATACAGGTGTGAGCCACTGTGCCTGGCCTGATGTAGTTCTACTTGTCAATTTTTTTTTTTTTTGCCTTTGTTGCCTGTCCTTTTGTTGTCTTATACAAGAAATTATTGCCAAGACCAGTGTCAAGAAGTTGTCCCCTTATCTTTTCTTCTAGGAGTTCTGTAGTTTCATATCTTACATTTAAATCTTTAATTGATTTTGAGTTGGTTTTGTGTATGTTGAAAGATAGGGATCCAATGTCATTCTTTTGCATGTGGATATCCAGTTTTCTCAAGTGTAGTTTTGAAGAGACTGTCCTTTCCCCATTGTGTACTCCTGGCACCCTGTTGAAGATCAGTTGACCGTGTATGCATGGGTTTATTTCTGGGCTATTTTATTTCAGTGGATCAGTATGTTTGTCTGTATGCCAGTGTCATGCTGTTTTGATTACTGTAGCTTTGTAATATATTTTGAAATCTGGAAGTGTGATGCCTCCAGCTTCATTTTTTTTTTTCTCAAGATAATTTTGGCTATCCTCAGTCTTCTGTGGTTTCATATACATTTTAGGATTGTTTTTCTATTTCTGTAAAAAATGACATTGGGATCTTGATGGAGATTGCATTGAATCGGTAGATTGCTTTGGGTTGCATGGAAATTTTAACAATATTGTCTCCCTATCCATGAAAACCTAGAATTTGCGTCACATTACCTTGGTTGTCATGATGGTATCATTTTATAAAAAAGAGTAAAGCTCTTTGTTAAAAAAAAAATAGATTCCTGAATGTGTTCTCCTCTCTCCCTGCCTTTTACCTCCTTCTATTTTTTCTCTTGGTGAGAGAAAGGTCTCGAGGGATAGTCACTTTATGTATTAAGAACTGATGATTTTCACTCCTTTCTTGTCATCTGCCTCATCCCTTATCCAGGAAGAGTTAGGAGGAATGTGTGTAGTTACCTAAAATTGCAACCCATAAATACTAATTGGCCACCTTCCCTCTCCTTGCTCTCAAAATTCCCCAGGGAAAATGGGTTGGTCTCTCCTCACGCTCAGGAGAACTAGAAAGGATTTGTATCCTGGCTTAAGAAAAGGGCATGAGAAAATACAATTTCCTATATTTTATGCATTTTAGCACGCATCTATCTATGGTGAAAACAAGGGTCCCTGGTCTCCAGTGCTGGGGAACCAATATCTAAGGGGTTTATTTTCTGCTGGACTTTGCATGCACTGTGTTTACATGCACTGAGAATCTCTCTATGGTCTGCAGCATTTCTCAGCTTTTGCTTTAATTAGTTTGTTTTGTGGAACACAGTTTAGAAGATGCTGCTAGAGAAAGGTATGAAAGATGTTTATAAATAACCTTTTAAAAAATTTAAATATTAAAATGCTTGTGATCTTGTAGCATCTTTTCTTATATTGGTGATTGCCTTCTGTTATAAACAAAGTGTTTTCTCATGAAAACATCACTGCATACATGTACACAGGTATACACACATGCATACACACATGCATACGTATGACATGTGTATGACAAAGACTGGAAAATTCTACATCACAGCGGTAGCGGCTCTCTGAAATTATCTGCCGTTTATCCCATCTGTGTGATTTGCATTTGTCTCCATTTCTATGAGTCTTTGTTTCTTTTGTATTAAGACAAAAATAACCGTGAAGTGCCTTTTATTATTATTATTATTATTATTGCTGTTATGATGATGGTGGCATTTAAAATCATCTGCCAAGTGCCTCTCTGCAGGAGAGCTGGGCACATCACCTCCCCACCCATCAAGGTGACTGCACAGGGGTTGTCACCAACGTCAAGTTTCTTGATGAGGCAGCAATGACGGAAATGTCAGCCGGGGAGGGTTCCCTGACCCGCTAATGGGCAGAGCCTACTTCCTCTTCCGGGCACTCTCACGTTTTCTCAGCGGGTAAGGCCCTGACCCTCTTCTGACAATTATTACTTCGTGTCAAAAGGTTGCCGTGCTGAGCTGCCCAACTCTGACAACAGAAGACAGAGCGGCCCCTGTCAATCTCTGGGCCATGAGGCTCTGGCAGGGGGTTAAAGGTTCTGGAGTTTTCTGTGGAAAGACATAACGTCCTCTTTCCCGTGCTCCCTGGCAGCAGCCTCCCACGAGAGACCTCACCAGCCCGCAGTGTCACTGTGTGCTGGAGCCACGGCCTTCGATGCTGGCACTGTCTTGGTGCCTAGCTCTGCATCATGACAGTGTGACAAGGAAGACAGGCTGCCTGCTGACCGTCTTTGGGACAGAGAAGTTTACTATCCTGGGATTTGTTCAAAAAGGAATTGGAAATGGCTTCTTGCTCCCTGTCATGAAAAATGACCTATATAAAATCCAGGCTTTCTGCAGGTGTAGAAAGGGAGGAACAAAGACCGAGACAGGAGGGTTGGTTGAGGACAGGAATTTGAGACCAGCCTGGGCAACATAGCAAGAACTCATCTGTATAAAAAATTTAAAAACAAGGCCAGGTGCGTTGGCTCACATCTGTAATCTCAGCACTCTGGGAGGCTGAGGTGGGCAGATTGCTTGAGGACGGGAGTTCAAGACTAGCCTAGGTAAGATAGCAAAAACCAATCTCTACAAAATATTTAAAACATAGGTCAGCCACGGTGGCTCACACCTGTAATCCCAGCACTCTGAGAGGTTTAGGTGGGCAGATTGCTTGAGGAGAGGAGTTTGAGACCAGTCTGGGCAACATAGCAAGATCCCATCTCTACAAAACATGTAGAAATTAGTTGGAGTGCCTGTAGTCCCAGCTACTCCAGAGGCTAAGCTGGGAGGATCATTTGAACCCAGGAGTTTGAGGCTTCAGTAAGCTATGATCATGCCACTGTACTCCAGCCCAGGTGACAGAACAAGACCCTGTCTCTAAAATAATAAAAATAAAAATAAATAAAGGGAGGGCCAAGGGCCATCCTTTGACCCCTACACTGCATCCCTCTCATGTAGTTCATGATGCACCCATGGCATGGTTCCTGTTGCACCTGCCCTTCTTGGAAGGGTTGCTTCATCTGTGAGAAGTAGAGGGTCCTCGAGTTAGGCCAAGGGTGGCTGAGGGCAGTGGGTCTCCAGAAAGAGGTCACTAAAGTGAGAGGGACCAGCCTGGCTCCAAGAAGCAGCTCCTCTGGGAGAAGCTGGTAGAACTTCCAGGTCCAAGCTCAAAAGCACCAGTGACATTCAATTCCACCCTGTCACTTCTCCTGCTCCACTCTGTGTGCACAGCAGCGTGGCCCAGAGGAAGTGCAGTGGCTTCCTGGCAATGCTGAGACCCTCTCTCTGTGTGTGAACCCATTTACATGATGAGTGGAGTGAAGGTGGCTGATCACAGCAAAGGCTAATATGACTGGAAGGCTCACTGTGTGCCCAAAAGATGCTTTTCACATGGATTATTCCATTTCTATCCTTCCTTTAGCCCGTGCTTGGACACCTGCTGTGTGCTGGCACCATTCTAGGTGCTGCAATATGGCAGTGGATAAAAAAGACCAAGACTCGTGGAGAAACAAAACATGGTCTATTCATGCAATGGGATATTATTCAGCCTTAAAAAGGAAGGAAATTCTACCCATGCTACAACATAGATGCACCTTGAAGACATTACGCTGAGTGAAATAAGCCAGACATAAAAGGATAAACACTGTATAATTCTACTTATGTGAGTCCCCTAGAGTAGTCAAACATCTTAGAAACAGAAAGTAGTATAGTGGGTGCTGAGGGCTGGAAGGAGAGGGGATGAGGAGTTGTTTATTGGGTGCAAGAGTTTCGGTTTGAGAAGATGAAACAGTTCTGGAGGTGGGTGGCAATGATGGCTGCATAACAAGGTGAATATGCTTCATGCCCCTCGTATTAGTCTGTTCTTATGCTGCTAATAAAGACATATCCAAGACTGGGTAATTTATAAAGGAAAGAGGTTTAATGGACTCACAGTTCCACATGACTGGGGAGGCCTCACAATCATGGTGGAAGATGAAGGAAGAGCAAAGGGATGTTTTACACGGCGGCAGGCAAGAGGGCGTGTGCAGGGGAACTTCCATTTATAAAACCGTCAGATCTCGTGGGACTTACTACCACGAGAACAGTACAGGGGAAACCTCCCCCATGATTTGATTATCTCCACCTGGCCCTGCCCTTGACACATGGGGATTATCAGAATTCAAGGTGAGATGTGAGTGGGGACTCAGCCAAACTATACCACCACTGAGCTATATGCTTAAAACTGGTTCTGATGGTAAATTCTATGTGTAATGTGGTGTAATTTTTAAAGAGACAACATATGACCTCTAAGGGTCCGTGCTGCTGTGGGGATGTCTCTAGTCTAGCGGCTTACGCTTAATTTGGAAGTTGGAGTGGGTGACAAAATGCCTGCAAACCCCAGTGATGGCCAAGGATCCTGGCCCAGAGGGAGAAACACACCCCAGTCCGCCCTGGGAGGGCTTTTGCACCAGGCCTGCTGGCTCTTCATTGAGTGCCCCCACCCCACACAGCCCACGCCCCCCAATCCCTTTGTCTCTTTCCAGGGTGGCATCATCTGACCATAGATTCTTGACCTTGACCACACACTTGACTCAACTGAAGAGCTTTAAAAATTACTAACATTTGGGTCCCATCCCCTGAGGTTCTGATGTCATGATTTGAGTGCCACTTGGGTTATGGGGGTTTTAAAAGCCCCCAGGACCTCATAATGTGCAGTCAGGGCCGAGATCATGGCCTCCCCAAGGCCAGCTGCCTTTGCTACAGCACAGTACCTAGGAGCCCTGATACTTAAAAGGGCTCACAGAAATATTTTAATCTTCATTTTTTTTTAAATCAGAAGAAAAGAATGAACTCTTAGGTTGAAGAAAATGTCATAGCTAATATTTATACATTTGTCTTAGGCTGGGTGCAGTGGCTCGTGCCTGTAATCCCAGTAATTTGGGAGGCCAGGGTGGGTGGATCACTTGAGGTCAGGAGTTTGAGACCAGCCTGGCCAACATGGCGAAACCCTGTCTCTACCAAAAATACAAAAATTAGCCTGGTATGGCTGCAGGTGTCTGTAATCCCAGCTACTTGGGAGGCTGAGGCAGGAGACTTGCTTGAACGTGGGAGGCAGTACACTCCAGCCTGGGCAAGAGAGTGAGACTCTATCTCAAAAATAATAATAATATGTATACATTTGTCTTTATACCAACACAGTCATGAAATATTTTCATCCTTTTTGGAGGAAGGGCTCATGAAGGTCATGGGGCGGCCACTGTTTGCCATGACCCTGCTGTCCCCAGTGCTCCATTCAGAGCTTTGCAGCCACTAGGCACAGAATGAGTGAAAGGACACACAGAATTAAATAGTACTAAGGACAATGAAACCCTTCAGGGTGGAGGGAGATGCTGGCATGAAGTCTCCTGGAGCGAACCCTGCTAGCGCATCTGGAGAGGTGAGGCTGTGAAGAATAAGGAGTGAAGGTAAGATTGAGGAGAGAGCTACCTAAGCATGATACACAGGGTGTCTCACAGGGGATCCAGGAGTGTCTCTCTGTATCTCTGTCATTCTCTGTCCCTCTTCTCTGTCTCTCTCTCAATGTGAACTGCAAACTTTGTTCAGTTTGAAGCAGAAGAATTTAGGATGAATGTTAGGGAAGACTCCCAGAACCTACAAATTATCCAACGCAAGAAAAGATTAACAGCCTGGGCAGCATAGTGTGATCCCGTATCTACAGAAAATGAAAAAACAGCCAGGCATAGTGGTGCCACCTGTAGTCCCAGCTACTGGGGAGGCTGAGGTAGGAGGATCGCTTGAGCCTGGGAGATTGAGGCTGCAGCGAGCTATGTTTGCACCACTGCACTCCAGACCCTGTCTCCAAAAAATAAGAAAAGGAAAGGCTTATTTCCCAGCAAGCCTGGGTCTAGGTGAGTCAGGTCAGGAGTCCAGGTGCACAATCTTAGGAGACCCCCAGACTAGCTTGAGTCTTGCATAGCCCCTCATGTTTGTACCTGGGACACCTCACTGGCCTGCCCTTGTCACTGGCCTGCCCTGGTCCGGTGATGTTTTCTGGGGTCCCCTGAGTGTGCCTTGGTGTGGATGAAGGGTCTGGATGTGATAACTCAGTAAGCTGTGTTCCTATGGACAATGGCAGCCTTCCTGAGAACACTGGAGAGGATCTCGGCCTTTGGCTCGTTTAAAAATAATTGGAGTAAACCAGCAAGCTGACGATAAACAGTCTCCTGGGACTCCAGCGGGAGCAACCTCAGCTGGCTGTTCTGAGCCTGGATTTCCATGGCGCTCAGTAGGGAGGAATGCTTTAAGAATTCTGCAGTCAGAGCCTCCTGGGAGGCCTGGCTCGGGTGGCACCTGCCTCTTTGCAGTGGCTCGGGTGCCCCAGCTGAGATGCCTGGTAGGGTGTGCTGTGGGAGGTAAGCCTGCCTATGTCACTTGCTCTGGCAAGAAGCACAAAGCCCGTTGTATTTATACGTTAGGAATCAAGGCGGCTGCCGTGTGTTTTCACGGCACGTGTACCAGCGTCTGTCACAGTCAGGTCTGTTCCCTGGAGGGTGGGGCGAGGGCAAGACTCCCTGGTACCAGTGGGGAAACTGAGCCTCAGGGCCATGAGAGACTGGGTGCGGGGGTCTCTGGAGTGGCGGGGCTGGCACCTGGGGGAGTGCTGGCGCTCTCAGGAGCCTGTGATGGAGCAGGGGCCGGCATTAGCATGTGACCTGGGGCTGCGCAGTAGTTAGTGTTATCAGGCGCTGACTCGTGTTTCATGCTGCATCCTTGCTGGGAACCTCCTCCTGCTCTCAACCCCACCAAGCCCTGGGAGTGATTGACCCATTATTGAAGATCAGTGCTGGGCCACGCATCAGCCGGTTCCAAAGAGCCTCTTCCCCAGCAGCCACTTCCTTTAGTCAGTAAACACCTGAACCCCAATTGTCTGCCCTAGTGTTAAAGAAAAAAACGAGTCAGTGACATTTGGTAAAGCACAGGAAGGAAGCCATCATTCAGGATGTGGTGACAGACATGGAGACTGCTGCAGTGGGGTCGTGCCATGGGACAGAGAGATCGGGCTCACCTCTGAATGCAGCCTGGGCCAGTGGCGTTTATAGTCACAGAGCAGCGTAAGGGGAGTGGGCGTTGGTGGACGGCGAATTACTAAGAGGAACATCAGAGGGAAGGGGGATTCTGGCCAAACCCACCTAGCAGGATTCTTTTTTTAATTTGATTTTTGTGGGTACTTAGTAGGTGTACCCACAAGATTTATGGGGTACATGAGATGTTTTGATACAGGCATGCAATGCATAATAATTACATCGAGAACAATAGGTTATCTATACCTTCAAGCATTTATCCTTTGTGTTATAAACAATCCAGTGATGCTTTATTTTTAAATGTACAATTATTATTGACTATAGTCGCCCTGTTGTGCTATTAAATACTAGAACTTATTCATTCTACTATTTTTTTGTAGCTATTAACCACCTCATCTCACCATGCACCCTCTTATTACCCTTTCCAGCCTGTGGTAACCATCCTTCTACTCTCTATCTCCTTGAATTCAACTGTTTTGACTTTTAGATCCCACAAATAAGTGAGCACATGTAATGTTTGTCTTTCTGTGCTTGGCTTAATTCACTTAATGTGATGACCTCCAGTTCCACACACCTTGTGGCAAACAACAGGATCTCATTCTTTTTCATGGCTGAATAGTACTCCATTGTGTATAGGTACCACAGTTTCTCCATCTGTTCATCTGCTGATGGACACTTAGCTCTTGCAGGGCTCTTGCCAAAAGCAGGCCAGGGTGATCACACATCACCTAGGGGGTGGTGGAGGATGAGGAAGGACCCTGATCAGATCTCGAGGGTGATCAGATGTCCGGGGTGGGGGGTTCTTTCTGAAACTGGATTTTATAAGGAGGTGCACAGATGAGCCTCGGAGAAGTTTCAGGAGCCTGATTACAGTTTAGCCAAGCAAAGAATCTTTGTCATCACTATGTTCCCAAGTCGAATATACATTTTGGAGGGAGGGTGTCTGTTCCTTTAACATCCTGTAAAGCAACCTGAGACCCCATTTACACTCAGCTGGAGAGAGAGCACAGCCCCTCCCCAGGCATTCTGAGGTGCTTTCCTCTAGAATAACAGGGGGTCCGCTCCCCACCCTTCCACGATCCACGCTGCAGCCTCCTTTTCTGAGGCTCCTCCTGCCTCAGTTCCTGTGTGGCCAGAGCCCTGGGATGTGGCCCACTTCTTCGTCCCCTGAAGCACACCGGCCCAGGGCCTCTTCCTGCTGACTTCAGAGGCGGATTCATCGCCGTGCTGATGGTGACAACTGGAAATGCAGCCGTCCATGTCCTCAGGAGCCCCTCTTCTTGGGGGTGCTGTCCTGATTCCTTTTCTTCATTCCAGCACCCTGCCTCCCAGTCCTCCAGGGAAAGATCCAAGTCTTGCTGCTTGAATTGCAGTTCTTTACACGGAGCCTTTCAATCCTGCTTTGACTGAATCCCTTTTATCTGGGTGAGGCCTTTGCGGGGAGGGGCAGGCAAGTCTTTTAAACCCAAAAGACCCAAGAAAGCCTATCAAAAGCCCAAGAAAGCCCATTTTTCCCCACAACAAAAGATCACCCACCCTGAAGCTCAATTTTGTCACTTCCCATGAGAGCCCACAGTTGGGCTTTGTTTGAAAGGCAGTTCGTTTTCCCTTCTGCACAGCAGTCACTGGGAACTGCCTGTGGACTCAGCCTGGAGACAGGCACCGGGGACCCAGGGAGGGACGTGGGTGGGTATCGCGCATCAGTTGCCTTTCTGGGTTTTGTGGTGCCCTGTGGCTGGGCGGAGCTGTCCTTTTCTGGGGAGCAGAGGCCATCCCTGCTGAGGGTTTAACCTCGTTGCTGCCTGTGGACTGGTTCTTTGACCGTGAAGTTCTGCATTGAGTTCAGCTTTGGTTGCCGGCCTGACTGCCACATCTGGGTGGGGAAGCTTTCTCGAGTCATTTAATGGCTTTCTCTTTGTTCCAGATGGGGGCCACATCTGGTTTAGATAACCGAGACCCCCAGGGAGACTGTCATGGGATCTCTACAAAGATCAGGGTCGTCGTCCTCCTCCCATGTTCTGGCTGAAGTCTCAGGGAGGGGCAGAGCCTCAGGAACGCTGAGTGATTCTAAGAGAGGACAGGCTGGGAGACTGGCCTCCTGCAGGGTGTTGGTCACATGTGCACACATGCACGCATGTGCGTGCGCACACAGTCACACATATATGACTATGCACACACATACACATACATGTACAAGAAAACACAAATGCTTGTGCACACATGCACAGATGCCAGTATGCACACATGGACACATACATGCACACTTACATACCTGTATGATCCCTATATGCACAAGCAAGTGCATACACACCAGGTACATGTGCACCCACAGATACACATACACACACACAGACAAATATAGATGTGTGCATGTGTGCACCAGGTACGCACACATAAACACACCCTGAAGCCAGCTCTGCCACAGCCACTGTCACGCACTGTCGTGCCCAGGGTCCGTTTGCTGACCATTGCAGCTTCTGAAACAGCAGTTCCTGAAGTGTCTTCTCCCCAGGTGAGTGGGTGTTCATGCAAATGGCTGTAAGGAAGTACGGGTGCCCGAGCAGGTTTTTATGGGATGGGAAGAAGATGAGGTCTGAAGAGGTCAGGGAAATGGACAGATTTGACCTGGGTCTTAGGTAGGATTGGAATAAACAGAAGAAGCGTGAGGCTTTTAAGATAAAGGGGGCCGTGGAAGTGATGGTTGATGAGGAAGTTCGTAACTCAGGTGAGAGCAGGCTGGCCGGGCTGGGGTGGAAGATGCATAGGAGGACAGTCCAGACATCAGACTAGGTGGGTAAGGTGGGGCCAGACCAAAGGGGGCCTAAAGGTTTGGGTGATGGGATGGACTTTAGGAGCCACTGATCTTTCTTGGAAAGAGAAGGAAGAAAAGGAATGCCTCCTGCCATGCTCTTACTGTTTGTTAGTTTCTAAGCTGGATGCTTTAGTAGGCATTTATGAAAATGGCTACAACAGAGTGTGTGTGCCCAGAGAGGACTTTATAGGATGGGAGAAAAGAGGATTTGTTTCATCTTTCCCACAGTCCTGTAAGGTGAGATATTATTACTCCTATTTTTACACATGAGGTGACTGAGGCTGAGAAAGGTGATGTAACTGGCCAGGGTTACGTAAGTTGTCATGGATTCAGCCAGTTTTCAAACTCAGCTCTCCCAGTTCTGAAGCTCGTGCATGTTCTTTCCCTCCCGAGGAGAGAAACAGAGCTAAAATTTAATTTAGAGAAAGATTAATCTAGCTGCAGCAAGGACACAGACAGCTTGGAGGCTGGGGTCAGGGGACCTGCTCTTGAAATAAACAAGAGTGAGATGAATGTGCAAGAGAGGCCTGGAGCATCTTGTCACACCAGAAAAGCAAGGAGCCTACCAAAGTGGACGCTGGAGCCGAAATAGTTCCTACTGGCCAAAGATGAGGTGATTCAAGCACCAGTGAGGACTGTAGCTGCAAGGGATTGGTTACAATGGATTAAAATGCATCAGATATGTTGAAATTCAAACCTTGATAATGGCACTAAAAATGATACCCACATCGACCACTTTTGGAAGATGCTGGGAAAACCATTCAGTATTTGGGGAACTGGTATAAGAAGAGAAAGAATCAAACATTCCTTCTGCTTTTTCCATTATGGAATAAATATTCCATATCTCCAAGTGTCTGTGTTTTAGAAGCACTCTAGCTAATAAATGAGGAAGGAATTGTAGGGTTAGATCCACACCATTTGACAACCTCGAATGAATGGATGGATCTGGGCGATGATCATTGATGTCTACTGATAACACAAGAGCTGATCAAATACTATGCACCACCCAGTGGAAGGAACATCACCACCTTTGAAGTTCCTTGACAAAAAGAATCATGCCTCAATCAGATGAAGTCTCTGGGGTTACACATCAACTTACCAGAAATTCAAGGGACCAAGGAACATGTTAAATGACATCTTGGGGATGACATCAGCAAAGGCCAGACTACAGGATCATTGACTGGATACTTGATAATATTCAGAAATGGATATCATTTTTATTTATTTTTGAGACAGAGTCTCCCTCTGTTGCCCAGGCTGGAGTGCAGTGGCATGATCTCAGCTTACTTCAACCTCCACTTCCCGGGCTCAAGTGATTCTCCTGCCTCAGCCTCCCGAGTAGCTGGGACTATAGGCATGCACCACCATGCCCAGCTAATTTTTGTATTTTTAGTAGACACAGGGTTTCACCATGTTGGCCAGGCTGGTCTCGGACTCTTGACCTCAAGTGATCCGCCTGCCTCGGCCTTGCAAAGTGTTGGGATTACAGGCGTGAGCCACTGCACCCAGCGAGAGATGGATATCATTTTTAAAGGGATGATAATGGTATTGTGGATATGTATTAAGAAAACTCTGATCTTTTTCCAGATGCATTTATAAATATTTATGGATGAAACGATATGGTATCTGGGGTAGAGGTTGGGGAAATGAAAGGGAGATATGGATGAAACAAGGGTGGCCATGAGTTGAAAATTGTTGACTTCAGGTGATAGAAGTTCATTGGGTTCTTTTTTCTATTTCTGTGTATGTTTTAACAAGTGCATCAAGTGGAGAGATAACGTTGCTGCAGTGAGGCTGGAAAAGTAGTGCATGAGGAAGCATTTCTAGAAGGGAAAGATTAATGAAGCAGAGCTGGATCCAGGGCATGAAGTCGAGGATGAGGCACCGTTGAGTCCAAGCCCTCGACATCCGCCCATCAGGGCTCTGCCAGGAGTGTGGCCTGGCATGACTCAGGTTCCCACGGAGCTAGGCCCTGACTGCAGACAAGCTCCTCTGCCTTTGGGGAGCTGAGAAATGTTCTCAGCCCAGCTGGGAAGATTGCCTGCCAACTCTTAATGATCTGTTCAATATTCCCAGCTCCAATGTCATCCACTCTGTGAATCCTCCCAGATCCCTCCCGGGCAGAGGCAGTCATTCCTTCCTCTGGACTCCCCAGGCACTTGGCTTAGGCCTCCTGTTCCATGCAGTCTGACTTACATTTCAGTGGGTTGTGTTTAGCCCCTTGTCCCCGGTGCTGAGTGTGCCCCCAGGGCAGGGTCTATGCAGGAGCTGAGAGTCCTCCACACAGGAGGCCTGTGGATTACGACCGTCTTTCCCCTGGCAGGTGAGGACAGCCAGGGACAGACACTGTGGAGAGCCTGCCCCGATGAGGTCTGAAGCTTGCCCGCATCCCACATGGTCAGGGAGAGGCTCAGCCAGAATTGAGAGCCTTAGCTGTTTCTATGGTCCCCTGCGCTGTGGCTTCTGACTCCCTTTCTCAAAGTCAAGTGCATTGAGTACCTTGGATCAAAATGATCCCAAAGGCCCTTCCCATCGGGGCATTTTCTGGGTCCCTCACATGCTACTCTGGGGTCTCAGAAGATGAGCGCCTCTGTGCTGGCTGCTGGCAGGGGCCAAGCTCGGATGGTGAAACAGATGACTGTGTACATCTTGCCTTGGGAACCTGCAGAGAAGGTACAGCCCGTGGAGAGAGCTCAGGTGGGGAGCATGAAGTGAGAAGGCCCGGGAGCCAGGGACGCGGTCACATGCCACTTTCGGAATCCCCTCTCTGCTCTGATTTTGGGAAGCTGGGCCATCTCGGGTGTCATTTTATACAACTGCTACTGAGCTCAAGTGGCCTCCCTGGAAGCATCGGAGTCTTGGATTCATTCCAACCTGCATGATTGCATTGCGCCTGTTAAACTCCCTCCACAGCCTCCATTGGATACTGTTTTCATTGAATTTGCTTTTTCAGATCAGTTTTCAGAGGGGCATCTGCAGACAGCACGCTACCCAAAGCTGTCTCACAGTGTGGAGGCCCAGAGCAGAACCCCAGGCTGTGCTGACACAGGTTTCGGGAGCTCCTGGCCATATCCCCACCGCTGGGGACCAGGAGCCCTGGGGGACGGCTGCTGGTGGGCAGGGCTAGGGGATGCTGTGGGCTTCCCTGCCCATTTGTCCTTATCCAGCTCAGGGAAGAATGACTCATGAAGGGGTCAGAGCAAGTGGGGCTGCAGGGCTGAGCCACACACTCATGGTGTGGGCCCGGCTGGGCGTCAGGGGTCAGGACTGGCCCTGCTCAGGCTGGCCGTGTGACTTTGGGCAGGGGGTGCTGTCCAAATTAGATATCCCTGAGGTCTCTCCTAATTTTAACAGGATGCCTTTCAGCATCTTGGAATTGTCTCAATACTGTGAAATCAGGCAGCTCCCTCCAGGCCAGTGGGTCAGAGGTGGCCCATTGAGGCTCCCTGGCTCTGTGGCCATCAAGTCGGGGTGCAATGAGCAGACAGGGGCCTCCAGCCTCCCCTAGCCAGCAGGGCCAGAGAGCTTCCAGTCCAATCACAGTTGGCAAGCCTTCCAGAGCTACAGGTCCTTCTTGAAACTGTCTGTAACACAGAGACACGTGGAGCTGCTTGGTAGACTCAGTCCCCTGCCTGCCATGGCACTGACTCTTGGGTCTTGGCTGTTGCCTGCAGGGGCAGTTCGGGCTCTGAGCATGCGTGAAACCAGGTCCACTCTGCCACCCTCAGGCACGTAGGCCCGTCTTCGAATCCTGGGGGGAGGGAGAGGGCGTCCTCAAAACACAGCTTGAATCCAGAGACTTCAGTCCAATTCCCTCATTCTGCAAGTGGGAAATTGAGGCTGGAGGTCCCACAGCCTGTCAGAGGGCAGACCAGGACCAGAACCTGGCTCCTACCACCGGTCCCAAGTTTCTCCCGTGGCACAGCCAGCCCATTCTCTGCAGCGACCGAGAGCTCTGGGAAGGGGAGATTGGGAGATTTCTCACCTGCTTCCCCAGTGCCTGCTGCCTCAGGGGCCTGTGCAGGTTTGTTGAGTGAAGTGGAGCTAACCACGTGGCTGTGGAATTGTGGGCACTTCAGGGAGGGAGCTGCCCGAGGCTCTGAGGCCCGGAGAGTCTAGTCCCCACGTCAGACCTTGGAGTGGGACGCCACACTCACCAAGAGAAAGATGGCGTTCGTATGCAGGACCTCAGTGAATAGATGGAGGATCTGCTTGGCCACTGTTTTCCTGAGCTGACTGTGCCTGGATATCTGCAGGCAGCTGGGATGACACCTGCCCCTGAGGACAGCCAGTGGCTGCAGATATGTGGGGCCAGGCCCTGCACACAGGGCTGTGCTGGGAGAATCTTGATAAACTTGCATTTTTCCAGTAGTCCAGTCACTGTCAACATTCTTCACCGGCCCTGGAGAGGGGAACCTCGTCCAGAACCTGTGGTTCTGTGGTATGAGTCTACATAAACCAGGCAACTCCTGGCAGACTTCACTTTTCCTGGCCAGCAGCCCCCCGACCCCCACCTAGCTTCTACAAGCCTCTTTTGGCTTCAGAGGTCTTACATGCCCTTGTCTACAAGTGGAATGAGTGATGGAATCTTCTGGAATGATAGATTCTGGAATTCTGAGCTTTGGTCTCTGGAATGCATGGATGAATGTGTGTTCTGTTTATAGGCACATCTCCCTGAGTCCAATCTTCATGCTCTAGATCTCCCATGGTCAGGAGAAAGTTCTCTCAAAACACTAAAAACTTGGTGGCTTTAGTCAGTGGCCTTTTTCTCCCCATTTCCGTTAAGTGAAGTAGTAGAGGGGTCACTTGCCCTTCTAAACTTTCTCTTGGGCCATTAGCGGGAGGAGATGTTCCGTGATCTGAGCCCTAATGAGTCCTGGAACTGGAGAGAGAAGGACCTGTGGGGGTGATTTAATTTGAAAGTCAATGGCCCAGTTATTCTAGTGGGCTTTAATCTGGACCCCAGTGCCCACAGAGGGGGTGTCTTGTTGCAGTCAGACGTCAGAGTGGTACTGGGGGCATGGGGACACGGTGCTGGGAGGGCCAGAGGCAGTGAGGGAGAGACTCTGCTCTAAGGCAACTTCCTGTTGTTTTTGCTCATAACAATCTCCTTCCAATTACCTAGGACCAGACAACAGCTCAGGGGCTTTAATGACACTCCCCCAGCTCTTACAGTTAATTCAAAATGTTCTGGAGGAAAACTCTGGCTTGCCTGTGGGTAGCTCGATGTCCTATTTCCATGAAGTAATAGATGGTCCTGTCTGCTATTCTAGAGACCAAGTAGCCACGGGGCATGGGTGGCCGTCTTAGGACAAATCTCATAAAAAGTAACAGCCCGGATTTGGATGTCTATTGCCAAACATATTGGGTTTTCATTCATTTGTTCATTTATGAATTCATTCATTCAACCTAGACTCAGGATCTACATAAAATATCCTTCTAAGCATTTCCCCTACCCACCCCCTAAGGGGGTTCCATGGCTCCGATTATGAGCTCTGGTTGCTCCTTTTGGGGGAAGGACTGTCCCTTCTTGTCCCTGAAGCCTGTGTTCCCTGTCACCTCCTCAGGATCCATGGCTCTGTCACCACGGTGCTCTTCTCCTGCCTCCTTTTTTTTTGTTTTGTTTGTTTGTTTGTTTTTTTGAGACAGAGTCTTTTGCGGTTGTCTAGGCTGGAGTGCCGTGGTGCAATCTTGGCTTACTGCTGCAACCTCTGCCTCCCGGGTTTAAGTGATTCTTGTGCCTCAGCCTCCCGAGTAGCTGCGATTACTGGCATGCACAACCATGCCTAGCTAATATTTGTATTTTTAGTAGACACAGGGTTTTACCATGTTGGGCAGGCTGGTCTCGAACTCCTGACCTCAAGTGATCCGCCTGCCTCCCAAGGTGCTGGGATTACAGGCGTGAGCCACTGTAACGCAAAGGTTCTTGCCTTAGCCACGCCTCCACGCCAAAGAATTGGTGTGGCGGCTGCCTGCAGCGAGTGATAGAGACATGGACCAATAGAAAAAGCTGTAGGCTTTATTGAGCAGAGTGAAAGTACAAAGCTTCCACAGCCTGGAAGGGGTCCTGAACGGGTAGCCACTGTTGGTTTTGGGCGAATGCCTTTTAAACTCTTTAAGGCGGGAAATACATGAGGCGGGAAGACGTTACTAGAGCGAGAAACAAAGGCAGTAAATTATTTTGTGACATGTCATAGATTTTGAGGAAAACCAAAATTGCAACTTAGGTTTTATCTATTTTTTTTTAAAATTTTATTATTATACTTTAAGTTTTAGGGTACATGTGCACAATGTGCAGGTTGGTTACATATGTATACATGTGCCATGCTGGTGTGCTGCACCCATTAACTCGTCATTTAGCATTAGGTATATCTCTTAATGCTATCCCTCCCCCCTCCCCACACCCCACAACAGCCCCCAGAGTGTGATGTTCCCCTTCCTGTGTCCATGTGTTCTCATTGTTCAATTCTCACCTATGAGTGAGAACATGCGGTGTTTGGTTTTTCATCCTTGCGATAGTTTACTGAGAATGATGATTTCCAATTTCATCCATGTCCCTACAAAGGACATGAACTCATCCTTTTTTATGGCTGCATAGTATTCCATGGTGTATATGTGCCACATTTTCTTAATCCAGTCTATCATTGTTGGACATTTGGGTTGGTTCCAAGTCTTTGCTATTGTGAATAGTGCTGCAATAAACATATGTGTGCATGTGTCTTTACAGCAGCATGTTTTTATCTATTTTATGACCTTGCAGTGGCATGGCAAAGGAGACAGGATCTCACAGGACTTTACAAAGTATGTTTACAAGGAATTGGAATTGGGAGTAGAGATAAGCCACTGGTCACAGAAAAACGGGCAATTAACATTTATTTTACTTTAGTTTTGGGGGAGGGGGAAGGGAGAGAGGGAGAAAGGACACAGGGAAACTTACAGCAAAATTTTAGCTGTTTATAGCTTTCTTGGGGAAGAAAACACATGCACAAATCTGGGTGTTAGGAATATTTTAAGCATATATCTTCAATATTTTTCATCCAGGACCAAAGGAAGTCCCGAAGCAGGACATGAGTGAGTTTCACAGCTTTCTGAGCCCCTACTCGACCCAGCAAGCCCAGCTGCCCCCTCCTTTCACCACCGTGCCCGGCCTTCTGTGTCTTTTATGTGTGTTCACGTCTTTTCTCTCATAAAAGTTCCTTCAGGATTCCTAACTTCTCCAGTTATGTCTCCTCTCTCCTCCCATTCCCAGCCAGGGTTGTTCCGTACCTCCTCTTCCCATAAAAGTTTGGCTTTCAATCCTACATGGCCCTGAAATGACTTTCACCCAGGCCACCAGTGCCCCCTGTATAGACACATGCCTTGGGCGCTCCCCACCCTTCCTTGCGTGGCCACACCTCCGTGGTGACCACTCCTGTCTGGGAATTCTCCGTCCCCTGCCTCCGGAGACACCACACTCTTTGGGTTTCTGCCCCTCTGGTGGCTCCTCCCTAACGTCTCCTCTTCTCAGCCCTTCAGTCCCGTGCTCCCTGGGGCTCTGTCTTGTTTCTTCCTCTCCCCATCGCTAGGGCTCCAGTTTCCATATGTGTCCCAACATCACCCCAAAAACAGCCTCTCCCCAGGTCTCCTTCTCCTCCCCAGCGCTCTATTTTGGTATCTCCATTTGGGTCTGTCAAATTTTGCATTTCTCTTGCCATCTCCAAAAATCAGCATCTCCGTCCCCATCACGGTTTCCTATCTTCTTCCCAAATCCCCCCTGAACTTTTCTGTTTCTGGCCTCCATGGCTTCCATCCACTCAGTAACTCACAGCAACAGATTCTAGTCCCGAGATTCTCTCTTGTGCATCCAGTCCTCCCACCACACAGCGCGCAGTGCTCTCTCTGGCCCCCGTCACCGGCCGCCTGTACTGCCTGCACCACTTGGTCTCACAGCACCCGCCATGCCCCCTCCAGCTCTTTCCCCACCACGTAAACAGAAGGTCCTTTCTACAATACAGTTTCTCATGTCACTCTTCTGCCGGAAACCCTTCAATGATTTTAGAGTCACCATTAAGATAGTTGAAATATTTCAGACTTTACTAGACCCTGCATGACCACAGTCTACTCTTCTCCAGCTATTTTTTTCTTTCTAGAACATTTGATATGGTTTGGTCGTGTCCCCACCCAAATCTCATCTTGGATTGTAGCTGCCATAATTCTCACATGTTGTGGGAGGGAGCTGGTGGGAGATAATTGAATCGTGGGGGTGATTTCCCCCATACTGTTCTCGTGGTAGTGGGTAAGTCTCACGAGATTGGATGTTTTTTTGGTTGTTTGTTTTTGTTTTTGTTTTTATTTTTTATTTTTATTTTTTTTTAATCTTGAGATGGAGTTTCACTCTTGTTGCCCAGGCTGGAGTGCAATGGTGTGATCTCTGCTCACTGCAACCTCTGCCTCCCAGGTTCAAGTGATTCTCCTGCCTCAGCCTCCCAAGTAGCTGCAATTACAGGCACCTGCCACCGTGCCTGGATAATTTTCATATTTTTAGTACAGATGGGGTTTTACCATGTTGGCCAGGCTTGTTTCAAACTCCTGACCTCAGGTGGTCTGCCTGCCTCAGCCTCCCAAAGTGCTGGGATTACAGGCATGAGCCACCATGCCTGGCCAAGATCGGATGGTTTTATAAGGGGTTTCCCCTTTTGCTTGGCTCGCATCCTCTCTTGTCTGCCATCATGTAAGACGTGACTTTCACCTTTGGCCACGATTGTGAGTTCCCCCAGTCACATGGAACTGTGAGTCCGTAAAATCTCTTTTTCTTTATAAATTACCCAGTCTTGGGTGTATAAAAGCAGCATGAAAATGGACTAATACAACATTCTTTTCAGGATCGGTCACCTGGTTAACAACTAATAGCCTTATAGGCTATTTGTGTCCCTCCCAAAATTTATAGGTTGAAGTCCTAACCCACAGCGTCTCAGAATTTGGAGAGAGGGTCTTTAAAGAGATAATGAAGTTAAAATGAGGTCATTAAGTGAATCTGGTAGGACTGGTGTCCTTCTAACAAGAGGAGATGAGGACACAAACATGCACAGGGAGAAACCATGTGAGGACACAGAGAGGGGACAGCATCTCCAAGCCAAGGGGAGAGGCCTCAGAAGAACCAGCCCTGCTGACAGCTTGACCTTGGACTCCCAGCCTCCAAGATCATTGCAAGAAAATGCATTTGTGTTGCTGAAGCTGCCCATCTGTGGTATTTTGTTACTGCAGCCCAAGCAAACTAAGATGCAGGCTTTTTACATTTTGCCTAGTCCAGGAGGCCTTCTTTTTCTCCATACCCTTGACTTCCCTTTTGCAGCTCTTCTTTTTTCAAAATTTTTAATTATTTGTGGGCAGATAGTAGGTGTATATATATTTATGGGGTACATGAGATGTTTTGATACAGGCATGCAATGTGTAATGATCACATCATGGAATATGGGGTATTAATCTCCCCTCAAGCATTTATCCTTCATGTTACAATCCAATGACGCTCTTTTATTTTTGAGACAAGAGTCTAACTCTGTCACCTAGGCTGGAGTGCAGTGGTGTGATCTTGGCTCACTGCAACCTCTGCCTCTCAGGTTCAAGCTATTCTCATGCCTCAGCCTCCTGAGTAGCTGGGATTACAGGCATACACCACTATAGCCAGCAATTTTTGTATTTTTAGTAGAAAAAGGGTTTCACCATGTTGTCCAGGCTGGTCTTGAACTCCTGACCTCAAGTGATCCACCTGCCTCAGCCTCCCAAAATGCTGGGATTATAGGCATGAGCCACTGTGCCCAGCTGCTTTTAGTTATTTTTAAACGTAGAATTAAACTGTTTTTGACTCTAGTAACCCTGTTGTGCTATCAAATACTAGGTCTTATTCTTTCTGTTTTTTGTACCTATTAACCATCCCCACTTCCCACCCCCCACAGACCATCCTCACTTCCTGCCCCACCCCCCACCCTTCCCAGCCTCTGGGAACCATCCTTCTACTCTCTATCTCCATTGTTTTTATTTTTAGCTTCCACTGCAACACTTTGTATGTGTGGAATCACTTCTTCAGTGGCTGGGTTCCTTGCAAATCTTTGAGGTTCTATGAAAGTAGAAACTGGTGTTAGTGCTGATGGCTGTATCTGTGTGCCTCACACATTCCTGCTGTCTGGAATCTTCCAGGCGCCATATATGCGTGACTGAGGAAACCAGTGGGCAGCATTGGAAACATCCAGGAAGATCCTTGGAGCTGGAAGACCGCCCGCTTTGTGCAGGCTGCATTAACCACAGAATTGGAGCCCAACTATTGAGTTCCTGGGAGGGAGATGTAGGGACCAAGGAATAACTTCCCCTTCACCCTCTGGAGGTGCATTGAAAATTACTAGCAAGAGGTAGATTAATAGGAGAAAAGACATACAAATGTATGATCAGTGTGTTCACACGAGAGTCTTCAGAACGAAAAGCCCAAGATACAGGGGGAAGTGTCTATTTTTATGCTTATCTTCAACAAAATGTGGACAGACACGTAAAAGTATGATTGGATGAAAAGGGTCTGATCTAATGCTAATAGACGGAGCGAGGACATCCAGCAAAGCCTGTCTCTCCAGATTCTTCTTGGCCCCTCTGAGTGGTGTTCCTTCCTTCCGGGTGTGGGCAGGACCCTCTCTTGAATGGGGGTCTTATGACCTACAGTCAAACACAGTAGCTCAGAGAATTTCTTTATGGCCTGCTTTTACAAAGAAAGGCAGAGGGAGAGTTAGAGTAGATTGTGAGGATTTATGGCTGGCTTTGGGGAGAAGGGGTTCTGGATTCTATGACCCGCTTTGTGGAAGACAGATTCCGGTTTCTATGCCTAGCTTTGGGGGAGAATGGGTCTGAGAGACAGGAGGTCAAGGGAATGTAAAAAGAGAAAACCTTTTGTATCTGAGGCTGCTTCTGAGACCTTCATTTTGGGGTGTCATTTTCTGAGCCCCAACAAAGGCAATGGGAACCTTGATTCCTAGATCTTGTCTATTTCCTTTTCACTGCTGATTGTTTAGGAATAAATGGAAGTGAAAGGAAGATTTGAAAATATCATTAAGGGGAATGGTGTGTGGATTCGGTGCTCAGATCCTATGTGGCCTCTTTAATGAGGCCTATTTGGAGAAGGCCAGCTAAGAGGAAGGTGTTCATGGTGGGAGGTGAAGTCTGGGGGGTAGTGAGAGGCTGTCAGGAAGGAAGGTTGTGATATGGAGACTGTCCTCACTCAGGGTTCATTTTCCTCTAGAGCTCCCTGGATAAGGAGGGTCCAACAGCCTGCCCCTGTCAGTAGCTCCTGAGCGAGGCAGGGATGTGGAGGGGAGGATTCCAGAGGCTTCCATGACACACACCTCAGCATATGTGTGACCATTTCTTCCTGCGCTGCTTTTTCATCTTCTCCAACTGAGGGTGCAGGAGACCCCAAGCTTCCTGAGAACAGGAAGATAAAAGGTTTCTCTTGTCCCCCTTTGCTCCTTTCCACATTTTCCCTTCCCCTTTTCCTGAACCTTCTCTTACTTCATCTTCTGCGCCATCTGTAGCCCAGGCGTGCTCCTCCAGGGGCGGGCTCCGGCCAGGCTGGCATCATATGACTGCTTCCTGCCGCTGTTGGATGCAGGAGGGCGTGTCGACCAACCACATTCTGGCTCTGGGACTCAGGAATGGCCAGGTGGCCCCTGCAGGCAGCTGCGTGATGGGAAATGCGTGTCCAGTCCCAAGAGCCTGAAGGACTGCAGGGTCTTCGTGCGTAGCCACCTGGACTGAGAAGTGGAGAACTGCGCTGTTGGACAGGGAATGAGGTAGAGGTTGGGGGAAGAGGGGAGGAAGAGACTGAGAATGGCCTGGGTTTCTGAAGAGTCTCTAGTTCCTTCTTCTAGGACTTTCTGGAGGCCTACCTGTGTGAATTTCCTGAGTTATTCCCTCCGTCTTTATAGTATGTACCTCTTTTCTCCTAAGCTGGCTTGAGTTGGTTTCTTATTTATTTATTTATTCATTTTGTTGAGATGGAGTTTTGCTCTTGTCACCCAGACTGGAGTGTAGTGGCGTGATCTCGGCTCACTGCAACCTCCGCCTCCCGGGTTCAAGCGATTCTCCTGCCTCAGCCTCCCGAGTAGCTGGGATTACAGATGCCCTCCATCACACCCGGCTAATTTTTTGTATTTTTAGTAGAGACATCTTTTCACCACGTTGGTCAGGCTGGTCTTGAACTCCTGAGCTCAGGTAATCCACCTGCCTTGGCCTCCCAAAGTGCTGGGATTACAGGCGTGAGCCACGGCACCCGGCCTAGTTGGTTTCTTTCAATACGACCAGAGGTCCCTGGTCGCCTCCCTTCTGTCCCTCTACCTTCCTTTTTTGTCTCTCCTGCCTTCCTTCTCTTCTCTCCTGCCTCCATTTCCTTCCCTTTCTTTCCAGTCATGAGTCTAAAGGGTCAGTGCTGAGAACAGACAGGCCCAGGCAGCAGAGATGGGCTGTCCCCTCCCGGGCAGCTTGCAGGCGCTGGGGTTCCATTGCGTTCCTCTTCCGAGGTGTGGAGAGAGGCCTCCCCTGTAGGCTTGGCCAGGTCTGGTAGGTTTTTTGTTTGGTTTCCCATAAATCACCTTCCCAAACTGAGATCTGCTTCTTTGAGCTGATAAATATCTTTGTCTTGTGTGCCCAAGTTCAAAACCACCACCCTAGCAACAAAAACACACACTTGTTTTCAGCTGTTTCTATATGGGGTCACTTTTATGTATATTTTAGAGGCACAGCTTTTCCCCTCGTAGATCCTAACAGACAGACTCATTCCTGCAGAAGGTCCCATTGTCCTCCATGGGTAGAACTGACACAGCACGCATGTGTGTGTCCACATTAGATACGGAATTGAATCACAGTAGTGCAAGTTTAATGACAGAGGGAGAGAATAAAACCCTTTAAAATACTTTGCTTGATCAAAATTTCTAGGCCCCATACTTCATATTTGTTAATCCTCCTGGGAGAAAAGTGCTACAGTAATGACTAAAGCATGCTGAGTTTAGCCTATCTTTATTGAAAAGGAATTTTTTTTAAAGGAGTTTAATTTGAACAGCAGCTTCCGCCAGTCTCGCTGTAATTACGGCCTTCCGTTTCGATTGCAAGTTGTATCAAGCTCGGGAGAGCCATAGGGTGATGTGAGGGCTGGAGAGACAGGCAGGGAAGCCTTCTTTCTGGGAGGATTTCTATTGCTTTTATATAGAGATATATTCTTTTTTTCTAAGCCTCCACTTAAAATACAGGGTGAACAGTCAGATTGTCAGAGCAGGGCTTGGGGTGAAAGCCTATTATTGTTAATTTTTTTTTTCCATGACAAACTGCCTCTGGATTTTTGTTGTGTTGGTTTCCTGCCCTCCCCACGCCCCTGCTGGGATATGAGAATCAAAGCTCATCCCACAAGTGGAGAGAAGAGGCAGGTCACAGATCAGCATGCTGGTGGATTCCCCCCACTGTCCCCAGGATGTGCCGGTCAGTTTGTCCACCCTGTCTTTCCCAGCCCTGTGCCCTCCTAAGGGGTGTCTCAGGACCCAGCAGCCTACACTCAGTGTTGGATGATTCATGATCCATCCACTGGAGCCAGACATCTGCCAACCCTCATCCTCCAGCCCCAGCGCCGTGGGAACATCCTCTGTCTTGATCCTGCACCTACGTGGGTACAGAACTCAAAAAGCATCCCCTCCCACGATAGCAGGAGTGAGCAATTGGTGAGAATTTACAGATTTCATAGGGGAGACAGTTACAGGGGATCACGCCACAGCAAACTACTTCAGGATGCATTTTAGATGTTTTGTTTCTCGGCCAGGAGCGTTGGCTCATGCCTGTACTCTCAGCACTTTGGGAAGCTGAGGTGGGTATATCACCTGAGGTCTGGAATTTGAGACCAGCCTGGCCAACATGGCAAAACCCTGTCTCTACTAAAAATACAAAAATTAGCCAGGTATGATAGTGCGTGACTGTAATCCCAGCTACTCGGGAGGCTGAGGCATTAGAATCGCTTGAACTGGGGAGGCGGAGGTTGCAGTGAGCTGAGATCACACCACTGCACTCCAGCCTGGGCAACAGGGTGAGACTCCATCTTAAAAAAAAAAAAATAGATGTTTTGTTTCTCTAAAATCTTTCCTCTGAGTGTGTTTCTATTCCCTGTCCTCAGAAAGTACCTAACCTTGGTGGCTGTCCTCTCTTCTTTTATGCAGAGCAAAACGCTTTGTCTCAGCTCCTGGACTTGCACAAAAACCCAATATGGACCACAGCACAACACAGAGCTACTGGGTGAACCAGATCCACTTTCCATAAAAGGCAGTTTTATGATTATCTTTGACATATAAATAGGTCACTCAGCATCAGGGATGGATCAAAATATTTCTCTCCTCTGCCTAAGAGCAATAATTGAATGAACAGCTCTTCTTTGTTATTGAGGTTTTAATTGGTAAAACCTTTCATTGACAAAGCATTGAGGTTTTGTCAACGTTACGTCGCATTTAACACTCATTAGATGCCCTCCCTCTGAATCCACATCTCCCACTGTCTTTAATTAGTTCAGGAAATTCCTTGCAGTCCCCTCAATGCCAGCACTGATCTGGTGGAGACAGAACTGGAAGGGAGACCACTCAGGGAAAGTAAGAGGAGCTGCAAAGACACAAATGGGCCCTAACTGCTCTGCCCTCCTGCCTGGCTCGACAGTCTTCCTATTGCTTCAAGAAAAGTCCACACCTCTCAGCATGGTGTGCAAGGCCCCCCGCAGTCTGACGTCCATGGAGCTTCTGAACCTCCCCTCCTGCCCCTTTTCTCCTCTTCAGTCAGCTGGGTATGCACTCACCCCAAACAGGGATTCCCACGTAATGCTGGTCATGGGTGTTCTTCAATAGAGTTCCTTAAATTGTTGATCTCTAGGGTGCTCCAGGGCCTTGTAACTGGAGACCACTCCCCTTCTCACAGCAAAAGTGAACCCACCTTTGCTATTACCCTAGTGTACATGGGAGGGTGTAATTGACATGGGAGGGCGGAATCCTGAGTTGGACCTCAGACTCCCAGTCCTAGGACGAGGGTGGAGCCCCCCTGTCCCCACCCTGTTTGGGGGAGCTACTAACCTCTCTCACATACCATTCTTGGAGGGCAAAGTATGGGACACTGTTGGAGTCTTGTCCCCTGGGCTCTGTTCTCTGAGTTCTTCCCCACCTGCTGCGCAGAGCTGGAAACTGCAGCCCTACTTGCCAGGCTCTGAGAAGGTGTGCACCAGTAGCCATAGGGACTGGCTGTTGATTCAAGCAGGTTGCTGGAAATAATGGGCTGACACCTGGAATGGGGTAGGATTTGTCCCATTAACCTGGTCCACTTTGCCTGGCCCTGAGGGTGGGGCACAACTTCTCTCACCCTCATGCCACCTCAGGAATTCATGGCTCATGACAAGCACCTGAGAGAGGCTCTGTCGTCACCTTGCGTCCAACGCCTGGCACTGTCCAGTCCTGCAGTAAGATGTGTGTGAGATGTGGCTTGGACAGCACCAGGAAGGAGCATGAACTTACTACCTGACTGATATGGTTTGGCTGTGTCCCCACCCAAATCTCATATTGAATTGCAGCTCCCATAATTCCCATGTGTTGTGGGAGCGACCCGGTGGGAGATCATTGAATCATGTGGGAGGTTTCCCCCATACTGTTCTTGGGGAAGTGAAGAAGTCTCATGAGATCTGATGTTTTTGTAAGGGGAAACCCCTTTTGCTTGGTTTTCATTCTCTCTTCCCTGCCAGCACGTAAATGTGCCTTTTGCCTTCCGCCATGATTGTGAGGTTTCCCCAGCCACGTGGAACTATGAGTCCATTAAACCTCTTTTTCTTTATAAATTACCCAGTCTTGGGTGTGGATTTATCACCAGCATGAGAACAGACTGATGCACTGATACCTGGCATGGCTGGGAGGGATGCCTTCCTGTCTTGAATTTGCACTTGTCTCACCTCTGGCCCCACCAGCCAGGGGGTTGGGGCCAAGAGCTGAGGGGCAGCTTTGGTCCTCAGTGAGGGCTGGCCCAGAGGCTCTAATCTATGACCCTAACCTATTTTCTGACTGATCCACATCTTCACCACTGAGGAATATTCCACAGGACATATGCAGCCCATCTTTTCTACCATCCCGCTGGACAGTAGTAACTGACATGGGAGGGTGAAGCCTTGAGTTGGACGTCAGGCTCTGTGTCCTAGGAGGAGGGTGGACCCCCCATCCCCACTCTGTTTGCGGCAGCTGCTAACCTCTGTCTCTGTAACTATTTCTTTTTTCATCCCTAAGACTTGAGCTTTCAGCAGTATTCTCTTTCTTTAAAATTTCTATGGCCTCCACTTTCTCCTCTTCCACTGGGGCTAATCACAAAGCTTCTGGAAGGCCCTCAGGCTGTTCATGGAGCCTGAGGTTGTTTGTGAACTGTCAGTTTTTCCAAGCAGACTTCTGGGTGTGTTGTGCTAGGCTTCCTGACGTCTTTGCCTCCTTCTCCACTGCCTTGCCACAGCTCCCTCCAATGTCACTCCTGCTCGTGGGTCTCTTCACCCACTTTTCTCCAGGCACTGAGAAACTTAACTTTTCCCAAATCCTCCCAGAACTCTTTATTCTAACAGATCTGCCTCTTCTTTCAGGAAGCTATCTGATACGAACAATGTTTGTGTTCCCTCAAAGTTCATTTGTTGAAGCTTTAACCCCCAAGGTGATGGTATTTGGAGGTGGGGCCTTTGGGAGGTGATTGGGTCCTGACAGTGGAGCCCTGATCAATGGTATTAGTGCCCTTATCAGAGACACAAGAGAGATGATCTCTCTCTCCATCATATGAGGCTATAGCAAGAAGGTGGCATCTGTAAACCAGGAAGAGAGCCCTCCCTAGGAACCGAATCAGCTGGCACCTTATATTGGACTTCCCAGCCTTCAGAACCATGATATATAAATGTGTAAGCCACTGGTTTGTGCTATTCTGTTATAGCTCTTCAAGCTAAGACATCATCTATGTTTGAACATTTTGTGCCAGAGCTGGGCACTGTGGTGCATTCCTGGAACCTCAGCACTTTGGGAGGCTGAGACAGGAGCACTACATGAGGCCAGGAGTTTGAGATCAGCCTGGGCAACATAGCGAGACCCCTGTCTTTAGAAAGAAAAAAAAAACTATTAGCCTGGCATGACGGCATACTTGTAGTTCCAGCTATTTGACAGGCTGAGGTGGGAAGATATCTTGAGTCCAGGAATTTGAATCCAGCATGGGCAACGTAGCAAGATCTCCTCTTTAAAAAAAAAAAAGGAAGAAAAGAAAATTTTGTGCCAGAAGAGGAGTGCTCACACGCACCTTCTAAGAAGATTCCAGAGCCAAGTTCCCAGCTTCCCATTCCAAGTCCTTCTTGCTTTGAGAGGCGATTCCAATCTCCATAACCACGGCTCTGGATGCCAAACAGCTCTGCAGTGTGGAAGGACTCAGCTCTGACTCCGTGGGACTCTAGATGTGATTCAGGCACAGCTTTGCTTCAAGGTTTGGAGATCCAAGATGGTAGCCTTTCCCCCTTTTCTTCTATAACCCATGCAACAGGCTCCGTATCTTTTTGCCCAGGATGTGAGCTAAGAGTGGGAGGAGAGAGCCTAAAGGACTCTCCCTTATTATTTTTTCAGCCATTCAAGGGGGCTCATAGCCCATGCTAAAGATGATTTTCTTGCCTGGCTTAGCTGGAGCTGGGGGTTGGGGCTTAGTCTATGCCTATAGCTGGTGACCAGCTTGGCCACTATCCCCTTAAATTAAACACAAATATGAGCACAGGAGAGACCAGGGTGTCCACATAGATTTTAAGGTCTTTGGTGAGAAGTCAAAGCTTCAGAGGTAGGGGTGAGAAAAGAAAAGTCAGGCAATAGACACTCCTCCCATGCCTAGTCCTGGTCTGGTGACCTTGTATCCCTTTTACTCTGAGAGCATGGCCATCTGGGCTCAGGCCTTTGCGAGGAGGACACTCCTGGCCCGGCACGTTGTGCCCTCTCTGCCTTACTGTTTCCTTCCCACCCAGTCTTTCTGCCCTTTGAACTCCTTCCTTTTCCCTCACTCCCCTTCTCCTCTGCTCCACTTCCACCCTCAGACTGTCCTAGAATTTGAGAAGTTTCTAGTTTCTTCTGCTATTTTGTAAGCTTTCTTCACCTCTGGAGACAGTCACGAGCCAGGTACACCATCCGTTCTGCTGCCTGGTGGATGACAGGGGTGGCGGTGGGGATTTTCTGCTCTCAGTTGCAATCGCCCTTTTCCCCCTTTGATTTACTTTAAGTTCCTAACATCAGTCAGATACATCTTACATTGCAAGGGGTCATTTCTGCCAAAAGTCCTCATCAGTTTCACATTTGAGATTCAGAGCCTCCCTGCTGGCCTAACACCAACCTTATTATGCAACAGGAAGTCCTCCACAGCCCCTGCCCCCACCCCCAGCACTGCCTTCTGACTGGGTTACCTTGAAGCACCTTCATCCATTGAGTCAGCTCTGAGGGGCCTCAGGCCCAGCGTCTCTCTGGCCACAGGAGAGGGGCGAGAATGGGGGCTTGGTTGCGCTGCCACACGTGAGATTGGAGGCCAGGTACGGTGGCGCACACCTGCGATCCTAGCACTTTGGGAGGCTGAGGTGGGAGGATTACTTGAGGCTGGGAGTTTAAGACCAGCCTGGGCAACATAGCAAGACTCTGTCTCTATAAAATTATCTGAGCATGGTGGTGCATGCCTGTAGTCTCTCTTACTCAGGAGGCTGAGGCAGGAGGATCACTTGATCCTGGCAGGTTGAGGCTGCAGTGAGCTGTGATCACACCATTGCACTCCAGCCTGAGTGACAGCATGAGACCCTCCCTGTCTTAAAAAAAAATATATTGGAGATGACTGAGAGGTGGTCTTCTCTGAGACCTGCCATTTTACAGACAAGAAGCCTGAGGCTTTGAGAGATTAGGTGACTTGCTGAATCCCACTGTCAACAAAGGCATGGCGGAATTGGGGGTGGAATTGATCTCCTCTTGGAGGTTGCAGATTGATGCACACTTCCTGGGCTGCCTTGGAGGCATGGGTTGAGGTGTAGTCCATCCTTCAATGGCCCTCACCATTGGCTCCTGGCCTCCACTCCGATACTTCGCTGGGACAGATGTCATCTCCAGAGGTGGCCCACATACCTTTGCTGAACATGTCTTTCCTTCATGGAAATGCAATTAGTCTCTCTGTGGTTTCCACCCTGAGGTCCTGGTTCTTCCTCTCAGAGTCAGCACCCTCCTGCCCTGATAGCAGTGGTCCTGGGAAGTGGCCGTCTGTCTCTCTGCCTTCTCTCCTCCTTGTCTCCCTCCCTCGTGGGAAGCCTCAGGGCTCTGCACATACGCTCCGGGGGCACCCCCTTCTAAACAGGAGAAGCACACTGCTTTCTCTGTGTCTCCCACCAGATGCATGGGAGCTTTTCCCACACCCACACATTCTCCAACTCTCTGGACACCACCTGGGTGTCTTCAATGCAGCTATGACACTGACCAGCTGGATTAACGCGGGCCCCACAGGTGAAGGGCTCAGTGCCACGAGACTGTCCCTCACCCCGTGTCAGATGCCTGTCATAGCAGTGGGCCTCCAGGTCACCCACACTTCTATTTGACTTGGCTACAAATCAGGGGCTCCCATAACCCCATCCTCAGGCTGGATCTTTTGCTATGATGACTCACAGAATGCAGAAAACTTTGACTGGTTTCTTATGAAAGATATGATAGAGGATGCCAATGGGCAGCCAGATGAAGAGTGCACAGGGTGAGGTCCGGAAGGGTCCTGGGCACAGGAGCTTCTTCCCCGTGGAGTCGGGGTCTCCCCCATGGAGTCGGGGTCTCCCACCTTGCTGGCTGGTGGGAATGCTCACCAACCCAGAGGCTCTCCAAACCTCGTCTTCTAGGGATTTTGTGAGGGTTAGGCATGATGGATTATTCTTTTCTTGGAGGGGGACAGGGTCTCTCTCTGTTATCTAGGCTGGAGTACAGTGGTGCAGTCACAACTTGGTGTAGCCTTGACTTCTGGGGGCTCAAACAATCCTCCTCCTTCAGCCTCCCCAGTACCTGGGTCTGCAGGCATGTGCCATCATGTCTAGCTAAGTTTTAAATTTTTTGTAGAGATGGGGTTTTACTAGGCTGCCCAGGCTGGTCTCAAACTCCTGGGCTCAAGTAGTCTTCCCATGTTAGCCTCCCAAAGTGCTGGCATTGCAGGCATGAGTGTAATGCACCTCGCGGGCATTCCCTATTATTAGCTCAATCTCCAGCCCTTCTCCCTTCCCCGAGGATAGGCATGGAGCTTGAAAGTTTCAAGCTTCTAATCCTGGCTTGGTCTTTCTGGTGACCAGCCCCCACCCAGGAGCCCACCAAGAATCGCTCATTAGAACAAAAGATGCTCCTATCCTCCCAAAGCGTTTAGGAGCTCTGTGTCAGATACTGGGGTCAAAGACCAAATATTAGAACCAGGGATGTGCTTAGTACTTTTGTCATTCAGGAAGTTTTAAGGGTTTTAGCAGCTCTGTGCCAGGAACCAGGGACAGAGACCAAAGATGGATTTTTTTTTGGTGACACATCTTCCCTGTCCATTTGTGGGGCTGAGATCCAGGTGTTGTCTGGCGGGCTCAGAGCACACCGGATTGCATGAGTCCCTTTGGCGGGCACATTGCCTTGCCCTCTGCTTTCAGGCAGCCCATGTGTGGCTGAGCAGGAAAGAGTCCACAGTGCTGGAAGCCTGATGTAGGGAGCTGTCACCACCTGCCACTGCAGCCCCCCAAGCTGCTCCTGCCAGGCCAGGAGTGCAGCCAGCCAGGGAGCGAGGCCGGAGCCAAACAAAGATGCAGATGCTGCTGCCGGAAGCAGGAGAGGAGGCCGCGGCCAGCTTGGCATCCCGATTGGCATCTTGGCCAGCGGGGCTCCAGGGAGGAATGCTGGGCAGTGGATGGCTTGTGAAGCAGACAGATAAAGAGGTCGTGAGTGGATGGCTCTCCACACGGCCACTGACAGGCAAAGATGGCAGTGAGCGGCTATCTCAATTGCGCCGCCAGGGCACTTTGCCATCTGAGGCTTGGGCTCCAGAGGTGGCCAGCAGCACTGTTCCCACAAAAGGTGGAGCCGTTGGAATTTCTGGTTGGAAAGCCAGTTTTTGAAGGATGATTTCTCAGCTCCTCTAATTAATGAGAAGCAGAGATTTCAGGTTGGCAAATGGAGCTCCCTCTGGCTGGATGCAGGTTTTCGTGCTCTCCTGCTGCCTTCAAGTCCTTAGAAAATGTTTGGGGGAAAAAGCCTTTAAATAGGCTCCAGTTTTCTAATTTAATGGGAATGTATCGGGCTGAATGGAGGTGCTCCAAAGAGGCCCCCACCCCCACCTTTGGGCAGCACCTAGGCTAGGCTCTCTCCTCTGGTTTTCCAGCCTGCAATCATCTTAAACCCTGGGTGGATTATTTCCCTGCTCTCAAAAATTCCATAGTGCTCCCAAGTCCCAGTACAGTAGAATCTAAATGCCCTATGTGGGCATCCACGGTCCCTGTGGCATTCCTCTCTTCCAGGTCAAAATAATTCCAGTTTCTAAAGAGACATTTCCCAAGGGGACACAATGTACTCTTCCTCAAACCTCTAGGGGCTGGGTGGAGGCCGTGGGGACCACCTCCCGTGCAGCCATTGCGCTGGGGTCCGGGACACAGCCCCGCCCTGAACAGCTAACTCCCCTACTCGGCTTCCCTGGCTACCAGCCCTGCCTGGTTCATTTCCCATGGGCGCAAATGTCAAGGAATGTCAGAGCTTCGTGTGGCCTGGTCACTCTATAAAGGAGTTGCTGAGGCCCGGAGAGGGCAAGGAGCGTGATCCAGGTCATACAGCCAGTTGCTACTGAGCACAGACTTCCCTGCATTGGGAGAGTGGGGGGTCACACCCCACCCCCCTGCCGTGGGTGCCTCTTGAATCTCTCTCAGTGCTGGGCACAGAGTGGCCTGTGTCACAAGTGCTGCTTGGTTGATCCATTTCCTCCTGACTTCTTTTGGCTGTCTCTTTTAACCCATTTATGTCTGAGGTTGCAATTTTTTGAATTTTTGCAATCAGACCTTGGCAATGACCTTGAGCAGTAGGATATAAATAACTACCACATGCTTGGCATTCCAATAATGGAACACTAGGCATAAATGAGAAATGACTCTGGCATGAGCGAATCTTGTTGGAAGAAAAGACCCTTGGAGAATGGGGAGAGGGTTTCTCGCCATCTTCCCAGTGGTCTTTGCCTCTCTTCTAGCTGATTCCAGAGACAATCCCAATACGGCCTGTCCAGAGGCCTGGCTGGCACTGGGACCTGCTTTCTGAAGTGTCCCTGGCTGCTGCTCTGGGGATCGTGGGTGGTCATCTCCCCCATAAGCAGGATGCATGGCCCCTCATCAGGCGGTGAATCCAAAGCTCAGCAGTCTGCACTCCTTTGCAAAAAACCCAGCTCTTGTGTGTCCTGTGGCCCTGTGGAGAGGGTTGTGCAGGGCCACGCTGGCAGTGCCACTCTTGAAGCAGGAGGTGGCCCAGGATTCATGACCCTAATTACTCCTCTTCCAGGGTTGATCATGGAGGTGGCAGGGACAGTGGGTTCCCTCTTTCCTTTCATGTGCTCCCCCAGTAGGAGTTCTCACAAGGGGTTGATTTTGCACTCTCATTAAAAGCAGCACAGGCTGGGCGTGGTGGCTCACGCCTGTAATCCCAGCACTTTGGGAGGCTGAGGCAGGCGGATCACAAGGTCAGGAGTTCAAGACCAGCCTGGCCAACATGATGAAACTCTGTCTCTACTAAAAATACAAAAATTAGCTGGGTGTGGTGGTGCACACCTGTAATCCCAGCTACTGGGGAGGCTGAGGCAGGAGAATTACTTGAACCCCGGAGGCAGAGGTTGCAGTGAGCCGAGATCTCACCACCGTACTCCAGCCTGGGCCACAGAGTGAGACTCCATCTCAAAAAAACAAAACAAAACAAAAAAAGCAGCACATTAGAGCCAACAAGGTCTGGGGGAAGAATCTACTGACCTGAGGCCTCCGGGGAAACTGGGCATTTGTGTGTGGGAAGCCTACAGACCGAGTGAGAGCCCTGGGGTCTGTGTCCTAGGCCCAGGCATGTCTCTGACTTGCTGTGGGATCTTGGACAAGTGGTTTGACTTCTTTGATTCTCAGCTTATTCATTTGTGATAATCTATGTTTCTATCCTGGCTATACAGGAACTGCCAGAGCAATGTGGGAGCACTTGTTCATAATAACAGATTCTACTTTGTGCTCAATTTGGACCAGCCCTTTTAATACAGCACTGCTAAGAGTCACCACTTTTGTCAACCCCACTTAATAAACAAGGAACCTGAAGCTCAGAGAGGTTCAGTAATTTGTCCAAGGATGCACAGCTAGTGCATGCAGAGCTGGATCTGAGTCCAGGGCAAGGGCTCCTAACACTGGGTTACACTGCCTTTGAGAACTTCGGCTTGCAGCTCTGCCATTTTCCAAATCAGTAACATGGAGCAATAGTACCGGTTTCCATCCTCCCCCACACAGATGCTCTGAGGCCTCAGTGGACTTAAAGACTCTGGCAAAAATTCCAAATATCCTCAGTTTTCCCAGCCTCAGTGATGATTCCTCTGCCATCGGGTTGCCTGGCGGGGATGGAGCGTGGCCCAGAGTGGAGGACAGCAGCCTGGGACCTGCCGCCGTCTCCGAGTTGGTCCCTGCACGGCTCTCAGTGAATGGAGGAAAACCGTTTAAAAGTCCCAGGGTTGGATTTCTCATCTGTAAAATCAGGAGGTTGAACTAGATCAAGGGTTCTCAAGTCCAGCTGCACCTGAGAAATATTTGGGGGAGTTTTTAAAAGACATCAATGCCCAGGCCCACCCCAGACTGATCGACTCGGCCCACGGGGCTGCTCCCACCTTCTCACAGCTCCTGGGAGTGAGGAAGGTGACGTGCACCCCAGCCTGGAACCCCCAGCCCAGGCAATCCCCAGGGCCTCCCTGAGGACCTCTGAACGTCTATGTCATTAGAATGCATTTGAGTGTCTACTCTCATTCCAGACTTGAAGTAATTTGTACAATCCAACCTCACACTGAATTAAAATCAACTTGGAGGCCAGGTACAGTGGCTCACACCTGTAATCCCAGCGCTTTGGGAGGCTGAGGCAGGCAGATCACTTGAGGCTGGGGGTTTGAGACCAGCCTGGCCAACATGGTGAAACTCTGTCTGTACTAAAAATACAAAAATTAGCCAGGTGTGGTGGCAGACGCCTGTAATCCCAGCTACTCGGGAGGCTGAGGTGGGAGGATTGCTTGAATCCAGAGGTGGAGGTTGCAGTGAGTCGAGATCACACCACTGCACTCCAGCCTGGGCGACAGAGTACGTGAGACTCCGTCTCAAAAAAAAAAAAAAAAAAAAAAAAAAATCAACTTTGAGAGTGGAATGGTGGAGGCAGAGTGACTATAACGTGAAGGCCAGGGCTTGGGGTCGGGAGATTTTTATTCTGTTCTTGGTCCTGGCGATTTTTATTTAATTCTCTGCCTTGGCAAATGGAGACACCAGTTTCTCTCATGCCATCTCCTCATCTGTTAGAGAGCACGCTGCCTCCTCGACAGAGATTCGCAGCTGCACGCCCTGTGTGGGCCAGCTCTGATTTCCTCAGCCCACCGGCGTGGAGATGCCTCCCTTCCCCGACCCCCTACTCTCCGTCTCTTTAGCAACTCACGCTACCGTTATGGCTGCAATGAATTGAAAATCTGCAAGAGATTTTTTTTTTTTTTTTTTTTTTTTTTTTTTTTTTTTTTGGAAAAGCAATTCATGACACCTCATGAAGAAATGAGTCCCCCTGGAATATTCTGTCCCATTATTTCTAACCCTTGGGCACATGCATCCTAATGGGGAGGAATATTTCACAGATTGGCAGAAATACACAAATAAGAGCTTTGGAGTCCAAAGGCTTGTGCTCAGATCCACATCTGCCATCGACTAGCCATGGGACCTTTGGGATGAGACTTACACTTACTTCTGAAACCTCTGTCTGCTCTCTAGAATGGGGATGAAATGATCTGCCTTGCAAGGAGTTTGCGAGAAGACAGTGATGGACATGCAGTGTCTTCAGCCTTGATGACTCAGGAGGAGGAGGAGGAGGAGGAGGAAATGGAACAGCTCCCCTCAAAAGCACTCAGGGGAGGTCACAGCTGTGTCCTCATCTGGTCCCAGAGTGTTCTCAGTGGGAGAGTAAAACAGGTGCAATGTCTCCAGGTGTAACATGATGAACGATGTCTTGTTTTTTGAAGCGGGTGATAGGAATATTGGGTACAGCATTGCTGTGGGTGAATGTTTGTATCCCCCTGAAATTCATACACTAAAATCCTTGCCCTCAAGGTGATGGAGGTAGGAGAAGGGTTTTTTGAGAGGTAACTAGGTAATGAGAGGGCAGAGCCTTCATGATGGGACTAGTGAGTTTATAAAAGAGGACGCAGGAAGCTGCCTCACCCTTGCCACCGTATGAGGACACAGTGAGAAGACCACTATCCATGTGAGTCCTCACCAGACCCCAGATTTGCTGGTGCCTTAATCTTGGGTTTCCCAGCCACCAGAACTAGGAGAAATAAATTTCTGCTGTTTATAAGCCACAAGCCACCTGGTCTATGGCATTCTTTTTTTTTTTTTTTGGGAAGACAAGGTCTGCACACTGCTCTGTCATCCAGGCTGGAGTTCAGTGGCAATTCACAGGTGTGATCATAGCTCACTGCAACCTCGAACTCCTGGGCTCAAGCGATCCTCCCATCTCAGCCTCCTAAGTAGCTGGGACCACAGGTGCATGCCACCACACCTGGCTGGTATTCTGTGATAGCAGCTTGAACACACTAGGACAAGCATGATTTGAGGAGAAAAGTCTCCACATTGGTTTTCTGTGTGGTTTTCAGCCATTTATACAACAAATATTTATCGAGGGCCTACTTTGTACCCGGCGCTCCTCCAAGTCAGGGGTTAGCATGCTTTTTCTGTAAGGGGCCAGGTGGTAAGTATTTAGGGTGTTGGCCATATGGTATCCATCACAAAACCCTGCTGCCGTTGTAATGCAAAGCAGCTACGGACACCACGTAAACAAGTGAGTGTGGCTTCCTTCAACAAGACTTTGTTTATGAAAACAGGCTGCAAGCCTGCGCAGTGGTGCATGCCTATAGTCCCAGCTACTTGGGAGGCTGATCTGGGGAGGATCCTGCCCTAGAAACCTCCCCAAGAACCACCATGCTCCTCCTCCCACAAGGACTGAATTCTCATTTTGTGCCTTTTTGGCTCATTTGCTTGTCACCATCTCTGCCTCTCTCCCTGTATCTCTGCGCCAAGTCTTAGAGGGCGGGATCCGTGTCTTCCACTCCTCTGGGCCTAGGAATTTGAGACCAGCCTGGGCAACATAGCAAGACTGTCTCTTTAAACTAAAACCCACCAAACAGGCTACAGGCCAGATTTGACCTCCAGGTGGAGTTTGCTAACTCTTGCTCTAGGTGCCCGGGACCTATCAGGGAATAAAAACTAAAACCAAACTCAATTAGCCAGTCTCTGTGGAATTTATATTCAAGTGGGGGAAGGCAGACAATAAACAGTAATATAATCAATATGTACATTTCTGCATCTGTGAGAAGGTGAGATCGTGGTATAGAGAAACACAGCAGGGTTCAGCAGCGTGTGCTGGTGTCCGCTGTGCACATCTGTTTGCGGTGAGCTCATGTTGCTCACTGGAAATCTGCCGTGATGGGTGATGGGACTGCTTACCCCAGAGAGATCAGCCGGGGCTACGCCTCAGGGCTCCCCGCTGGGAGCTGGTTGTTAAACATTCACCAGCACATCACTGCCATTAGGGGATGCGGAGTAATGTGTTTTAATTTTTGGAAGACGGGTCTGGGTAGGTCTTCTTGAGAAGGTGACATCTGAACAAAGAATTGAAGGAGGGTGGGGTGAGCCCGTGGCTTCCGGGCGAAAGGGTGTTCCCTGTGGATGGAGTAGTGGCGGTGGGAGGTGCTGGACTGCTGGAGGAGTAGCAAGGATGGGGGCAGGAGACCAGGACCGCGGACGGTGCAGATCAGGTGAAGCCCTGGCAGGAGGGGAGGCTATGGCAGGAGTCCAGGTATGAAATGATGGCTACTCTGTGCACAGTGGTAACAGTAGTGGCACCAGTGTGACATGGTGACACATCTGATGGCAACTGGGAGAAAAGGAGTCATGTGCTTAGGTGTTTGGGCTTAGTAACTAGAGGGAGGAGGTTGGCTTTTTTATTTTAAGACAGTCTTGCTCTATCGCCCAGGCTGGACTGCAGTGGCGTGAACTTGGCTCACTGCAACCTCCACCTCCCAGGTTCAAGCAATTCTTGTGCCTCAGCCTCCTCAGTACCTGGGATTATAGGTGTGCACCACCGCACCCGGCTAATTTTTGTATTTTTAGTAGATAGGGGGTTTCGCCATGTTGGCCAGGTTCTCTCGGACTCCTGGCTTCAAGTGATCTGCCCGCTTCGGCCTCCCGAAGTGCTGGGATTACAGGTGTGAACCACCACGCCCAGCCTGTTGTTATTAACTAAAAGGAAGGATCAGATATCAAGTTCTGACAGAAGTTTGAAAGGTGGCCAAAATCCTAGTGAAGATGTTGATGAGGAGTCAGATATTCAAGTCTGGACTTCCGAAGGGAGATCTGGCCGAGCGTGGGGGCTCACGCCTATAATCCCAGCACTTTGGGGGGCTAAGGTGGGAGGATTGCTTGAGGTCCAGAGTTCAAAACCACCCTGGCCAACTTAACAAGACCTTGTCTCTACAAAAAAATTAAAAATTAACAGCATAGTGGCACATGTCTGTAGTCCCAGCTACTTGGGAGGCTGGGGTGGGAGGATCGCTTGATCGCTTGAGTTGAAGGCTGCAATGAGCTATGATGGCACCACCACACTCCAGCCTGGGCAACAGAGCAAGACCCTGTCTCAAAAAAGCAAAAAAAAAAAAAGATATCAGCCAGGAGTTGTCTATTTGTGGGTGATTTTTCACTCATCAGAGGAATGGGCACCAATGGAGTGTGGAGGAACATTGAGGACTGAGCCCCGGCGTTGCCAATGTTTGGAAATTGAGAAGATCAAAGGTGCCCACAAAGAGGACAGAAAATGAATGACCAGGTAAGGAAGGAAGAAATGATTCTAATGTCTAAGTAGAAACCGTTGGGAATCATAATTCGAAATCTAGCTCAGGCCAGGTGCGGTGGCTCACACCTGTAATCCCAGCACTTTGGGAGGCTGAGGCCGGAGGATCACCTGAGGTCTGGAGTTGGAGACCAGCCTGGCCAACACGGTGAAACCCCATCTCTGCTAAAAATACAAAAATTAGCTGGTCATGGTGGTGTGTGCCTATAGTCCCAGCTACATGGGAGGCTGAGGCACGAGAATTACTTGAACCCAGGAGGCGGAGGTTGTAGTCAGCTGAGATCACACAACTGCACTCCTTCCTGGGCAACAGAGTAAGACTCTGTCTCAAGAAAACAAAAAATAATAAAAAATAAAAACAAAGTTTAGCTCAGTCTCCTCTTCTGGGTATCCTCCATAACCACTCTACCTCCACTGCTCTTCCCCTCCTGTGAGCCTCTCCCGTAGCTTCTACACAACTGCTCCTTGGGGGCATCTCATATCCTGTCTTGGGTCAACCAGTGGTCCCAAGAGGAGGCTGGCTCAGTGGTGTGGTAGTTCACACCTGTAATCCCAGCTCTTTGGGAGACCCAGGCAGGGGGATCAGTTAAGGCCAGGAGTTCAAGGCTAACCTGGGCAACATAGTTGCCCTGTTAGAGAGCCTGTCTATAAAAACAAAATTAAGAATTAACAGAGCATGGTGGTGAGTGTCTGTAGTCTCAGCTACTCAAGAGGCTGAGATGGGAGGATCGCTTGAAGTTGGGATGCCGAGGCTGCAGTAAGCTATGTTTGCACCACTGCATTCCAGCCTGGGCGACAGACAGAGACCCTATCTCTAAAAATAAAAAAAATAAAAAGAGGCCAGGCGCGGTGGCTCACACCTGTAATCCCAGTACTTTGGGAGGCTGAAGCAGGCAGATCACCCGAGGTCAGGAGTTCGAGACCAGCCTGGCCAACATGGTGAAACTCTCTCTACTAAAAATACAAAAATAAGTTGGGCGTGGTGCCGGGCACCTGTAATCCCAGCTACTCAGGAGGCTGAGGCAGGAGAAACGCTTGAACCTGGGAGGCGGAGGTTGCAGTGAGCCGAGATCACACCATTGCACTCCAGTCTGGGCAACAAGAGTGAAATCCTGTCTAAAAAATAATAATAAAATAAAAAATAGAGAAAGAAGAATGTCTTTGGCTTTCTGAGGGAAAGCCTCAGGGAAGACCCGTAGGTTCCCCAACCCTCATCCCACCCAATACCCGAGTCACCTTACCGACAGCACCCATGGGCTCCTGGCTATGGCTCCCTGGTTGGGCAAAACCTTTCCCTCCCATTGTTCCTTGGGAAATGTAGGAGGTGGTGTGTGGCTTCTTCAAGAGAATATGTAGGGACTCTAGAGCTGAACCCAAGGAACGAGGCTGTGTTCCCTGGGGACCCTCCAGCAGCCCAGGTCGCCCTCACACATTCGCAGATAGATCCAGAGCCCCTGACCTCATCGCGCACTCCTGAGATCAGCCATGCACAGAGGCATTCTCCAGGCTGCAGTCACGGAGAACCACTTTTAGTTCTCCCATCAAAGACCATGGCATTCACCCTCGAAGTGAACCCCAAGATGGCAGATGAGGAGTGGGGATGTCTATCAAGTTGCCTGATGCCTTCTGTCACCGGATTTTCTCTGGGCCAACTATGCTGTTAGCTTTTGTCCTTGAGGTTCATTCACACGTCGAGAGAACTCTAGTCCAGGCACATTTTCCTTCTGTGTGGTCCCTATGGCCAGGATGTTCCCCAAGAACCACCATTGTTTCTCTTTCTGTGAGGACATCGCCGTAATTTTTTTTTTGAGTCAGGGTCTCGTTCTGTGGCTCAGGCTGGGTTCAGGTGATCCCCCGACCTCAGCCTCCCAAGTAGCTGGCGCTAAAGGTAAACCACCACGCCTGGCTAATTTTTTGTACTTTTTTTGTAGAGACAGGGGTTTCATCATGTTGCCCAGGCTGGTCTCGAACTCCTGAGCTCAAGTGATCTGCCTGCCTCCTTCTCCCAAAGTGCTGGGATTACAGGCATGAGCCACTGTAGCAGGCAGTCCTCTTTTTGTGCTCTTCGTGATGCATTTGTTTGTCACTTTCTCTACCTCTCTCCCTGTATTTTTTTTCTTTTTCTTTGAGATGGAGTCTCGCCCTGTCACCCAGGCTGGAGTGCAGTGGCCCCACCTCGGCTCACCACAAGCTCTGCCTCACAGGTTCAAGGGATTCTCCTGCCTCGGCCTCCCGAGTAGCTGAGATTACAGGCACCCACCACCATGCCTGGCTAATTTTTTGTATTTTTAGAAGAGATGGGGTTTCACCATGTTGGCCAGGGTGATCTTGAACTCCTGACCTCAGGTCATCCACCCACCTCGGCCTCCCAAAGTGTTGGGATTACAGGCATGAGCCACCGCACCAGGCCTGTATTTCTGCACCAAGTCTTTGAGGCAGGATCGATGTCCTCTATTGTTCTGTAAATCTGCTCTTCATATTGCAGCCAGGGGACTGACCTCTCTCTAAAGCTCCAAGGCCATGTGCTTTTTCTTAAAACCAGGACTCAAAACAGTGCCCTGCACACGGTTGAGCTCAATGGTGGTTTGAATGAAGGGAACCCTTTGAAAATGCTCTCTCTTTGCCTCCAGCCTCTGCAAAGACAAGACCTTTGTGGCCACGAATTTGTCATGGACTTTCTCCTACCTGGCTAGCAGAGGAGGTCTGATTCTTGCAGCCGGCTTCCCTGTGGTTTCTGCTTTCTGTTGTAGGGGCAAAAGGAAGGCCTCTCCTTCACTCTCAGAAGGTTTGCTGAAAAATCAACTCACAAAATGCAAGTTAATGGGAGAAAAGTTGTTAAAATGTGCACGGGAGCCTTCAGAATGAAGACCACCTCCAATGCAGAAGCTTGTATACCATCTGGAAGACCATCCCCATGCAGAGGCTCATATACCATCTGGAAGACCACCCCCAATACAGAAGCTTGTACATCATCTTGGAGACCACCCCAATGCAGAAGCTCATATACCATCTTGGAGACCCCCAATGCAGAAGCTTGTATACCATCTTAAAGACCACCCCCATGCAGAAGCTCGTATACCATCTTGGAGACCACCCCCAATGCAGAAGCTTGTATACCATCTTAAAGACCACCCCCATGCAGAAGCTTGTATACCATCTTGGAGACCACCCCCATGCAGAAGTTCATTTACCATCTTGGAGGCCACCCCCAATGCAGAAGCTCGTATACCATCTTGGAGACCACCCCCAATGCAGAAGCTTGTACATCATCTTGGAGACCCCCAATGCAGAAGCTTGTATACCATCTTAAAGACCATCCCCATGCAGAAGCTTGTAAACCGTCTTGGAGACCACCCCCATGCAGAAGCTCATATACCATCTGGAAGACCACCTCCATTGCGAAGCTTGTATACCATCTTGAAGTTACAGAAGGAATGTGGGCTCAGAGCATGGCCAAAAATAGGTTATGGTGCTAAATCAGGTTATAGTGGCCAGATGGTTATAGAAGAGAGAGAAGAAAAGGTCTGGCTAGCAAAGCCGGTCTTGTTATGTAGATGAAAGCTCACAGGTAGCAGCCCCCAGAGAGAATAGATGGGAAATGTTTCTTTCCGACGTTTAAAGGTCTCAGTCTCTCAGTTCATCTTTTGTAGTTCCGGACAAGGGAAGGTCTGGCTGCATCAGTGCAGACTTTTCTACAGATGCACCTTTTCCCCAAAAAAGACAGCTTTGCAGGGCTGCTTCTTCATTGAGTTGGCCCTCTGACAGCTATCTCAAAATATGTCAAAGAAATATATTTTGGAGTAGAAAATGTTTTGATTTCCTTCACTGTCATCCAGGTTTATATAATATTCAGTCATTTAGGCTGTTCCCTCCTCTTCCACCAATTCAGGCACAGACCCTGGACAAGGCCCATGGTGAGAGAGCTGGGCAGAGCTTGGGCCATTTCCCCTGCTGTGGACACCATCCTGGGAAGGACTACATTTTAGCGACAGCACAGCGGAGTAAGATGAGCAAGATGCTGGTGACAGACCCAGCACTTGTGTGGTCTTGGGGATTACTCAGTCTCTTCAAGCCTCAGTTTCCCTGTTGAATATTGAAGATAAGAACCATGACTCAAAGTTGATTGGGTGACATAGGTAAATATCCGGCATGATTTTGCCCATAGTAGGTGTAATGGGTTTGTTACTGGAAAGGGGCCCTGATCCAGACTCCAAGAGTGGGTTCTTGGATTTCATGCAAGAGAGACTTTGGGGCAAGGCCATAAAGTGAAAGCAAGTTTGTAAAGGAAGTCAAGAAGCAAAAGGAACAGCTACTCCGTAGGCAGAGCAGTGTCATGGGCTGCTCAACGGAGAATGCTTATGGTTGGTTCCTGATCGTTTGCTAAAAAGGGAGTGAAGAAGTGAGGACGTGAGGAAGTAGGCAGGGCTAAGTCTCGAGCCCCACCTAAGATACCTGAGGCAGCTCCCGCACCTCCTGCCAGGGAAAGAGGCCAGGGCCCTGGGTACACAGTGTGGTGATGGCAGCCTGGGCTTGGGCCGGCTCCAGCATCCGCGTCCCCTCCCCAGCCTTCCTCCCTGGGGGAGTCCCACCTTCATTGCACCCGTCTATCCCTCCTGCCCTCCTGATGAAGTCAGGAGGAGCACGGTTGGTGGCGAATCCCCTCTGCGGGGATTCTGAATTTTCTCCTGAAGGCAATGATAAGCCGGTGAAGAACACTAAGCAGGAGGTGGTATTAGCGGATTCGCCTCTAAAAAAATCATCAGAGGCTTGTGAGGAGGACATATGACCACAGCAGGCCAGGGGAGGGCTGGGTCAGGGTTCCAGGGGAGGCCTGGGGAGAGAGCGAGCTCGATGGAGAGGAGGAGAAGCTGGAGGGATTTCAGCCATTTGCAGAGGCGAGCATGGATGGGAAGCTGAGATTGGAGGTGTGGGGAGGGGAGTGGGGTTCCACACACTGTGTGCTCTTGAATAAACAAGGGCCTGGCGCCCTGTGGGCACCGAGTGTACACTTGTCCCCAGCGCCTCCTGCTGGCCCTCCCTGGAGGCACCGGCACTCCCGTGTGTGCCTGGGGTCTGGAGAAGCCACAGTCATCAAGGCCCCATCAGCCCATCCACCAGGATGCGCCTGGACTTTCCCTTCCATTTGGAAATCCTGCAGATGTATCACTGATTGGCCACACAAGAGCTATGACTCCCTAACTCCATGTAATGTGTAATGATAGCAGTACAAGCCTAAAATTACCAAGGACAAGGAGCTGCAGAATAATTATAGGGTGCTTTGTTACTTGGAGGATTTTTTTCTTTTTAAAGCTGATTCCATTAAAAGCACCAGTTTGGTGGGTGGGCGGGGACAGCAGGTGGCCAAGGGATGAGAGAGACTGATGGGTGAGTTCAGCTTCCTCGGGGCTTCAAGACGGGAGAAGTGGCCCAGGATGAGGGAGGGAGATCTGTGTGGCCCCCTCAGTCCCATGTTTGAATGGCCCTCCAACCCTTCTTAGCAAATAGCATCATTGCAGCCTCCCAGGGTTGGTGAGGGGGTTGGAGGTGGGAAGGAGTTGGGAGGAGAAGGGGGAGGGGAATGGCATTCCTGGGCAGCTCTGGGATCACCATGATATAATGCAATGCAACGGCAACCATACTCCACCCAACACCACACCACGACTCAGCTCCTAATCCGTGCATGACCGTACACCAGGACTCAGCTCCTAATCTATGCATAATTCTACACCACAACTCAGCTCTTAATCCATGCATGACTTTATACCACAACTCAGCTCCTAATCTGTGCATGACCCTGCGCCATGACTCAGCTCCTACATGGCACACGACACTACATCACAATACATCTCCTACCCCATACACAACACTGCACTCCTGTTATACCTTGCCCCAGTGCAGTAAGACCAGATATCTACACCGAGGTTTGCAGCAGGAGAAAGGAAAGCTTTTATTTGCAGGGCGCCAAGCAAGGAGGACCAGGCAGTTCACACTTAAGTCCCAACCTCCCAGAGGGCTTACAGGTAAGGGTTTTTAAAGGCAGGGAGGCAGAGGTTATAGGCAAAGTCATAAATCAATACAAGGCAGCTATCCATTGCATTGAACTAAAAAGTGGGGACATCTCCAGGCAGGAGGGCCTACAGGCCACAGGTGGATTTAAGGATTTTCTGATTTGCAATTGGTTAGGGAGACAAAGTTTTGTCTAAAAATTTCAGATCAGCTGGGCGCGATGGCTCATGCCTGTAATCCCAGTACTCTGGGAGTCCGAGGCGGGAGGATCACCTGAGGTCAGGAGTTTGAGACCAGCCTGGCCAACATGGTGAAACCCACCTCTCTACTAAAAATACAAAAAATTAGCTGGGTGTGGTGGGGCAGGCCTGTAATCCCAGCTACTTGGGAGGCTGAGGAAGGAGAATCGCTGGAACCTGAGAGGCAGAGGTTGCAGCGAGCCAAGATTGTGCCATTGCTCTCCAGCCTGGGAGACAGCGTGAGACTCCATCTCAAAAATAAAAATAAAATACAATAAAAATTTCAGATCAACAGAAAAGAATGTTAGCTCCAGCTCATGGGTGTGACTTCCTCCAGGCCCCTCAGGAAGGAATTTAGAACAAAGAACAGGGATCAGAGCTGAGTCCTCTGCTCCCCTTATCTGAGGTCTGTTTGCCAGTGAGTCTGCTTGGTGGGGGTCTGGGTTTCTGTAGAACAACTCAGGGACATATGTTAAGATGTTATCTTTAGTCTCTAAAGGGAACCAATCATTTTTTGACTAACTTTTTTGGCCATTGTTTTAAGCTACTATTACCTTCTTGTTTACTGAATTGTTTATTTTTTAAGGCTAGCTAGGTACCTGGAATTTTAAGTTGTTTGTTTATTTTTTAGGGCCAGCTAGATACCTGAAATTTTTCTTGAAGGAATTTAAGATTTTTTTTTTTTGAGATGGAGACTTGCTGTGTCTCCCAGGCTGGAGTGCAATGGTGCAATCTCTGCTCAATGCAACCTTTGCCTCCTGGGTTCAAGCACTTTTCCTGCCTCAGCCTCCTGAGTAGCTGGGATTACAGGTGCCAACCACAACACCCAGCTAATTTTTTGTATTTAGTGGAGATGAGGTTTCACCATGTTGGTCAGGCTGGTCTTGAACTCCTGACCTCAGGTAATTCACTTGCCTTGGCCTCCCAAAGTGCTGGGATTACAGGTGTGAGCCACCACGCCAGGCCTAAGATTTTTAAAAATGTCCATGCTTGGGTGTGGGGAGGGTGTGCCCAGCAGGCCCTTAATGGGGGGTTCCTGCTCCATCTCACTGCAACACAGCTCCTACACCACACTCCACAGTCCACCACAACTCAGCTCCTACACCATGCACAACGCCGTGCATGACACTTAACACACATGAGGCCACACATAACAACTACGCCCCAACTGTGACTCACCTCCTGTGCTACACTCCACCCGCGCCCCAGCCCTCTGCCCTGCCCCATCACATGCTTCCCACGGACCCCCTTGGCTTTGACCTTGCAAAGGCCCCAGGCTGGACATCAGAAGAGGCCCTTAGGAGCAGAGTGGAGGATGGAGGGTGCTTGCTGTGACCACCAGCCCTGGCTGTATCTGTAACCCTGAGGACGTGAAGCTGGAGAGGGCCATCCTGTGTGTGCAGCCTTCCTCATAGCCTTCCTGCGCCAGCATCCATGCTCTCCCTGGTCACGCTCTACCTGTGCTCAGCTATTGTTTGTGGCATTGTCGTTCTTCCTCTATGCAGAGCTCCCTGGTCCTTGCAGTTGCTCTGCCAATGACAGCTCCCCGAGGGCTGCTGTGGGGCTCGGCAGTGCCCCTTGCCCGGGTGCACAGGCACCAAGGGGCCCTCTGCATCTCCCCACCTCAAGGTTTTGCACAGTAGGTAGCCAGTAAAGGCTTCCTGGATGGAATATTGGGCTGAAGTGGGACTTGGCTGTAAGATGCAGGAAATCCACTGAGAGGGGACTCTGTGGTGTCCCCTCATTCTCTGGTGAGTTCCAGGCTGAGAGTGATACCCAGAGGCTGTCCCCATGCCTCTGAGATTGCTGTGCAGGGGCCACCTCGGTTCTGTCCTTCTCTCACAGGTCCTTGTGCTGACTTTGAAATGAAATTGTCTGCTCCCACCCCTCTCTTCAACTTCTGTGCACCATTATTAATTTGCACTTCCTATGGCTGGGCACGGTGGCCCACACCTGTAATCCCAGCACTTTGGGAGGCTGAGGTGGGTGGATCACCTGCAGTCAGGAGTTCGAGACCAGCCTGGCCAACAAGACGAAACCCCATCTCTACTAAAAATACAAAAAATTAGCTGGGCGTCATGGTGGGTGCCTGTAATCCCAGCTACTCGGGAGGTTGAGGCAGGAGAATCACTTGAACCCGGGAGGTAGAGGTTGCCGTGAGCTGAGATTGCACCACTACATTCCAGCCTGGGCAACAAGAGGGAAACTCTGTCTCAAAAATAATAATAATAATAATAATTTGCACTTAACATAATGCTTCTGAAGGGTTTCGGTTAGCTCCAGCCATGAGTGTGCACGTGGATCCTTTCCCCTCAATGAGCCTCTGCAATGGTCTCACCACCGTGGGACCTCACCTTGCCAGCCAGGGCTGTGTGCTCGGGGACCTGTGCCTTGTGAATGTCCCTGGACAGTCATTAATTGGAACCACTTTTGAAAATGCTCTCCCTCGTGCCCATTGTGGGGTGAATTACACAGCAGTGATCCCTTCGAGCAGCTGTGTAATGCTTAGGCCACGTCCATTTGGCCCATTCGTGGAATCAGACAGACCCACTTAGCAGAGCCCAAAAAGCCAGGCACATTCCTCCCCCCAGGCCCCTTCCTGGTGCTGCAAAGTGACAGGGAATATTCTTGACTTAGACTCCCAGTTCAGGAGAGGAAGAGAGAGCTGGGGTCCAGGAAAAGTTTCCTCCAACATTATCGGTAGCAGGTTGTGTGGGCCAGCTTTACTAGGGTGGTGGAGAGCCCCCCACCAGAATGGGGTGGGAGTGTTTTGGCTGGATTTGGGGTATCATAAAAGCAGCTATTTGAATGGCCCAATTGCTTGTTTGATTGAAGTGTAAGATCTCCATTCCTAGGTTTCCAGAAGGAAGGGCAGAAGCCCAGCATTAATGGCATCAATGTGGCAGTTCAAATGGGTTCCCTGTCCACACAGCCATGGGTCTTTCTTTCTATGATGGAAGGTGGGTGTTTGGAAGTCTAGAGTCAAAGGCATCTAGAGGATGATCTCCCAAGACGCTGTCTTCTCTTCAGGATCAGAAGAAATTACCAAAGGGGAGGGGAGGAAACCAACACTATGCTTTTTAATTGCTTTTCCCTCAGAACAGTAGTTTTTCACTCTATAGTTTTCATGAAAGCCCTCTTTACCCCAGCCCAAGCCTGCTCTCCCACAATCCCAGAAATAACCATTGTTAACAGTTGGTATATATACTTCTCCTTTTATCTAGATGCATAGTCAGATGCATAGGGATATATATGTATACACATAATTTAAAAAATCACATAAGCAGATCAATACTATACACAGATGTTCCCCAACTTACAGTGTTTTTATTTTACGATGGTATAAAAGTGATACCGATTTCATAGAAACCATACTTCAAACACCCATTCTGCTTTTCACTTTCAGTACGCTATTCAACAAATTCCATGAGATATTCAACATTTTAGTATAAAATAGGCTTTGTATGAGATGATTTTGCCCCACCATAGGCTAATGTGAGTGTTCTGAGCATGTTTAAGGTAGGCCAGGCTGAGATGTTCAGTAGGTTAGGTGGACTAAATGTATTTTCAACTTACAATATTTTCAACTTTCGACGTGTTTATTGGGATGCAACCCCCTGTTAGTCAAGGAGCACCTGCATTGTTCTGTTGACTGGTTTGTTTCACTTGACAGTGTGGCCCAGGGATCTTTCCATATCACTATATATGTGTGTGTACTTCACCACTACATAGTATTTTATACTGTGGATGGCTCATAATTTATGTTACCACTTCCATATCAATTATTTCCAAATTTTTTTTTGAGATAGAGTCCTGCTCTGTTGCCCTGGCTGGAGTGCAGTGGCATGATCTCAGCTCACTGCAACCTCCACCTCCTGGGTTCAAGCGATTCTCCTGCCTCAGCCTCCCAAGTACCTTGGATTACAGGCACCTGCCACCATGCCTGGCTAATTTTTTGTATTTTTAGTAGAGATGGAGTTTTGCCATGTTGGCCAGGCTGGCCTTGAACTCCTAATCTCAAGTGATCTGCTTACCTTGGCCTCCCAATGTGTTGGGATTACAGGCATGAGCCACTGTGCCAGGCCTCCAATTTTTTTGATATTACAAATGATCCTGCAGTGTCTGGCAATGCATTTTCCTGCATGTAATAAACAATCCAATTATAATCTTTCCATATAATTCTTCCCTCCGTCCTTGGATCTTCCTTCCTTCCTGCCTCCATTCCATCCTTCCTTCTTGTCAGGGTAACAGGACACCTGCAGGTAGACAGTCCAGGGCTGGGGCTGCCGCCAACAGATGTTAGGAAGGAAGCAGCCTCTTTCTGTTCTGCCCTCCTAGGGTGTGGCTTGGTCCTCCTGGTCACAAGACAGCTGCCACATCTTGTGCCACATCTTGGCTGTGCCTGTATTTCAGCCAGGAAGGAAGATGCCCAAAGGTAAGAGTCAAGCCAAACACTTTCTTCTTTTGAGACATTGCATTTGTATGTGTGGGGGGTGGGAGGGGGAGGACAGAGGAAAAGCCACCTTCACAGGGACTGTTTCTATTCAAATGGCCAGACTGTGCACATGGCCACCTAAGACTTAAAGCAGGCTGGGGATTGATAGGTTTCCTATAGTCTCAGCTGTAGAGGAAGACAAGGAAGGTCATGGCTGGAATGGTAGATGAACCAGCCTTGGAGTATAACTGCCACAGGACATGTGTGAATAGGGGTGTTGGAGAGATTCCTAGAACTGGATTTGTTGTCAACTCCAAGCTGCTTGGCACGGTACTCAAGGCCTGAGACCTGGAGTCTTACCTTCTTCTCTTTCCTACAAGTCCCTCTGACTCAGCCCAGTGTCTTCACTTCTGACCTCTCAGTTGCACCCATGCCTGAACCACACTCTCCTAGAAGGTCCGTGCTGCTTCTGTGCACCAATACCCTCTGAGGTTTATTCTGTCTTCCATTTTCCCTGGAGCATGTGCTGGCCAACATGGCTGGGCAAAATGTTTCTTTCTCAAAACTTAGAAGCTGAATGCTTTCACCCTTCTTCTCCCTCCTCTCCCCTTCCATCTTTCATAGAATTATTACCAAGGGTCTGTTTGGCTGAGGAACTAAGGAAGGAAAAAAAATCAACAAAGAAGAAAGAACCAAGGCCGCAGGCTAGATTCAGAGCCAGTGCCTCCCACTTAGAGATGCAGGGATCTGTTCTCAATCAAGTCCTCATGGATTTGTGCCAACATTCTGGAGAAGAGGGGCTTCAAATAGAAAGTGAAAAGGGAATTTCACTGGGAGACCCTTTGGCCCCTCAGCAATCACTGTTCCAACAACAGTTACTGTTGGAGCTCCTGGGAGCAGCAGGCAGAGTGGGAAGTGGGAGAGGAAGCCACCACAGAGCCCCGTGGTTCCCAGCACCATGGGGTGACACATGGGGTTTGTGGGCAGCAGAGGCCTTGGCACAAACATCAGACCCTTGGTGGCAGTGGGCAGGGAGGCAGAGCAGGGGAGGTGGAGAATGGCCTGTCACAGTGTCTGGGAAGATGTGCCCACACACCCAGGTGTGCTGTCCTCAGGGGCAGGGTAAGCCGCTGGTTGGTGTTGAGGCCCTGGAATAGCAGATGAGAGGGAGCCAGACAAATCCTGTTTTATGGCTACTATGTTTGTCTTCAGCTATTTGAGCTGCTATAACAAAATGCCACAGACTGGGTAGCTTATAAGCTACAGACGTTTATTGCTCACTGTTCTGGGGGCTGGGAAGTCCAAGATCAAGGCACTGGCAGACTGGGCGTCTGGTGAGGGCCCATTTCCTGGTTTGTACATGGTCATCTTCTCACTGTATCCTCCCACGGCAGAAGGGGTAAGCCAGCTCTCTGGGGCCCCTTTTCTAAGGACACTAATCTTATTCTTGAGGGCTCTACCTTTGTGACCTAATCTCCTCCAAAAGGCCCCACCTCCTGATGCTATCATCTTGGGAGTTAGAATTTCAACATATGCGTTTTGGAGGACAAAGACATTGAGACTATAGAGATGTTGATTCTGTCCTTTTTTTTTTTTTTAATGGGACAACTTGGATCACGTATGCAGATGTTGTCTGCAGGTATAGATGGTAGGTCCCTGGAGGTCCAGCTCTCACTGTCGTAGCTGCTTCCTTGTCGTGGAAGTTGCTTTCTTCGTGACTTCAGCTACATTTTGCAGCAAGATAATTTTGGAGAGTATACCAGGAAGCAGCAGTTCTCAAAGCTGGATATTCTCTGGGTGCTTTGTTTCAACAGTCTGAGAGTATCTTTTGATTAGATATGCCTTCAACTTTTTCCAGGCTAAAATGACCGTATCACTGCTCTCTGGAATGGAATTTTGGAGCTTCTGTCTTATATGAGTTTCCAAATTATTTTCTATGGAGAGTTGGCTTTTTTTTTTCTTTTTTAAATTCCTGTTAAATTTTCTTGAGATAACGATAGGTTTACATGCAGTTTCAAGAAATAATATGAAGAGTATACCCTTTAATCCATTCCCCCAGTGGTAACATCTTGCAAAACAATGGTACAGGATCATACCCAGGATATTGACATTGACAAAATAAAGGAAGTTACAGAATGGCTCTATTACCACAGGGATCCCTGTGTTGGCTTTTCATAACCACCATCCTGGTGCTTCTATCCCTCCTTAACTACCAGCAACCACTAATCTGTTCTTAATTTCTGTAATGTCATTTCAACAGTGTCGTATAAATGGAATCATGCCATATATAACCTTTTGTGATTGGCTTTTCTCACTCTGCATAATTCCCTCTAGATCCATTAAATGGCTGAGCATGTCAGTAGTTCACTTAATTTCATTGGTGAGTAAGAGTGATCTCTTTCAAGTTAACATCAGATCCCATCGCTCCACGGCTTCTCTCTCTCCAGTAGCCCATGGAATGATAGTCAAGCTCCTTGCAAGGGGACTTTGACCCCTGCCTGGTTCTCCAGCCTCCATACCATCCGCTCGCTGCTGGTTTGCTTTGCTCCAGTCACCTGGGTTTCTTGCCAGTATATAAATTCTCAGTGTTTTTCTGCTTATCCTTCCTCCCCTACCCTAGTCTTTGATTTTACAGTTTCCTCTGCCTGGAATAGAAATAAGAGCAAACATTGACAGGGTCCTCATTGCATGCCAGGCATTGCTGTCACTTATTCAGGCCAACTATCTCATCCAGCACCCCTATGAGGCAGATGCCATGATTACGCTGCTGTAGACATGGCAGAGAGGTTCTGTCATTTGCCCAGGGTCACACACAGGTTACACAGCAGAGCAGGATTTGGTTCCAAGTAGTCTAGCCCTGCAGCTGTGCTCTGCAGCCCCAGAGTGTACAGGGGCCTCAGCTCCTGCCCCCATGCCTGCACCCCCAGCCCTTTCCTGTCATTCAAGCATCTCCACAGAAAGCTTTCTCTAACCATCAGCCCTAAGCAAGTACGATCTCTTTTGCTGCCATATTTTATTTTCTTTCCTCTGTTTTTATACATTTACTACTTATTTGTGGGTCCATATGTATATTATGTGGTATTGGTTTTTTGTTTAAACAGTTTTTTAAACTTTAAGCAGAAGACAACATACTGTATGTATCACTATGCCACTTGGTTCTTGGCTCAACATTGTTCTTGAAATTTGTGTTTGTTGAAGAGGTGGCTCTTATTTGTTTGTTTTATTTAGAGACAGGGTCTTGCTCTGTCCCCCAGGCTAGAGTGCAGTAGTGCTATCATAGCTCACTGCAGCTTTGATTGCTTGGGCTCAAGCGATCCTCTTGTCTTAGCTACAGGCATGCGCCACCATTCTTGGCTAATTTTTATTTTTATTTTCTTTTGTAGGGACAGGGTCTCGCTATGTTGCCCAGGTTGAACTTGAACTCCCAGCCTCAAGCGATCCTCCCACCTCAGCCTTCCAAAGCACTGGGATTACAGGCATTAGCCACCACACCTGGCCTACAGTGAACAATCTTGTTTCCAGTTTTTTACTATTATAAACAGCAGTGCAGTGAACAGTCTTGGACATTTTTTTTTGAAGAAATTGGCATTAAAAAGTATCTTTGTTTCTTTCTTTCTTTCTTTTTTTGAGACAGAGTCTCTGTCACCCAGGCTGGAGTGCAGTGGCATGATCTCTGCTCACTGCAACCTCTGCCTCCTGGGTTCAAGCAATTCTTGTGCCTCAGACTCCTGAGTAGCTGGGACTACAGGCGCCTGCCACCAAACCTGGCTAATTTTGGTATTTTTAGTAGAGATGGGGTTTCACCATGTTGGCCAGGCTGGTCTCAAACTCCTGGCCTCAAGTGATCCGCCTGCTTTGGCCTCCCAAGGTGCTGGGATTATAGGCGTGAGCCACCGCACCTGGCCTAAAAAGTATCTTTAAATTATGGAAATTATATAAAAAATATAAGTCAGAGAATATTCAACTTTACTAAGTAGTGCCAAGTTTCTATCTGAGGAATATCTTACCAGTTTATTCTTCCATCAGAAGTTTAAGACTTTTTCTCCACATTAAATAATCAGATTTTTGTTTTGAAAAGATTACTCTAGTTGCAAAGTCATGTAATCTTTTCAAAACAACTATGCCTACATCTCAATTTCAGCCCAGTGAGCCCTGTTTTAGACTTTTGACCTCCAAAATTGTATCATCATAAATTTGTGTTGTTGTTAAGCTGCTAAGTTGAGGGTAATTTGTTACAGCAGCAATACGAAGCTAATACAAGCCTGTATTCATCTGTTCTCATGGGGAAGAATGAGGGGGAATGCAGGAAGGGCCCAGGCAAATGGAGAGTTAAGAGCTGGGCCAGGCAAGTTTCTTCTGCTGACAACTTGCAGTGGAGAACTGTCCCTGCAGCACGATACCGCCTTTTGATGTTTTCCATTATATTGGCATCAGGCGGACAAGAATAGAATTATCTGCTTGTCAAGTGTTATCAATCAAATATCAAATTGTGTGGGAGGCCAAACAGCTACTCTTTGTAGAAAATTATTATTTATTTTTTATTTAACAGAACTCGAGGCTGAGAGGGTGCCCCACAGTGGCCTTCTGTGGTGCTGGTGTTTTCCGTGCTTTGGCTCAGCCCGGGGCTGTTTATTATGCAAGTGCTGTATTGCAAATGTGGAACAAATGCAGCCGAGATATCAAATTAATACTGTGATCTGTTTTTCTGTTTTGTTGCCATAACAATCTGTGGCTCTTGAAGCAAAGAGAAAATTAGAATTGTATTAAAGGTGTTTACATCATGTACGCCCCATCCTGCATGATTATTTATTGCTATAAGAAGTGTATTTCACATTTGCTTAAGGAGAGTGAACTGCTTTTTCCCTCATGACTTTTCTAATAATCCTTCCAACCTGGCCTTGCTTTTGACCTTGGCTTTTTTTCATTGTTCTGAGCAGGACAGAAGAAGGAGGTTCAGTCGGATGCCTTTTGACTTCATGACTCCTATTAATATATACCCCTTCCGTTCTCCCCAGTCCTTGGAGCTCTTTAAAGTCAAGAGTCTTGGATAGAAACAAAACAGGACTTGGCATAAGTTTTCCCTTTTTCTTTGTCTCCTTCCTGACCTCTAAACCTGATTAGGAGGCCTGTCATCCTTTGGGAGAGATGAAAAAAAGCTGAGGGGTAAAAGAAAGGATAGTTAGAATAAGAGAAAGGATAATTGGAGTAAAAGAAAGGATAATTGGGGTAATTGGAGCCCCAGAAGAAGTGCAGCGGAAATTCATATGGCCAAAAGAGAAACAGGGTGCCGGTCCTCTAAAATCCCCCTCACCTAACCCTGCTGCCAGTGTCGAGCACTTAACTGCTCAGAGACTTCTTTGAGGCCTTTTCTTCCCCAAGCATCCCAGTCTGAGCCACAGGGTGGCTGCAATGATGGGGCTGATGTGGTGTGAGCCCCGTGACTAAGTAGATCCATTTCCTCAGGCGGGACAGTCCACTCGGGACTGTCCAGTGCTCTAAGGTCTTTGAAAGCAGGCGTTGCTCCTGCTCCTTTTGTCAGCCTGCAATTCCTAGAACAGTTCTAGGCACATATGAGAAGCCAAAGAAGTACTTCATCCACTGGTTGTTTGGGCCGTTATGATGACATACCTAAAGAATATCCTCATAGTGAGGGAAGATAGGATTAAAAAGGCACAACTCTGGGTGAATATGGCCAATTTTTGAGTGTCTATGGCTCCAGAGAGAATAGAATGAAGGCTGGGCATGGTGGCTCACACATGTGATCCCAGCATTCTGGGAGGCCAAGGTGGGCAGATCACTTGAGTCCAGGAGTTCAAGACCAGCCTGGCCAACATGGCAAAATCCCATCTCTACTAAAAGTACAAAAAGTTAGCCAGGTGTGGTGGCATGCACCTGTAGTCCCAGCTTCTCAGGAGGCTGAGGCAGGAGACTTCCTTGAACCTGGGAGACAGAGGTTACAGTGAGCCGAGATTATGCCACTGCGCTCTAGCCTGGGCAACAGAGCAAGACTCTGTTGCCAAAAAAAAAAAAAGAATGAAAAGGAATATTTTGAATCCTTCTTAGAAGAGCCTTCAGGGGATTTGTTTCTATTTTCTTCTTCTTCATCAGGAAAGAACATGGGCAGAGGGGGAGGTGTGGGGACCTGTGACCCTCTATGCAAAGAGATCAGAGCCACAGAGGCCCTAGGTGAGAACAGATTCCACAACGTCTTGCTGTTGTCCTTTATGGCCCAGGGTACCTGCAGCCACGTCTAAAGCCCAGAGCCAGATTAAGGCCCTTTTGTATATAAGCCTCTTTGTCAGCAGGAGAAACTCAAACCTGGGATTGTCCCTGGTCATTCCAGTGCTACTGGATGAAAGAGCCCATGGGGACTGAGAAAAATTCAGCCTTTCTCTCAACACTAAATTAATTTACTTTCTCAAATTCTTGTACACAGGCACACACACACACACACACACACACACACACACACTTAAGAAAGGATAAAGAGTACAAAAATGAGTTTGGAGATCCAGGTTAGTGGGTGAGCGGTCACAGTGTTACCAAAGGGGGTAGCTGTGTGTGAGTAAGGCAACTTCCATCCCGAGGGAGAAGTATGAAATGGAAGAAATATTAATCAGGAAACTGGAGGGAGGATGCTGGGGAAAGGATGGGCGGGGCAGGAGGATATAAGACAGTTGGGCAAGGTTGGCTCTGAGCATATCAGGAAAAAGGCAAATTATGTCTTTCAGGTCTCCCACGTCTCGCTGCAGAGAATATCCTCATAGTGAGGGAAGATGGGCTTTAAAAGGCATTTTCTAGAAAGTTCTGAGCATATCACGGGAAAGGCAAATCATACACATTTGCTTTTGCACATTTGCTTTCTAGAAAATGCCTTTCAGAACTTTCTAGAAAATGGGAAGTAACTTCCTGGTCATTGGCACAGAAAAGGGCAGTAACTTCCAGGTCATTGCCATGGCATTTGTAAACTGTCATGGTGCTGGTCGGAGTGTCTTATGCTAATGAGCAATGAGGTCAGCTAGGGATGCTTTCCTGCCATCTGCTGGTTCCCGTCAAAGTGAAGAACCCCACTTTTCTGTGCAGAGGCACAGTCCTAGGGCAAAGGTGCCTCTGGAACTAAGGACGTGGCAGCAAAAGACAAACACGAAGCAAGTTTTGGTCTTCCCCAAACACTGATGTTTTGCTTTTACGAGTAACCTGATGACATGTTCCATCTTAATCACTTTCACTGGTGGACATTTCTGAGAAGGCTGAGTAACTTTAGTTAATTTCTTTTTCTCAATGGATCTAAATTGCTTATAAAGTGGCACATGTCCCACTTCAGTGCAGTCATCTGTTCTGATTCCAAAATTTACATTATAGTGTGTTTATTTCCATGCTAGCCCTTTCCTGAGGTGTAGAGATGTGAAGTAACCCATCTAAGTTCACACTGAGAGTAAGTTCACACCAACCAGAGTGACGGCAGAGCATTTTGCCATTCTGCTTCTTTCAGCAAGCATCAGTGTGTGTGTGAGGAGGGACCTTGGGGGCTTCACTGCACTTCAGTTGAATCCCCTCGTATCCATATGGTCTGACTGTCTGTGACTGAAACACAGTCATGAGAGCAGGCTGAGGTTGCTGTCACTCTGAGGAAGGAGAACTGCAGGACTTATTTCCTGATCCTTAGAGGATGAAGTGAAAAAACTGGCAGGAACAGGCAGATGGTACGAAAGGGATCCCTAGCTGCCCTCACTGCTCATTAGCATAAGGCAGTCCCAACAGCACCATGACAGCTTACAAATGCCATGGCAACGATCCAGAAGTGATTGCCCCTTTCCTTGGCAAGGACCTGGAAGTTACTGCCCATTTCCTAGAAAGTTCTGAATAACCTGTCCCTCAGTTTGCATTAACCCGGCCTTTAATTTGCATGTAATTGAAAGTGGGCATAAGTGGATATAAATGCAGTTGCCAGCAGCCCACAGGTGTGGCTCTGGGGGGCACTGCCTAGGAGTTAGCTCTCCTCTGCAAGCAGCAGTGCCCTTCAATAAAAGCTTGTTATCTAATAGTGCTGGCTGGCCCTTGAATTCTTTCCCGCATAAAGCCAAGAACCCTCCTGGGTTAAGCCCCAATTTGGGGGCTCACCTGCCTGTATCATCCTGGCAACCACAGAGGGAAGAAGCCAGGCAGTGAGACACAGCAATGGTGAGAGACAGCAAGATGGCAAAACGATGACCATTGGGACGGTGTGAGGTGACAGTCCGTGATTGTTAAGATGGCGAGATGGCAAGAGGCAGCAGTTGGTGGTTGGTAATGTGGTGACCAAAGCTGCGGAGAGCTGTTGGCACTGCAGAGAGCTGGAACACTAGCCACACGCCTTTTGAAAGCCATGGTCTTTCCTGCAGGTGGTGGCAGCAGAACTGAGTGGATGGGTGAGTGGCCACAGCACTGCCTTGTGTGAGACCCACTACCCCGGCTGACTGGGCACTGGACCACATGCTGGTCACATCACAGCAGCCAAGTCCGCCCAAGCTGGGGAAACCTGGGGAGGAGACCTTCACCTGAGAGCCATGTTAGAGACTGGTTGGCACCACTGTGGCTTCTGCAGACAGGTAAGTGTCCCCTTTGCACCCCCCACCCCCAACAGTATCAGGTGAGCCAGGAAATGAGGACTTTGTCTAGGTAGTCAATTCAAAGCCCCTCCGCTATTTGGTTGCCCTGGACAGAAGCACACCTGACCTGTCATGTCCTTGTCAGCCCTTCTGTCCATTGTTTCTCCTCTAATGCCATCCACATAATTTTTCCATTGGCCGTTTCATTTTATTTCCACCTTGAAATACATTTTTTTTTTTTGAGAAGGAGTCTCTCTCTGCCACCTAGGCTGGAGTGCAGTGGCGTGATCTCGGCTCACTGCATCTACCGCCTCCTGGGTTTAAGCAATTCTCATGCCTCAGCTTCCCAAGTAGCTGGGACTGCAGTAGTGTACCACTACGCCCGGCTAATTTTTGTACTTTTAGTAGAAAGGGGGTTTTGTCATGTTGTCTAGGCTGCTCTTGAAATGCCTGGCTCGGCCTCCCAAAGTGTTGGGATTATAGGTGTGAGCCACCATGCCCAGCCTGAAATGCGTATTTCATTTGTAGCTTTTGCTTTGGTTCCCTTCTAACTGTATTTGGGTAATTGTTTAAGGCAGGACACTTGGTTGGAGAGGTCTCCTGTTGTGTTGATTCTGGGACACCAGAATCATGTTGTTCTGTGGCCCTACCTGGCCTTTGGGGTTCACTGTTTCCTGGCTCCTTGGATGCTCTAGGGCTTTTGGTATTTGGTGGGGGGATCCTCATTGGCTGACACTTGGGTACTCTGGGTTTTTGATATTTGGCATTATTGGCTGCCCCCAAGATGCTCTGGGGCTTTCAGTGTTGACATTCCCTCTAGGATTGTGGGTTGGAGGCCCACCCTAGGGGAGTCTTAGTCTTGCCTTTTCTTGTTTTCTGCCCTAAAGTTATCATTTTCCATAGAAGCATTTTCTTTTCTTATTGTTACTTTATTTACACTTTTCCTTCTGCACTTTGCTTAATAAAAATACTTCTGTAGTGTTTAATTCACTGGCAAACACTTATAATATACTTTTGTAATACCTTGCTACCTATATGTATACCTTCCCTACAGGAAGTGTCAATCTGAAAGGAAGAACTGCAAGGGCCCAGTTGCTTTCCCTCTCACTAGCCTTAGAAAAGCTTCTTTGTCTGGTGAAGATTCTTCTTAGACAAGCAGACAATGGCGAGCATCCGAAAAGACTTGCCAATAGGGTGTCTTTAAGGCTTTTGGTGAAAATTGAAATTTGACTTAAAAAGAAACTCATTTTCTATTGCAGCATCATTTGGGTCCAATAAAAATTAGAAAACCAAGAGATTTGGCTTAAATGTGGTTCTTTATACTATAATGCTATTTTATAATTGGACTTACTTTGTTAAAAAAAAAAAGGAGGGGCTAGGTGCAGTGGCTCATGCCTTTAATCCCAGCACTTTGGGAGGTCGAGGAGGGAAGATAGCTTGAGGCTAGGAGTTCAAGACCAGTCTGGGCAACATAGCAGTACCCCATCTCTACAGAAAATTAAAAAAAAATAGCCGGGCATGGTGGTATGCACCTGTAGTCCTAGCTACTCTGGGAGGTTGAGGCAGGAGGATCATTTGAGCCCAAGGGTTGGAGGCTGAAGTTAGCTGTGACTGTGCCACTGCACTCCAGCCTGGGTGACAGAGCAGAGTCTCAATAAAAAAGGAAAATGGGAAGAAGTCCCTTATGTACAGGCTTTTATGCCCTTTACTGGCTTATGTTACTTCCAGGCACCAGGAAGTCATGCTTAAGGAATTCCCTCCTAGCTGCTCCCCCTAGAAGGCCTACACCCTCCCCCAGAGTCTCCTCAGCTCCCCCAATTCAGAGGGAGGGTTCCCACCAGGTCTGTAACACAGGATTCCACCCCAAGGTCATCAGGTACCCCTCCCCTTATCCAACTATCCTCAGCCTATCCCCACTACTCCCTGAGGAAGTAAGCCCAACCAGTACCACCAAAAGTGGGGCCTGTATCAGCCCCTGAAATCAAACCTGTATCCATTGTGGGAGGTAGCCAAAAGGAATAAAAGAATAATCAGAGTACATGCACCTTTTTCTATGCCTGGCTTGGCTTTATGCTAGGAAAAATCTGGCCAGTTCTTAGAGAATCCAGGAAAGTTTATAGAAGAGTTTATTAAATTGACCATGTTCTTTCATTTACTTGGCATGACTTGCAAGTATTGTCATCCACTTCCTGTGCTGCACAGAAGCAGAGAAAAAGGTGTGTGGTTAAGCCGGTTAATCCTAACAATGTTAATGAAGTAACTTAGGGAAAAAATGAAAATCCCATTCAGGGCTGAATGGTTGAGGCACTCAGGAAATATTTACTAAGGTAAATCCAGACACCCCAGAAGGGGAAGCTCTCTTGGGTATGCATTTTATGACTCAGTCTGCCTCTGACATTAGGAGGAAGCTATAAAAAGCAGCAGTGGGACTCCAAACCCCAATGAGCCAACTCTTGAACATGGTCTTTAGAGTTTACATAGGGACAGGGCAAAGGGGGCAGAGAGACCCAAAAGAAATAGCCAAAAAGCACAATTGCTAGTGAATGCTTTAAACCATCTGGCCCCTCAGGGTTACCTATCCCAAGAAAGTGTCACGAGATCAGCATCTGGGATACCCAGATGAAAGCCCCTGACTTGCTGGCCCCTGGGCTGGAATCAGTGTGCCTACTGTAAACGAGAGGGCCATTGTCAATGAGAATGTTCTAACCATCCTGGTGAAAGAGGGAAAAAGCTATACGTCAATACTAGAGCTAGCCTTCTTCCAATTGCTCCCAACCAGCTGCCTCGCTCAAGTAATATTACCGGGGGTCCTGGGCCCTTGACCTGACTGACAGACATTTTCCCTCTGTGGCAGACAAGTGGCCGTCTGGATGTTTGTCTTTGGTGTCTCTGCTGCTAAGTGGACTCTCTGCTGGCTCAGGTCTCCCCTTGACCAGTGGGGTTTGCCCCCTCCCTTCTACGGGATCTCCTTCCTTGACTCTCCCTGTTTTCCATACCTATCAGGGCAAACAAAATTTGGCCAGATTGACAGGTCCCAATTTTGCAAATAACTTGGATCCAGCTGTCTTGGATAGGTCACTTTGTGTGATGTGTGTTGTGTCTAGTGTGCTATCAAATTGGCTTATAAGTAAAAGATCTCTCATAAATTAAACAAATAAGACTAAACTTATTAGTTTAAAGGGAATATTGTGTCTTCTAAAATTTAACTTTAAAACTTTTATCTAGGTAAACCCATGATATTTGTAGGCTTTAGAAGATTAAAATGGCTTTAAATGATGAGCTTTTTGTGTGCTTTAAAGTCTTAAAATTATAGAATGGTTCCTTATCTATAAAGTCCCAATATCTGATAGGCAGTTTAGGATTTCTTGCTTCCTAGGTTTATATAAAATATGCCAAGGAAGATGTATCCTTTATTGGGAAAAAGAATAGTCTTTGTCTAATTCAGAAGTTATTAAAAAGGAAGTTCAAAATACAAAGAAACCAGTAAGTAGAAAAGAGAGATGTAAAAAAAAGTTATTGGTAAGGAAGGATATAAAGAGTAATTTTCTATAAAAAAGATCTTATATGATAAATTCTTGTCCTAGGGTAGAATGACTGATTATTTAAATAAGCAGTAGTATTAGACAAGTCAGAAAGTCCAAGTGTGTCAGAGGTGGTCTAAGTTGTGATAAGGTTTGTAAAGGGGAATTTATAAAGAGTTTTGTGTGTAATTAATTTGGCTGTCATTAAAAGAGAATTGTTTCTAATAGTCTTTCTAGAGAACGGTCCCATGTTAAAACAAGGTTTTCCTAAGGTTTATTTGCTGTTAATAAAATTATAAAAATGTTTGCTTTTCAATTCTATAACTTGTTTCTTTGAAAAACTTCACAGATTCTGATATGTTTAGGCCATGTCCCCCATCAAATCTTGAATTGTAACTCCCACAATTCCCACGTCATGGGAGGAGCCCAGTGGGAGGTAATTGAATCATGGGGGTGGGTCTTTCCCGTGCTATTCCCGTGATAGTGCATAAGTCTCACAAGATCTGGTGGTTTTAAAAACGGGAGTTTCCCTGCACAAGCTCCCTTTTTGCCTGCTGCCATCCATGTTAGGTGTGACTTGCTCCTCCTTGCCTTCCACCATGATTGTGAGGCCTCCCCAACCACGTGGAACTGTAAGTCCATTAAACCTCTTTCTTTTGTAAATTGCCCAGTCTTGGGTATGTCTTTATCAGTAGCATGAAAATGGACTAATACAGATTCCTAACTCAAAAGTTCAACTGTTGTGTCAGGCTGCTTTCAGCACTGTCCCCCTTTGAGAAGGCCCGCGATGATAACCATCTCCTTTAGCTTTTTCATCAGCACCTGTAACATTTTTTCCTCTGGTTCTCACTGTTGTTATGGCCTGATGCTAAAATATTTTATCTTAGAGGCCTATAAAAGCAATATTTTCTCCTAGTATAACTTGAATCTGTACTCTTGGTTTTTCCTTGATGTATAACCTTATTTTTGGCTTTTAGGTTTTGACTCTTATATTGCTAAAAGGGTTTTAAGGGCTAATGAATGCCTGCCTACCTCCATTCCTGTCTGGCCCAGAATGTTTAGTTGGTTGTAAGTCCCTCAGTCAAAGACAATCCCAAAGAAACCTGAAAAACTCAGGCAATGACAGGAAATAGGGGGTTGGACATGCCTCACTGTGCCTCCCCTTGAAATTTAGGCAAGGTGCAAACGGTCTTTCAACATTATGAAAATAAAGGATTGCCCTTTCCCATAAAAGAAAATAATAGCTTCCCCTATTCAACCAGCAGCTTTGCCTTACTGAAAATTTTTTAAAAAGGACCCCCCTACCACTGGATCAATTACAACTTATCAGGTATTGTAAAGTGTCCTCACTGCTATTAAACTTCAGGGAATCACTAACTGGGTACACCTGTCCAGGATGAAACCTGTTTCTCTTAAGTCCCCACAGATATAAGAGGAGGACAACATGACTTACACTTGTGAACCCCTAGAAGACTTAAAGCTGCTGTTTCACAAATGCACAAATAAATAACATGACAAGGAAGAGTGTATGCAATAATAAACCACACCTATTATTCTCTCTTTTTTTTTTTAACCTGTCCTAAGACCTTTGACAGCTATTTTATTATTACTAACTTTTGACCCTTGCTTAACTTCTTTTTTTTTCCTGAGATGGAGTTTCGCTCTTGTTGCCCAGGCTGGAGTGCAATGGTGTGATCTCGGCTCACCACAACCTGTGCCTCCTGGCTTCAAGCAATTCTCCTGCCTCAGCCTCCTGAGTAGCTGGGATTATAGGTATGCACCACCACGCCCGGCTAATTTTGTATTTTTAGTAGAGATGGGGTTTCTCCATGTTGGTCAGGCTGGTCTCGAACTCCCGACCTCAGGTGATCCGTCTGTCTTCGTCTCCCAAAGTGCTGGGATTACAGGCATAAGCCACCACGCCTGATCGCTGTTTAACTTTTTAGTAAAGTCTGTGTCTTCTAGACTAGGACAATTCCATGTGAAGATGATGCTGCACAAGGCTTCCCACCCATCCAGTCGTCTGACTTGGAGAATACAAACATCCTGCCATAGGGCCCCTTAGATCAGGTCCAGAGATTTTACTCCTCCAACACTAGGCAGGGCCTATGCCCATAAAATCAGGAAGAAGCAGTTACAGAAGAAAGACCTCTGCTCTTCTGCTGTCCCCTTAAGAGTAAGGAGCAATATCTAATCTTTGAGAGGGAAACGAGGGAGGAGACCAGCAGGACTTACCTCCCTATCCCCACAAGATGAAGTGAAAAAACCAGCAGGAACCAGCAGATGGTGACAAAACCAGGTGCCTGGCTGCCCTCATTGCTCATTCACATAAGACACTCCCATCAGTGCCATTTCAGTTTACCAACGCCATGGCAACAACCAGGAAGCTACTGACCCTTTCCAAGGCAGTGACTCGAAGTTATTTCCTCTTTCCTAGAAAGTTCTGAATAACCCAACCCTCAATTTGCATGTGATTGAAAGTGGGCACAAGTGGATATAAATGCAGTTGCCAAGAGCCCACAAGTGTGGCTCTGGGCACACTGCCTATGAGTTAGCCCGGCAAGGAGCAGTACGGTTCAATAATAGATTGCTAGCACCAGGGGCTCACTCTTGACTTCTTTCCTGGACAAAGTCAAGCAGTGTTGGGGCCTGCCTGTCCTGCATCAACGCTATTTGCAGAAACATGTGCATTCTATCTTATGTAATATATGACAGCTTTATTTGTTCCAAATAAATACCTGAGAGGATATAACTCTGTGGGTTTGGTAGATAAAATGCCCCTATTATGCTTCCTTTAAAAACGTTCGTGGAAGGGGTGGCTTTTTTGGTGTGTGAGGAGATGATATCGTGAAATATCAAGATCACTTACCTCCCAGGGACAAACACACGCCTTCTTCCCTATGACACTACCCTGACTGAGGGTACCAGAAGTGGCCTCTGTTTCCCCAAAGTAGGGTTGCCAGATTTAGCAAATAAAACCAGAGGATGCCTAGTTAAATTAGAAAATAACAGATAAACAACAGTTTCAGTATGTCCCAAGTAATGCATGGACGATACTTACGTTTATTGTTTTCCTGAGACTGAGCGCCCTGTATTTTCTCTGGCACCTCTACCCCAAAGGAGAGTGAAGCCAAAAAGACCAAAATATCCGAAGGACCAAATGCTTGGCTTCCAAGTTTAAGAATTGTGGTCTAGTGTAAAACAGGAAGTAGTGGAAAGAATTCTTGCTGGGTTTTATTTTTCTGCCTGAAATGGGAAAAGTTCTGGAGTGCCTTAGAAAGTGGCTATGGTGACTGTGGCTCCTCCCTGCCCCTCTCTTTGCTTGGCTGCAGCAGGAGGGATAGAGGGCAATAGACTCCGCAGGCGCCGGCAGCCAGGGCATGGGAGCAGAACGTGGACGTGGGCTTTGAGTGGCTCCGCCCACCCCGCCTCACCTGCGTCGGGTCCCAGAGAGCTGTGCGCCAGCAACCGGATGTCCCAGGGTTCCTCGCGGCCTTGCAGGTGCTCCAGGACGGAAGCAGGCGTGTGCTGTACTCGAGGGGCGCCCCTAGGTGCGGTGGGACTGACTCCACCTCCGCCGGGGTCGAGGGTCAAGGGTGGGGGCTAGGGCCAACCCACTGAGAAGCAGCACGAGGACGCTGCAGTGAAGGGGAAGAGGGAGCCGGCCGCGCGGGATCCCAAGCTAACGCCAGGTAAGCCACGCACCGCCCCCGCCCCACTCCACCCCACCCCACCACCTCCCGCCGCCGACGCTTAGGGCTAGGCCTGCGGAAAGCGGGACCAACAGAACCTAATGTCCCAACCCGGGGACACCCAAACCGACGGGATATGAGTGCAAAGGAGCGGTTGTGAGTGGAGAAACTGTTTCTGTCCTCGCTCGCCCGAGATCGCGGTGTGGGACGCTGGCGCCGGCCCCATTAGACAGTCACGCGCGCCGGGCTAGCGCAGGGAGGCCACGCCGCGTGCGTGCACTCCGCCAGGGTGTCCCTGGCTCACGGGGGTTGCAGCTGGCATTTGAGGTCAAGGCAACGAACTCATGGCTGTGACCAGCCCTGCCCCGTGTCCTGCGCCCATGCCGGAGCCTCCGTGCCAAGCAGGCTTTCCCATCGACCTGACAGTGGGCTGTGCCCCAGTCGCCACCAGGGCACATCCAGTGGGAGTGGGATGACCCAGGCTCTCACCACCTGTGCGCCCAGGTGGCCGTCAGGGACCCTGTGGAACGTAACGCTTATGCCGTGCCGGTTAATGGCCGTTTGGCTTTAGACCTATACTTCACATCTGAACCCGTTTGCTCTTCTACACAATGGAAATAATGCCTACTTCACTGGGTCACTCTGCCGCGTAAATGAGATGATGCACGAAGAGCCCATCCAGCGCCGTGCCTGGCACATAGCAAAGGCGCCATATGCCAGCGTGGTAGAAGTGATTTGTCTCTGGGCAGCCCTAGACCACATCGTCCTACCTCCCTCTTCCAGGCTCTCCGTGTCTTCTAATTCTGTTTGATTAAAATCACCTTGCCAAGAAGGGCCGTTCAAGTTTCCAAGTGGAACCGTTATTTAACTTTTTCCGGGATCGTTCATTGCGTTTTAGCCTTTTATCTGATGGGGGAATGAAGCCTTTAATTTATCAGTGGAGCTCGTTAGGGAGGAAGTTTTTGGAGCAGAGAGCCCTTCCCGGTTTTGAGGATCATAGCAGATGGCAGGTGCGGCCTGAGGGATCGAGGTGGCACAACACTGGTCTGGGCCCTGCTCCTGGCACAGGGTGATGCTCAAGTGTCTCCGGCAGTTGGCCAGAAGACGCCTGGATGCCGGGCAAAACACCAGGCAGCAGTGTATTTCAGGGTCACACTAGCAGGTATATATTCTTGGCCAGGGCAATTAACTTCAAAGTGGAACGTCAGCAGGAAGAGAACAGGACTTTCACACAGGGCCGGACGTGACTGATGTGCTCTGGGTGTGGTTTTCAGCTGCAGGAGAGGGAAAGCAGCTAATTAGGTGAGCTAATACTACCTGGAGATTCGGCTCACCCAGGTGGAGATGGAAAGAATCACAGCTTGGGGTAGGAAATTTTGTTGTGGTTTTGTTGCAGCCATCCTGACATAGGATAACAAGAAAAAAGAATGTTTTTTTAATTTTCATGTAATGTGTACAGTGGACTCTGCTGACCCAAAATGCATCCCTGAACTTTATCCTTATCCCTGAGTGAAGTCCAAGGATGCAATTAGGCTGAGGATGTGATTAAGAGCGTGAGGGGCATTAGAGATAGGGTGAGAGCATTTGAGCATCATTGCTGGTAAGAAAATGTTGAAAACACACTAGCCTATAAATTTAGCTATGTCACTATATTCCCTTGTCAAGTGGCCATGTCACAATATAGTTTCATGGATGTAGATAGAGCTTGACAATTTTCTGGCGCGTGTAGAAGAGAGAGAAGGGACTAAACCATCTCCTTTGGATAGACATCCCAGGCATCCGTCAGCAAGCGGGGAAGAGGAGGAAGGTCTTTAGGGGGCAAAATGGGCTCCTGAATGGGACGTTACTCCCGATGTTAATGTCCTGGCTCATCCAGAGTACCCCTGTGGAGTCCTTTCTGGGAGGGGAGAAATAACATGCCATCAACCTGGATCTTATTGTAGATGATGCTCAGTACAGGCCCTTCCCCCACTCTGACAGTCTTGCAGAGTGGGGCCGGCATTCCTATAACTGCTTCCCATCCAGTTACTCATGCTGCCCACATCTGTAGCTGGCCTTACCTGGGAACAAGACCAGGATGGATCTGAACCTGACATGAGCCCAAGTTATCACCCACCACTTCCCAGGATATGCTGCTGCTACTACTGTGTCCATCTCGAGGACTTTTGCTACAGCCTTGGTCTTCTCCATTCCCCACTCCAAATTCTGCCCCATCCCCCCGTTTTTTTTTTTTTTTGGTCATTTCTAAGCTTTCTCTAAATGTCACACCCAATATTTTGCTGTGTTTGAAATACCTCTCAACCCCTTTTCCCCTTCTCTGGTCTGATTGCCTCTTTCTTCTCTGCTTACCTGAACTGGTTTAATTTCCTTGAAACATGTCTCCTTGCCCCTAGTCTTTTCCTTTTCTACTCAGTTCACTTCCCACTCTGATCCTTCCTTGGCTGACTGGTTGTTTTTGACGTTGGTGATCCTTATTTCCTGTAGACTGAAATCCCAAGGTCCCTAATTTCGAATCTGGGGCCCGTAACAACCTAATGTCACCTGCGTTTCCAGTGAAGTGCATCGTCCCGTCTTCCGGCTCCTGTCCACTCTAGTCAAATCGGGCTGCTCGCTGTCCCCAGCCACACTGCACACCTACTCTGTATTTGCCGCAGTCATCCTCTACTTTTTTGCTTGGTGAAATCCTGCTTGTGTTTTGGGATTTCTGTCAATTTGGCTGTAGATTGTTTCCCGAAACCTTCCTCACCGTTAGAAATGCGGTTCCTTCCCTTCTTTGGGTTCCAAAGTCCGCACATACTCCTTGGTCATGACTTAACATGTTGAGTCATAATTATATACCCTTTCTCCTACCAGTCTGTAATCTTATGGAGAGACGACATCTACAGAATTCTACAGGGCTTCCAATTCTCTACTAGTGTTTCCCAGCGTGTGCCTTAGGACACTAGTTCTGCTGGCTGTTCATAAACACCTCTCTAGAGCTTATTGTGTTAAAAATGCTGTTAGGAATAGTTCCCATATAGTTAGGTGCTGCTGTTGGTGTCCTGTGTTTCACAGATGATGAAAATGAGGAACTTGCTCAAGGTTCAAGCTAGTAAGTGGCAGAGCCATGGTCAACCCAGGCAGCCTTGTTCCAAAGTCCACGTGCTTCCCCACCGCATTGCATCACCTCTCCGGTTAATAGGTATCATAGGATGACAGTTTCAAGAATGAAAGCACAGCTTGCACTGGGCTGAACAAGGTGAACTAGGTAGGTCTTTGCTGCAGGGTGCAGAGCTGTCCCAGAGCTTTTCTAAGTGACTGCACATGGGCAGCTTCCAGGAGGATTGGGTTAACAGCACTCCTCACACCTTCTTGGCTGCCGAACTTATTTTTCCCATAGATTATCTTGCAGGGTAATGTCTGTAGAATAGAATTTGGAAAACATTACTTCAGATCAATGTTTCCAAATTCATACCACACTGTAAGTTTGTGAATTATTCAAATTTTAACCTGGATGGTTGTAATTATAGAGGTGTGTGACATATATTTATAATCACATTCTTGAACGACAGATCACCAATATTTCCTTGCTGGTTTGCTCTGGCCAACCTGAGGGGCTGCTTGCCTGGCCCTGTCATCACAGGGCTGGGGAGTTGAGTTGGGAATCTCCCCTTCTCTGACACCTGCTCTGCAGAGCGTCATGTGCCAGGGAAGGCAGGCAAGTGGGTACCAACATTTTATTGCTACTGGGCAGAAATTGAGGCTGTGAACAGGGGTGTGCTGACGCTGTAGGAGAGGCTGAATGGGGCACCTCCGGGGAGATGCAGTCAGTGGGGGATAGAAAGCGAGCAGAGCTGGGCCAGCAGGGCATGGGGTCCTGGAGCTCCAGGTGGGTGGTGACTGCAGTGTTGGCTCAGCAGGACATTCTTCTCTTGCCAGAGCCCCTGCCCCTCAGGCCCACAGAGGCCCTGTCCTCCCTTACATCCCCCCTACCCACCTACCCAGCCTCATTGTGTTCCTTGAGGGGAAGGCACCCAGCATTTGTTTCAGTTCATAGTTTTTAAAAATGTGAAACTGTTCGTTGGATCCCATTTTGTAGATGGGGAAGAATGTGTCATAGTTGGGTGGTTGGGAAACGTGACCATGGAGCACTTGGGCCACTTTGGTCAGCTCTGGCCTGGTAAAGACATTGTTGTGTACAAGCTTTAGGGAGCTGCTTGCCCTGTCTCCCATTGTCTTTCATCCTCCCCCAGGACAGCCATTGAAGCTCCAGTGGGGCGATGCTGAGTCTGAGCAACAGTGAGCTCAGCTAAGGTAGAGAGTCCCATAGAACTGTCTCTGAGCACGTAATCTGTGTGGGCGCCCTGGGATGCAGTGTGTGCTGTGCGGGGAGAGAGGTTTGCCTGGACCATCCACTTGCTTACCTGTTTTCCCTTATTTGGCAGAGAAGCTAATTATGGCCAAACTCTCAGAGGGAGGGGTATGATGTGTTAACTGTCTGCACTCATGGCCTTACGGGAATGCGTGCCGTAGGGTAGCTCTTTAATGTGTGTTTTGAACAAATGAATGATTAGCGCCGTACGTCCTCGCTCTGTGGTAGCTATTGTTGTGTTGGGACACAGAACTAGGATCCAAGCCCATGTCCTGCGTGCCTGCTGCCAAATGGCATCCCTGCAGTAGCAGGGACCTTGTGCCCGTCCGAGTCTGTTTGAATGGCTCGGTTGTGCTGTGCAGGGTGGGGGGCTGGTGTCGGCCTCTTCCTGCCCTTCCTGGCACTAACTTGCCAGGCCCAACGGGAGCTGCTGTGGGGAGATGGGGCAAAGGGAGCAGATCCACTTCTCAGGAATGCCTGAGTCAGGCGCCTGTCTCCAGTTTCTGTTCATGTGCGCTTAATTCTATGGCCCTTCTGATCTCTGAGATGTTAAACTTCTGTCGAGATAGAAAGTGTTCCCGAGCGGGTGCAGAAAGAGATGACGGGCATCTGAGGTGGCTTGACCTCATAGCAGGCAAGTCTTCCATTTGGGACCCCTTAGCTGAGGAGCTTTGGGGCCACCAGGCAGAACCTGCCTAGGGGGCTCACTGCAGTAGTTCTCCCTCATTCCCACCCACGCCCTAGGCCCCCACTTTGTGGCTCCTGACTTTCGCCAGGGGGTCTCCAGTTTCCAGCCCCCTGAGCCCATCCACAATTGAATAAAGAAGCCTCGTCCCCAGCCCCAGCATGCTCACTGCTGCTTCCCAGAGTCTCCTCAACCAGCCAGCATGTTTGAACCCTGGCTAGATGGCAGGCACTGTGTGAGGCACGGGGGATCCAGTGATGGACAAGACAAAGTCACTTCCTTCAGAGAGCTCCTGGTCTAGCTGAGGAGACAGACACATGTGACATGGAAACAGCACACCATAAATAGCGAATGTTCTGCAGTGTTGGAAAGAATGCGGGAAGATAGAAGTGGGTGGAGAGAGGAGGGAAGGGGAGAGTGACTCCGAAGACCTTAACCATTTGCCACAGGGCTTAGGTAACAGAGAGTCTCTCTTAAGAGTCACCCTCTACTAAAGCTATGACTTTTCATCTTTGTGCTTTTAGTAGCAAAATCATTTTTCCAAACTTCTGCATGGATCACCAATAAAGACAACAAAAGCAGAGTGCCTGTGGTGAATTGGGAGCAGGATGAGGATGGGGGTGGGGGTCGGGTGCTGTCTGCCTGGCTGCATCCGTGTGCCTGCCCTTGTTTCAGAAGTCCGGCCTCTGCTCTCCCCGAGGTGGTCATACACCCATTCAGGTTGCTGTTGAGCACCACTTTGCCTTGGAAGGGCCTGGAACCTACAGGCTTGTTACAGACAGATCTACAGGTGACCTTGTCATTCCTGCCTTGGGTCCAAACTGGACAGCTAGGCTTTTCTTTTGGGGAAGAGATGCCTAAATACAATACAGGTAGGAAGGGGTGGATCTGAGTGAGGAATCGTTTCCTTTTCCCGGTGTGGGATGAGTTGGTGGCTTCCTGGAGCTGTGTGGTGTGTGAGCCTGTAAGGGGAGGTGCCGCTAGAGTGGACAGTGTCTCTGAAGGGGAAAGGCCTGTTCTGGGACTTGTCAGTGCAGAGAGCTCTGCTGGAAGAGCTGTACTTTCTGGTCAGACCTTGCCTACAGTTCCCCAGGGAACCCAGGGAGCTCTGTGAGACTGTCTGCAGATGGCTAAGTGGACACCTGCTGGGAGAAGGTGAGAGGCCAGGCCAGCAGAGGCCAGTTCAGCTGCCCTGTCTGTAGGTGTGGCTGCTCTGATTCACCTGCAGCCCAGCCTAGTGCTCACAGCGCCGTGGACCCTGAGCACATCATTTTCTGTGTATTGGCTTAGTTGAGCCTCATGACAACCCCACGTGTTAGGTATTATTTTGACCCTCCTTGTGCTAATGAGGAAATTCAGGCACAGAGGTTCCCTGGGTAATCAGTGGTAGGGCTGGCATTCACATTGAGGTAGTCTGGCTTCCCAGAGAATGCACCTGAGAATTTTCTATACATGGCCCAGCAGCTTCATGAGAGAAGGATCCTCCAGTGTCTCACAACTGGGGATTCTTATGTGCGGCTTCAGCTGTAAGTGACCAGTTGGAGAACACTGTGTGTGTGTAGTTTGTATTAAAACACCCTCCTGATGCAGGCATGTGGAAGCTGGTGCCAGGGTGCTTTGCTGACCAGTAGAGACAGGTTACAAGACATGGAGTATTCCTCAGAAAGCAGCTCCTGCCCGGCAGGTGACTTCCAGCTGCCTTAACCTGTTACTCTGTGCTGGTCTCCCAGCATGCAGCCCCTGGTTAGGGAGACATGGGGGACTCTGGAATCAGGGCTGCACACCAACAGGGGAAGATGTTGGGTCTTATTCCTCCTTCCCCGACTAACTCAGTGTCCTCCTACCCATGACGCCCTCGGCTGTGTGCTCTTTACAGAAGGGGTGTGTTCTAGCTGGGTGCCTGACTGGCAAGGGAGGACTGTGAAGGGCGCCCCACACGCAGGCAGCTCTTCAGCGCCTGCGCCCAGGTCTCGTGGACCATGGGTCTCCCAGTGTTAAGTGCTCCCCACGCGGCTGTGTGGCACCAGCAGGTGTGCCCTCTCCAGGCCCTTGGCTTTGGCTGCCTTTTCCTGCTTCTTGGCTCTTTCTCTGCTCCCTCATTTTCATTAGAAGCTTCTTTTTTGTGAGAAATTTATGAGTAGGAGGTTTGTGGTGGGAGAAGGCAGAGAATGGAAGAATAATTCTGGATTATCTGTGGGTTTTCATTAGCTGCTCTTTCTGTCCCTCATTACCAGGGGTGAATAAGATTTGCTTCATAAAGGATCAGGATGCTTGTGCCATTTTGCAAGTAGAAGTTAAGGAGTTTTTCTCAGAATCCAACATTAAGCTAGAAAAACAAATCCAACATGAAACCCTGAAGCAAAAAAGGAATCCAACAGAAAATGCCATTCTGTTCAAACTTATGGCCTGTAGGAAAAATTTCAAAAATATTCCTTCAAAGGGCCAAGCAGCAGGCCTCCCGTTTAAGCACTGCAACTGTTATAGGATGTCTCTCTCTCACATACCACTTTGAAACATTACCCTTCTCATCCTGCATGATCAAATGCCTTCTCTTGCTGACTCTCATTCTGCCGTCCTGAATAGGGCAACTATTGTTCTCCAGCAGGGCATGCTTTCAGTGTCACATCATTCTGGCAAAGTATTGACACAAACCAGCATTATTCCTGGATCTGCCTTTCTCTTTGGTCCCCTTTCTTCTGGGCCTAAAGAGATCACATCCAGAAAGGCAGTTGGGTTTTCTAGGTTGGGGCAGACTCTGGGCGCTTCCTAGTGGGCTTTTTGGCCATGAAGGGACTGCTCTGTTCTGCGACCCACGGTGTGCGGGTAGAGACTCGCCGTGGTCACGAGGCAGGGGATGGATTTCCAGAGGTCTCTTGGCTAAAATGCACTCCAGAGAACTTTTGTTTCCAAAGTCAATTTATTGAATATTAAGTCATAAAGCCAGTGATATAATTTTAATGAAAAATATCCTGTATCACTCAAGACTTAAAAGAACAAAAATACCCCTTAGAAACACTGCTTTGAAAAATAATCACATTAACTTTACACACAAGAGTCCTTTCTTAAGCTTTATTTAAGAAATCGAGTACTATATAGTTCAATATATATAAGACACATCCAGTATTGTGTTCCTGATAGCAAGTGCATAGATTTTGTTAAGATATCATTTTCACTCAATAGAAACGTTTCATGGTCACATGAAGATAATATTCCCAGTGATTTGCCCAAGCATGAGAGGAGAAAACAGAACACAGCAAAAATAGTGAACTACAACAGAGATGAAAAACAACAACAGCAAATTAGCAGAACAGTCGATTCCTGATAAGTGAATAAGCTGATTGTTTGGTTACAATGTTTTATTCACTTATCAGGAACGATTCACAGTACATTAATGTTCACTGTGTGTCCTAGCCTGCCAGCTAAGAGTCCGAGCCCATCGGCTGCGTGCAACTGCTGTGGGCTGGGCAGCGTGTGTGGCTTCCATCAGCAAGGCAGATGTTGATGGTGCTGCGGTATCACAAGGTGGTCCATGCATGGCACACGGATTCACCTTGCTCACACTGCAGTGGTGTCATACCGACTCAAAACTATGGGTATGAATTTAAGCAGGGACCAACTTTACAGTCATAAGTGCTTAAAGGAACTAGCATTTTCATCCCCTTCTTTGGAGAATTATTTGTTGCTTTAGAAAAGCAACAAAAACTGGCTTTGTCTTTCTCTTCCTTTGCTTAGCATGAGTATTTTGTCTTGTGCCAAAATGGTGGATCTATGTACTTATAGATTTGAAAAATAAACACTTGCACCTTGGAAATGATAATTTAATCACCCCCCATGCCTCCCAACATCCCCCTCCCACCTCCCTAATAAAAAGAAATCACACCCTTAGCCATCCTTTCCCACTAATGTAGGCAGTGTTTTCAGAGGAGACTGCCGAAGGCTATGAGGAGACTGAAAGCAGAAGTGGTGGCAGGAAGTGAGCCCCATCCGTGCAGGCTGGAGCTGGTGGCATCACCATCACTGAGGCGGCCAGCCCCGGGGAGGGAGCCTCCCTTCCTCCACCTCGCCAGGCCCCTCTGTTGTTGAGCAGACTAGAAAATACAATCTCGGGCCAGAGGGGCTGCTGCAACGAGAGGGTGAAGAGCCTGAGCACCTACTGGGAGAGATTTCACTGGCACGCAGAGGAAGGCTGCCAGGTGCTGGGTGGCCTGAGTCAGAGCTTGTGCGTCTGAAAATACTGGAAGGAGAGATAAGACAGAGGGAGCAAACATCGACGGAATCTTGTAAGAGCACTTTAAGAGCAATCAGATTCCTGAGCAGAGGCAGAACAGGGCCTGCGGCTTCAGTCTTTGAGGGCAGAGAAGGAACAGTTTTTGATAACTGGCCTTGGGGTGACAGTGGGGACGAGACTTAGGTTCATCCAGGAGGGAGTGTGTGGATGCGTATGGCATTATTAGCTTTTGTTTGGAAAAGGACAGTAAACTATGAAGACGACTTGAGTGTGAGAAACTTTACCTCCCCCTGCCTCCACCGGACTGAGTACAGCTTCCATTTGAGCCCTTGGAAATACTTCTTTTCTTTTCCGTTGGTGTTAATAATTAAAGCTGCTCCTGGATTCAATTAGCTTGTAGAAATAAATAATTTAAATGACTTTTCTATACATATCTTTTGATTGATTGATGGCAACAAATAGACTTAAGTTTAACCCTTTTCACCGGCTAAGTTGATTTTTCTTCCCTGGAGAACTCACCTCTTTTAGAAAGGTGATTAGTGTCTAAGAAGAGTTGGACTGTAATGATGCGGGTTTGGCCTCGTGGATGTGGAAAGGAAACCCCGCAGCAGTTTGGAATGTATGTTAAGAACTGTGTGGATAGACTCATGAGGGAGGGGAGAAAAGGGGAAATTAACCTGTGTGGTCAAAAGACCGTAAAACACCTTGGCAAATCCAACCCCAAAGGCAGTTACTGAGGTGAACCGTAGGAAAAAAGTGTATAAATCTTGGAAGCAGGAGTTCAAGTGGGCGGTTGTACATAAATCAAAGGTGGCTGGTGTGCAGTTTCCTCTTTCCCAAATCAGATATTCACTTAAGTGGAATCGACTGTATCTTTTTACACAACATAGAGAAAAAAACAGATACGTGAAACAGTGAGGTGTGCAGATGTATCACCAACATATAATGACTACCAACAATACAACACGCAGAGAGAGAAACAAGTATTAGGAAAATGGTTTAATATTGGAGACAGAAGCAAAAAACTGCATCACACAATAACATACATTACAAAAATAAGTTTGACTGTTTCAACTACACGGTTATGTTCACAATGAGGACAGAAGAATCAGAAAAAACTTTGATCTAAACAGCAAAAAAGCAAACCCTAAAGTTTTAACTAATACATTTATCCACTTAAAGTGACTGAGTACTTCTAAATCTAATTACCTTATTGTGTAACTGCACAATACAGAATAAAAAGTGAAACTTACCGCTGTTATTTTAAGACAAAATTCTAATGCTAAGATATAAGCAAAGGGAAAAAAGAAATCAAGCCAAAGTTTTTAATTCTCAAAAGAAAAGCAACTTTCTTTCTATCAATCAACCCGAAATCAAACTTGAAATCAGTCATTGTCAGGGGCCCACCAGAGCAAGCCACAAAAATTTCCATTTTTTTTTTTTAATCTCCAGTATAAAAAGTTCCACTGGTACAAAATGCATAAGTACAATCAGTTGTAGAAATAGGAAAGCCTGCGTATTTTGTTTTTGGCTCAAATTCCATCAAACAACAAAATCCAAATGCATCAATAAAACAAACAATACTCAAATGGTCTTACAGTTTCCACTAGGTTGCATTAACTTTGGCTTTTCTCAGACAATATTTAAAAACTATTTTGTAATTCTAAACAAAATGATTATTAATCTACAAACATCAATTCTCACAGCACAAAAAAACAAATACATTTTTTGTATGACATTATTCAAAAAGGTAATGAAACTACAGGTTTTTTTAAAATTTTATTTTTTTTTAATTAGCACTTAAGATAATAAAAACAAACAGTAAAATGATTCCAGAGTAGCACAAGCCAACTATAACCCCTATGGTGAAAGAAAGATGAACTCGTTACGCCTTTGAGGACTGCCATTGTATCACAATTCTCTAATTTAGATTAAAAATGACTATTCTCTACACTTGATTAAAAAAAGCGGTTTCCCTGTGTGTTTTCTTCTGGCACAGGCCCTTTGCACCCTTGCAGCTTTTTCCTTTTGATATTAAAAGATAAAAGTGGATAGAAGGACAGTTTGTCTCTGTGGAAGGTTATTTTTTGGAGAAGGGCAAAAAAGGACTTTCCCCCTCATGTCCTCTCTTGGTGACTTGTGAAGAAGAAACACTCGATTCAGAGGGCGTGTCCTGAGCCTCCTGTCCCTACCCTCAGTGTTTCCTCTGGGGGAGACGCATGCAGGTGGGTTGAGAGGGAGATGGGGAGGGGAGTCGGCTTCAGTAAAGAAATCAAAATTGTTTCTCGTTGAGATTTAGGTAATTGATACGAAGTTTCAGAATGAAATGGTCTTAGAAATTCAAGTGGTGGGCTCTTGTGTTTCCATGTATGTGTCGAGACACACCGTGTTCTCAGAGAGAGACAGGTGCAATAACTGTTGTTATTAAGCTGATTGCTGCAGGAAGTACAAAATAGCCCTCAGAGGATGAAGGAAGGCCCCAGCAGTAGTAAACACATGTGAGGATAATACAAATCATGTCATTGTAAGTGCATGTGCTATACGAAGGAAACGTTTGTGTTGCTTTTTGTTTTTTTGCATCAGTAGAGGCTAGTCCTTTCCATCCCAGGGCTATCCCATCCACACACACTGATCCTAACAGGGTGTTGAGCGGGGAAGGGGAGCTGAGGCCAAGAAGCTTCCAGGGCATGCCGAAGAGGAAGGCTGGAGCTTGTGTTGGGGCTGTAGGTGTGACATTAGGATTTGTCAAGACAGCAAGGTACCTGTTCATAGAAAGTCATATGGCACTTTAAAAAGTGGCAGCAGGAACTGGTGCTAGGTATTTGGTCAGTTAATTGTGATAAAGAACTGAGCTTTACTTAGATGAAATGTGTTCAATTAAAATAAAAAAACCAAAAAGGCTGGGAAAGGGCTATGGGCTTCTAACTCCAGACACCTGGTAAGATGCCCCAGCATAATGGCTGATGAGAAATATTATTTAGCCTGGTAAGATGCCCCAGCATAATGGCTGATGAGAAATATTATTTAGGAGTATTTAAGAAACAGAAACAAAACCCCTCAAGAGACTATCCTGCCACAAAGTTGTTTTACTGCAAGGTATATGAAAATATTCTAGACTAGGACATAGCACTAAACGTGATCTCAAAAGCATACAGGATTGTTAGGTGCTGAATCTACCTCCGTTTTCCCTCAGGGTTTATCCAATTACTCGTTAAAACTGAAGAAGGAATTCTATGTTAGCACATTAGGAATTCTTTTCCCAAAAATGAGAAATAATCAAAAGTAGTGTAGGATTTTTTCCCTTTAGATTGGCCTCGTGGAATTGTTTTCTTTTGGATCTTAACCAAAGAACAAAGTAGTCAAACCGAAACAACTTAGAGGATAGATGCAGGGAAAAAAATCCAAATTGGAAACACCCCAAAACAAACTCAAATCATGACAGTATAAAAAGTCATCAACATTCCAGATAGCTCTGGGTAGAAAGGGTTAAAAGTTCAAAACTTTCTCACCTTAGAGGTTTCCATAGATTATGAAGAAAATACATGGTGAGGTTGCCTTCACAGCACTGATGTGCAGAGTGGTTAAAAAAGTGGGACATGGGCACTTATACAATGTCTTACAAAAAACATCAGAGAGAAATAACAAACAATAACAATTTCAGGCAACAAGACCACAGGATAGCAAGTTAACAAACTTTTTAACCTTTTTTTGTTTTGTTTTTTTTTTTTTAAATATTAGGGATTTATACAAAACACATAATAAAATACCCATGTTATCAAATTACTTCTCACAAGAAACACACTGAAGCTCTAGGAAGGAAGTACCTTTGGAATTTGGCACTATATATTTTCACTTTTTTTCTTTAAAAGAAAAAAAACAGATCACATTTTGCTGAACACAAACACATCTAAATAGTCCACAATTAAAAAAAATGACATCAATGCTTCACAAGCCAACACAAAACTTATTCTGGAATAGGTTTTTTTTTCCCTCACATGAAATTTTTTTTAAGCAAACAACTTTTTTTTTTTAAATTCTTTTTTTTTTTTTTGTATTAAGTAAACCAATTCTAAACTTGTCTTATCAACAAAGAACATTAAGACTCATGATGAAACCACAACTTAATTCACAGAAGCACCAACATAACACAGTTTACAGTAACCTTTCTCCTGTACATTGAAACAGTATAAAATATAGGTAATTTCATGTGCATTAAACCATGGATTGTCTAACTGTGAGTTCAGCAAAAGGTGACACAAATAGGTAGCATTTGCCCCAAAACAGGGTAAATATTTTTCTTATACTAATCTACAAAAAGTGGTTCTATATATATATCTTAATGAGAAAGTGAGCCACCTAAAATGGCCTTATCAAAAAACTTTACACTGCCTGAAAAATGTAAAAACTATTACAGACCTCTAGAGACTTAAAATCAGACAGTTTTTTTCTCAAACTGTTTTTGGAAGTAGTCTGTTAGAAACCAACATTCTGTGTCCCTGGACACATATTGCTATTGTTACCAGTGACCGGGAAGAATGCCAATCCCTGTATAATACTTTCAAGTCTGTTTTAGGAAAAGAAAAAAAATAAGAAAGAAACGTTTTTGCCACAGGTTTTTTCTATAATGAATTTGTCTAATAATAAATTTCAGTCTTGCATGAATGCAGCAATGTTTTTCACATTGACTTCCCAGAATTCATAGCTAGATGAGGTCACATGCAAATTTCAAAGGTCAAACTAGATCAAAGGTCAGTAGGAGAACCAAATATGATGTGAGGTCAGAAAGACATCAGAAACAATGACGGGACGATGAAACTTTTTTTTGAGACGCCACAGGGACATGCTAGGCAAACGATGAACTAACGGGCATGAAGATGTCTAGGGAAAAAACAAGGAAGAGTAAAAAGTTACACAGAATCTATGCAGCAGCAACAAAATCACTTTTAAGGGTGCAGGAGAAAAACTAATGCAAATCTTAGGTCATTAGGGAGTCTCCGAGCCATTCACATAATTTGCATTTCTTACACTCTTTATCCACAGCACAATGAAACCCCAAGAGAATCCATCTGGAGAGAGCAAAAGGGGATGGATTCCGGGTGTTTTGGGGTGAGGGACAGGGGGAGAAGGTCCAGTTTCAACAAATGTGACATACGGGGAAAGTCAGACGACTGAACTGTAAACTAGATAATGGAAGTTACAAACAAAATAATCAGACAGATACAAACAACGAGAGGATAAAGCATGAACTTTAGGTCTAGGGTTCAACGGTGAAAAAAAGCCCATTCCTAGAACAATTCCTCTAGAGACTACTTCAGAAGGTTCTAGCTAGACAGAGAACTGCTCTTTAGGTACCCAATAAGTTAACAATAGGCAATAAATAACTTCCATTATTTCTGAGGCAGTAAAAATTTTGTATAAAAATAGAAATGCTTTTTTACAAATAAAATTTACAGGCCTGTGGCTTTCTTTTTTATTTATGTATTTATGTATTTATTTATTATTATTAAATTTATCTTTCAAGAAACATCAAGTATTTTCACTCATTTTTATTTTTTAAACCCTGTAGCTTTAAGAAACAGATCTCTAAATCTTTTTGTACATTAATCCTTTCTAAAAACTAAAATAAAACAATAACAAAATAGACAACCAGTGTAAATTTGACCAATAAATGTCATGTTTCTTTGAACCCTAAAATAAAATCCTACTTAGTAAAACAAGCCGATGTAGTGGAAAGACGTGTGGTTGGAGTAAGTGCTTCTCCTGGCTTCTCCCTCTCCTAGGCCACCACGTTAACCTCTAAGCACCGGGCCCTCCCTCCGGGGGCGGGCGCCGGGCAAGGAGGGGTGAATTCTCCAGGCAGTGCTCTCGGGGCACCAGTGGTTTCAGAGTTAGAATTGCACATTAGCGTTTGTTTGCCTTTTAAATTCTCAAGATGCCATTTATTTGTGTATATGCTTCTCTTTAAAAAAGCAAAAATGAAAAAAATTTAAAAAAAGGTAAAAGGAGATTCAAATTGCAAAACAAAGGAGAATACAGTGGCACAACTGGAGGAATTTACTCAATAGAAACAAGGTAGCCCAAGTTTTAATTATGGCAAACTGGGTAGGGGAAGTGGGTGGGGACATGGAGGCCTTATTGTAAAAATAACCGTCTCTCTTGGTAAAAGTTGGCAATGTGGTCCTCCTCTGCCTTCCCTGTTGAGACAGGCTGGCTCGTGGGACTTACCCTAAGAAAGCTAAAATGAGAGCAGGGAGCCTCTGGGGTTAGGATCAGTAAGGTTTGCTGTCATTTTTGGAACGCTTCAGCTGCACCTTCAAGCGTTTCATGCCGATCTGAAAGCCATTCATAGCCTGGATAGCAGCTTGTGCAGAGACTGGATTGTCGTAGCTAACAAAACCTGGAAAATACCAAGAGAGGGAGTCAGCCTGGAGAGGAAGCCCAGCAGAAAACAGAAAAGGGGGCCGGGGCTCTGGGGAGGGCTGAAGAGCCAGCATGAGGCGCCGGCGCCAGCTCCCACGGGCCCAGCACAGCTCTGTGGAACTGATCGTGAGTCCACCGTGAGTGGATGATGGGGTGTGCCCACTGAGCAGCGACTGGAAATGTGGCATCATGGAGCACACACCCCTCCCCACAACACTGAAACCTCAGACTCAATTGTTTGTTTGGCTGATTTCAGTTCCAGTTACTGAACTCGCTCAAATCATTGTTTCAAGTCCTTTAATATCTCTCCAAAAGAACCCCAGGTCCATACATGCTACTCATACAAGCAGTGGTATAAATATTTCAGGGCTGTGGGGGCCCCTAGGGGCTCACGTGTCCCAGCCAGGTGAGGCCAACAGGCAGGCTCGGGAAGGGAAGGGCTGGAGAACAGCAGATACTGCCAAGCCCCGGCCTCTCACTCTAGCTCTCCATCGTCTGTCACACAGAGCCTACACCTGTTTAGCTGGAGGATGGGTCAATTAGCGAACAAACTCTAGAATAACTCACTCATACTTGATTTTTACCCATTTGGAGTTAATACCAAGGAGACTAAGGAAGTGCTGGGCCTTTCTCCTTATCTCACTTTCCATTTCCAAAGCTCCAGTAAATTCAACAGAAAGGAAATTGCTCCCTGGCATCTCCCAAAGTCTGGGGGATACATAGTCAATGGCTTAGAGCTTAATCATCTGAAGAGAATTCCCCATCTCTTACTCTGTAGCAACGACCTCCACCAAAAACAGCGGGGAGGGCATGCTTTTGAAAAAGAACTGCAAAGACCCAGTGACAAGAGGATCTCGGTCCCAAAGTCTGTTCCAGCACTGGAGGAAGCGGCAGCAGAGGTACAGCAAGGCTGTAAAGGGTGCTGATCCGAGTGGTGACAGGAAACTATTGTCCTGACTTACATTTAGGTCTAAATGTCAGCTGTTCGGAAGGTTCTATACTAAGCACCTCTATCCATCTGCTATTAAAGCTAAAGAGAAAATTCCTTTACAAACTAGAGGAGGAAGAGGAGGGACATGACTTTTCTGCCCAGTTCTTGGCTGATAAAAATGGGCACGTGGCATAACGCTGGGCAGCTTTTCAGAGGTAGGCTGGATTGCAAAGTGGCTGTTTAAGTCTCATTCCCAATAAATGTGATCTGGGATCCAAGATTTTTGCTCTGACTTTCCTTTCCCTCTGGGTCTTTATCAAGACAGTTACAGAATGGAAATGGACAAAGGTGAGATGGATAACAAAACCTGGCCAAGAACTAGGAAGGAACGGGGCACTACCTTATGACTGGCAGCCCTAAGAAATGTGGCTGGCTCACCGAGCAACCTGGGTGCTATAGTGTTTCACAAAAATGGAAACCAGTCCATCATGCTCAAGAATTGTCTGCTGATACTAACAGCTATGGTTTACATCAGTATGAGCACATGGTTAAGGAGGTTGTAGGCTGATAAACAATCTGTTTTCAAGGAAGTAAATATTTTCTCAAATCAAATCATGAAGCAGAATTCCCTTCCAGATAAACCTAGAATATTGTTTAGCTATGAAAAACACAAAAGTCAGCCTCAAAGCCTTGTAAGTCATGTAGGGAAGCCTCCCTAAAGTAGGCTCCTGCTCAAATACACACCCCCCCATAATGATTTAATTTGCATATCTGTCTCTACTGAACTGTCACAGAGGGGTTTATACAGTTAGAGGGGTTTATACAGTTGCCACAGCCCCCGCTGAATGGGTTCCGACTGACAGCCTTGCCGCTAGGGTAACGTGGTGACTCTAAGTGGCTGACATGCGGAGTCCTTTAACCGTGCCTTCAGACTTTCCTGGGTGATAGCACAAATTAGACCCTAGGATAAGAGTTTTAGAAGCCAAAACATTCTCTTTGGGCTGGTTACTCATTACCAGCCAGAGTTAAGTTTGAGAACCACCCTCCCTTTGCTACTTTCCTTTACAGCACACAATTCTGTGTGGTTCCTCCAGCCCTTACCTAACTACGTGGGTTTTATGCTGTTACTATTTCCCACCAGCATGAATTATTAAATTGCAGGAGTGATTAAAGCAAATATTCGAACTCAAACTGGGCCCTGAGCTTGCCAAGTAATATATACTCTGAACATCCTGGCCTGTAGGTGGCCAATAGGGTTTGAAAAATGAAACGAGGAATATATTCAATGAATGCTATTGTCCTGGTGTAAAACATCAGTCCACTTCGTGAGCATCCCTTACTCCCTAAGGGAGCGAAAAACACCCACAGGAGGCAGAGTCCAGGCTGCTTGAGGAAAGGGCGTGGCAGCTGAGGCTCTGATAACAGCTGCACGCCCCTGGGCTCTGCATTCATTCCCACTCCCGATGGCGGCCCTTCAGATCCCATCATGCAGCGCGCTATGTAACCGTGAGATCTGCCAACCGCTCATCCCGGGCACGTGGAGCTGCGATCACGCAGCAGCCTGAACACATGGGTGTATTGGTGCTGATGAATGGGTGTCTGTCTGTGAAAGTGTCTTTGTGTGCGTGTATGTCAAGGCCAATAAGCCCCCAATATGGTGTTGCCCACAACCACGGTGTCTGAATTATACTAAACCCGGAGGGCTAAGGAATTAGTGGGAAAGATTAGCTAAATGTGGTTAGATTCCTTAATAGTATAGTATGGAAGATTACCTAATGTATGGGCATTGACTTTAATTTCCCAGAGCCTTCCTTTCTTTGCCCAAATCTGCCTACAAGGATCCAGAAAATCAGAGCCCAACACAACGTGGGGAAGGCCCTATCCTGGCTGAAATTGTCTCACATTTTCCTTCCCACGACTCTTCACCTGGGAACCTACTGCAATATTCTAGCTTAGTTTCTTTTGCATACCAAAGCACTTGCTCAGATTGGTCTGTTTGTCAATGAAGACTTTAGCAGAGATAACATTTCCAAAAGGCATGAACATCTGCAGAATGTCCTGGTCTCCAAATTCCTGTGGAAGGTGGTAAATAAAGAGGTTTGCCCCCTCTGGACCTAAGGAGGAAAAAAAAAGTCAGAGTAAGGTATCCCTTGAGTCTTAGTTTCCAAAGTCCCTTCTTAACAACAGGTAAGCTAAGCATTTAGTTGAACAAACAGATGGATAAATGTCAAGTGCTGGAGTGCCTTTCAGGAAAGCAATCATCCTTCAGATTTTTCTGATTCCAAAGATGCTGGTTACGAATGGCTTCCTTTCCACTGACAGTCTTCTGTGAGTCACAGGTACTACTGCCCCTTGGCATGCATTTCAGTCACCTCTTCATGGGGCTGAAGGTGACAGTGGGCAGAATGGGGACAGATAATCTTGGCATGGGTTTTTCTTGGGTGGCCGTATTTTCTCAGGTACGGACAGGCTCTGAGAAGGAAAAAAGGGTGCTCTGTGCATTCTAAGAAAATTGTAACAATTGAGAATAACGGATGTAGCAGTAATGCTGCTCAGATTTCTCTATCATTTGCCTAGTTTTCCAGCCAGTTTTGATTTGCCAAATCTCTTAACACACAGTCTAATAATCATCTTTATTAGAAATGACTGGCAATGAGTCAAGGCAAGGAAAGAAGGTAGCCTGAGTCTCATGACTTTGAGAGGAATGACTCTCCTGGGCGTTGGCCTTGGAGATGAGTGCAGTGGACGTAGAAGCTGGGCAAAAACCGAGGAAGCCAAGCTCTGCCCGTCCACCTATCCTTTCCCAGTAAACACAGGCAGCAAGGGCAGGATAGAGATCTTGGCCCTGCTGGCTGGAGAGGTGCGTGCTCCTAAGCTCCCCTCGCTTTTCCTCTCCTAACTCTCCCCCACCCATATGAGCACCATTTGAAAGTTAAAAGCAGCACAAAAGGGCATAAATATGAGCTGAGGGAGATGAGGGCTGGCTGTTTCTTGGGCATTCCAGGCATGGAGTCTTCTGAGGAGGGGCGCTCACAGAACTGGTGAGGTGACTTCTGCAGCGGGTCAGGAATCCTCACCTGGCCTTCACAGGAGAGGAACAGGCCTGCCTGCCCAACTAGGCAACCCCAGGGGATAGCTGCACTGGGGTCCCTAGATGTGGGAAGGATGTCTGTGTGGCATGAAGAAAACTAAAATGGGGATAAAAAGAACTTTGTAAAAATGTCAAACCAAGCTTCTTCCCCTGTCTCCACAAAATACATCACAAGAAAGTATCCTAATGATTGGGACTTTTCACAAAGAAAACTTCTTGAGGCAAACTATGGAAGCCACAGAGATGAAGTCTTCCTTTCTCATTTAAAAGTGTGTCTTCATGACTACTGTAACTTTCCATATTGCTGCCAATTTCCTTGGATATGTCCATATTCTAGGGCATGGGAAGGAGTTTATTTTAAAGGGACACAATTGCAGGGGGGGCCTTGGGTCCCCAGATGTTTTCTGGTTTTAAGGGAATCAACATTTAACATGAAAAGATGCAAAACCTAAAACACTGGAAAGGGATGTTCTGAGCGCTGCTGTGTATGCGCATCCTGGGTGATATGTCTGATGGTCAGATTTGGTGCTACCAGCTTTCATGTTCCCACCGCACAAAAGATCCAAATGCACAAATGAGAGTTATTGGGCCCCCGTTTGAACTGTGAAGTACATCTCACCTCCTGAAGCCGGGGAGAAAATACAGTTTCAATGCACATGACAGATGACTGGGTATGCCTGAGGAATCCTAGCTTTCTAGAATGTTGCTCATGCTGAATTTGTCTATGCCCAACAGAGAGACCAAGGAAACAAGGAGACCAGTAAACACACACAAGTAGGTTTTGTCCTTTTGCTCCTGATATTCCCAAGAAAAAATGTCAGCAGCATCTCTTGAATCTCGACATAGATCCCCCAATTTTTCCATCACCAAGAAACAGTTTGGTTTTGTATATGTCCCGAGTTTTTAATATTAAAATGAAAAAAAAAAAGATTTCATACGGAAAACCTCCCTTGTATGCAACTAAGGTGGCTGAGATGAAGAGGAAAAAACAAAACACCTTTTAAAAAAATGGGATTCTACCTGTGTGTCATCTCTCTTCCTCTAGAAGTGGGAAACACCTGTTCACAAGTCACCCCTTCATCAGATTTCTCCCGGTGCACATTACTGTCACTTGTTAGATTGTCTGTTACACTCACTACTGGTCCTGGCTGTTGGGGTGTTCATGTTTTATCTCTCTCACAGGGCACTTGATCTGGCATAAAGAACTGGGGACGTTTGTAGGAACAAAGCTGTACGAGTCCACCAGCGTCCCCATTCCTCACGGGACTCGCCTCCTGCAGGTAATGGACAGAGGCGGGCCGTCAGAGGCTCACTTCCTTGTCTGGGGAAAAAACACACCAGGTCTCGCAACCTCGGACAGAACTGTGGAGTAGAAAATCTGGAATTCATTATTATTATTATTATTTTTGCTCTGCCTGGCATCATTTGCTTTTAAAATTGTTTTACTTAAACTAATATGGAGATGGTTTAAATTTCTTGAGCACATATTAACTGGGTGAGAAAAGGATCAGAAGAGAGAGGTATGATAAGGTGGGAGATGATTCCAAAGAAAAACTGAACAAATCAAAAACCCGAAAGCATGCTACTGAAAACCCACATTCTTAAATCAGGAGTGGGCAATGGTTATTTTGGGCAGTTTTATCTTAATCTCAGAAGGGGAATTACTGTGCTAAGCAGGAACCCCTAAAACTCCAGGCGAGGAAGTTGAGGGCAGTGGGCTCAGGTGAAACCTCAGAAACATGTTGTTTCAGGGCCCAGACTTCATCCCCAAACTGCTCTATAGTTTACTGGAAGGCCCTGCTGTGTAATGGAGAGGTGACCACCATGTGGGGAACTGGCCTTCTGGCCTCTGTGTGAGGATATCATTGTTCTACAGGCCCTGCTCTCTGCCCTCATTTGTCACCATGGTACTCAGACCACAGAGAAAAGGCACACACACAGGCCTTTCTTTGGGAAGACAAGTGATGTTTATGATGTAGGGTCTCTTTCACAAGCCTGGGGAACCAGTTGTCTGAACACCTGTGCATGTTGCAAAAGCCTACCATAATGGTCACAGCTAAGAGTAAAGAGAAAGTTGAAAGAGAAAGTTGAAATAATGAAAAGTAACGTAGACTTTCATATATTTTTCATTTTAAAAGTGATATCCATGTTGTTTATACAAAGAAAAAACCTTTTCCTTCCTTTAAAAAAAAAAAAAAACCATGAGTATCTTTTAAGCTGTGTTCTCTTAAAACCCACTTCAGACAAAGCAGTTTGGAACTATGGGGTGGAAGGGAAAGAAACTTTAAACAATCTCCCTTAGTGCTTCTCTATTCTAGCTTTTTATCCCATATCTAAACAAGTCAGAAAAAAATATCATTTAGCAGATTTTGCTCTAAAGGAGCTTCAATTAAGGAAGAATGACCAATGATCCTTATTTGGTCTTACTCACGAACCATTTCATAATTAGCTTTAATTTATTCTTAGCATTAACTTCCTGGAGTTTATTTTGCTTTACTGGCAGAGAAGCAAGGCAATTGATCACTTACTTGCTTTCCCTGAAGACCCCCAATTAAACAAAGACCAAGGCAATCCTAACCATGGATTTACCATCACCTACTGAGAGCCGGCCACACACTCATAGGATGTGTGGACTCCAAAACCCTGGCAAACACAGGACAGAGAGTGTTTCACCCACAGAAGCCTTTGGCCATCCATCCCCTTCCACCAACAAGTAGCTTCTGTGTAAGGGGAAAAGGTGATGGTCTGTGCTGACTTGGGAGAGGGAGGTCCCTGGGAATTTTTTACAGGCAGCAACTATGAAGTAGTTTATGGGAAATTAATAGTTTATAGAACTTAATTATGGGAGGGGGTGAGCAGTGAGAGGATATTGGGGGATTGCAAGAAACGTGATCAACTTTCCTGGACTTAGATCTGCAGAGATGCCATAACCCTTCAGAAGATGTAGCTGGGGGAAATAATTAAAACCATTTATTTATTTATCTACAAAGCCAGAGTGGTATATAAATATACAGTGGACAAGAACTTCATCTGAAGAGATCGATGAAAAATTAAATTAGAAGGTAACTGTAAGACCAAATGAGAAAGACTGAAATAAATAGGTTTTTGCTTTTGTTTGAGAGGGAGGGGTATGTCTGTGCTCCCCGAATGGAGTGCAGTGGCTAGTCACAGGCATGACCATGGCTCACTGCAGCCTCAGCTCCCGGGCTCAAGCGATCCTTCCATGTCAACCTGCCAAGTCACTGGGACTACAGGTGTATGCCACCATGCCCAGCTTTCAGGTTTTTTTTTTTTTTTAAATATGAATAACAACTGCTTTCTGTTATCACATGGGTTCAGTTCAATTTGATACCTTCTAACCATGCTCTAGAAGCCAGTGCTGCCTGTTGGGCTGGGCCCTGCCTGGGGCCAAGGGCGGCACCTACCTTCCTTCTGGCTGCCCGCAGCGCTCTGCTGCTGCAGCAGGCTCTGGCTGTACAGAGTGGGCAGCGCGGCGGCTGCGTACTGCTGAATTCCTGAGTAGGCCTGGGTGAGGGCGTCCATGGTGCCAGCCGTGCCATTCGTCAAGCCTGTGGCGCCAAGTCCTCCATTCAGAGCCGCCATACCTGAGAGCATTTGAGCAACTTTACAAAAAACCCAACAATAGAGAAGAGAAACAGCACTTATTCATTAGTGCTTTCCAAAGGAAGTTAGAGAATCATTTAAACACAGTACAACAGCAAGTACATGCAGCTAGCACACAATTACACCGACAGGAAACTAAAAATGAAACCATGAAGAAATAAATCATGATAATGGGGGAAAATGACCTAAGCCATGAGAACCCTCACTCCCTAGGCCAGTGATCCAAATGCACTGTGGCACGAGTTAGACGAGACAGCTCAATGCCATGCAGCGTGCTACTGGCAAGTACCGTTGTTATCTTTTGGAAGTAAAAGCCTTTTGCTTAGGAGCATGTAAAAAAAAAAAAAAAAAAAAAACCTTAGTAGCAGAGGCCTGTAACGTCTGTACACTGAAATCCATTTCCTGGGCTCTTTGAGGAACTATGGGATGGCTTGCAGGGCTGAGGAGGAAAGGATGAAATAAAACTTTTTTCCCTTAGGCCGTGTGATGAGGAAATGGTGGAGAGGACAAGTTCTGTACTCTCGGAACCAGTGGACCTGCAGTTTGAGGAGTTACAGTGTAGGAAAACGGGCTTTCTAAACAGCTGAATGATGATGTCAGGGACTAGGACCTTAGGAATAAGTAGCCTGGCTGATGAAGAATTGAGGCACAGAAGCAATGTGGACCCTTCCCACAGAGAGAGCTGAAGCTACTCGTTCGTATCAAAGTGGTGCAGTTTTCAGCACCAAATAGTCTGTGTGTGCACACATGCGCACATGGGCAAGTGGCAACTGGGGTTTCGGCCACTGAAAGAGCTCCAGGTCATGTTTTTCAGTCAGCCAGAGACAGAGGTTTGTCTATGGGCTGGACCTTGGCTATCACCTGATGGGAACGGGATGGTGGCCAGTAGACTCGATTTCTCCCCTTGTATCCTGGCTGCTCTTTGGCTCTACTGGGGTGGCTGTCACCTTTTCCCTGAATACTGAGTCAAAGCAAGCAACACTTTATAGAGTGCTAACTTTCATATCAACTCAGGAAACGGAAGAGATAACATCACAATTGCCTCTGGGTCCCTTTATGATCACAGTTCTTTAAGAAAAGATCTGTTTCTGAGAAGAGCTTACTGAAAACATTAATGAAAATCTCAATGAAAGTAGGGCTATTGATTGGAGATACGAAAACAGCAAGGATGGCTAACTGAAAAAATAGGTAAGAAGTCTAATGAGAATGGAGGACAGCTAAGGTAAGGCTGCATGGAAACACCAGGGAATCCTGCAGCAGAGTGACCTCCACACGCCCAGCAACGCTACTGCCCTAACAGAGCAGGTGGGGAATGTTCTGTTTACTCCACTTGTCCTTCTATTTGGCCAACTTTGCCTCTTCAATTAAAAGGACACATGTAAGATATGAATTAGGCCATAGCTTAACAGTGGAGGACTGTCATTGTGCCTCACCTCGGGTATTCCTGTGCTTCTCAGAACAGACACGAGGCAGGGGTGGCGAGGTGAGTGTGAATGGCGTGAGAATGGAGTGGCAGCCTCCTGAGTGCAGGCTTAGCTCAGAGGTGTTGCCAGCTGAGGCCCTGCTGTGTCTGCTTTTGTTTCTTATTATGAAGGGGTCTATCTATTAATGAAAATCATTGAGATTTTCATTAATGTTTTCTTTGGGTCATGCAAGTAAGTGCTGTCCAAAGAGCTTGGATGCAGACTGTCCTAATTACCCTAAATGATCCCTCGGACACCAGCAAATCGCAGCCACCTCCCTGCCGCTGTGCTTCCCCTCTGTCCCTGTTACTATGGTCACCAAAGGGCTGGAGAGTCATTTCTCTCTTCCTCCAGTGATCTTACTTCATCCTCACCTCCCACTATTTATTTGTGTGATGCAAAGGAACTTCGTGTTTTTTAAGATAGGTGAGAGGGGTATGTACAATAACTCGAGAAGGGCTGGACACTGCTGATAAATTGTTGGTCTCACTTTGGCCAGGCTGTTAACGGGTGCTGTGGATTACAGATGATCGCTCTCTGGGCACAGTCCTCTGGAAATGCAGATGCCCGTGTGGAGGAAATTCTGGCGGGAGAGGAGCGGCGACTCGCTGCTCTGCTTGGATCTCAAGGCATGAGGTTCTGGGTGTGCCTCACAACCTGCGGAGCCACGCGGGGCCTTGCTGCCAGACGAGGACGGGCTGAAGACAGCAGCTCCTCTCCAGTGGATGCCTCCAAGTTCCCATGGAGGGGTGGGGAGCATCGCACTGCCATGATGCCCTGTCTGCTGCGGGTGGGAGTTTTCAGGCCCTGTCACGTGAGACCCATGGGGGCTCCTTCCTTCGATTTGCAGCCTCCACAACTTGGCTTCTCCAGAGTGCCAGATACACAGGTAGCATTTTATGGCAGTGGTCACTGGGACCCAACTCCCTTCTCTGTACACAGCTGTTTTTTTAATTTCTAGGTCAGAAAAATTATCTTCCTACTTTGAACTCTTTCTCTCTTTTGCCAAAAATGTTTTTCTCTTACACCGCAGAAGTAGAACGCAGCTCCTGCTCTTGAAATACTGGATGGATGTTTCAGAGGGTATTGTGAGGCTTGGAGCTCCAGCCAGTGACATTCCAGCCACACCCTTCTCTCCTGGTTCCACTTCACAGAGGCCGGCTGTGTCTCTGGACGACACCTCAGAGCTAATCTGCTTTCTGGAAGGGTTGTGTTTACTTCTGCTGGTGCTGTGCATGTAGGAGACAGCTGTGGCTGGCCCTATTTTCCTGGGGAGGTGGCAGAGGCGGTACTATGAGCAAGGGAGGACCAGTCAGGGTACACGGGGAGGGTTTGGCCTCTCCAGCCAGGGGCTCACCGCCTCCATGGTGTAAACATCCACGTGAACAAAAAAGTTCTAACAAGTACCAGCACACTGAGAATATTTTAAACCACAACTATCATGGAAAATCTGGGAGGGTGAGGGTGGAAAAGTAGCTGAAAACCTGGTAGGGTTTGAAGAACAATCAGAGGCGGCCTTCCACTTCTGAGAACAGTTCCTGTGAGTCACCTGATGTTGTTCTAGATTAATTCTATCAAAGACAGTGTTGGTCAACCCAGCTGCGGGTACTTGATTTCCTCTAAAAGCTCTGGATAACAGAAGCAGAGCTGTGAAGAAAGTTAAGTTGAATAAAATGCTTCCACTTAAAAGAATAGGGCTTTTCCTTGAAATCGCCCAATGGATCGACCATTTCCTCTCATTTATTATTATTATCATCTCCATTCCCACGCATGCTATTTAGACAAGGAAGGCTGGAAGCAAGTGACAGGTGTGGCAGTGCGCAGTAAGGCCTATGCACCTGGCCCGTCGGGAGGGCCAGCACGCAGCCTGACTACTGAGTGCCTTCTGCCTCATTCCTCTCCAGAGGCCCTCAACTTACAATAGAGACCCAGGAGCTGGGAGATGACTGAATCTGTTAACATGACACAGAAGGACTAACCCATAAACATGAGCGTGAATGTCTTTTGTTGGGGGACTAAGGAGATGACACTGAAAAAGGAGAATCACAAGCCAAGTGCCATAAGCAGACCACATTCCCTGCAAGCTGCCCTGCTAGGCTTTATCCCAAATCAAAGAAAAAGGGAGAATGTCTTAATAGTCTCACAGATTTGTAACCACTTCACTGGGGTAAGTTTTCCTTTGTATAGATGACGGATTATCCTTCTAAGCTGCAAGCTGATGAATGAGAAGCTAAGTATAAAATATCTAGAACTAAGGTAGATGAAGATGTCTATATGTGCACTGGGTGTCACTTGTATACCTGCCTGTGTTATTAAGGGCACAAAGGTTGTGTGGGGCTGTGTAAACTATAGATATTAGGAATACAGATTAAAACAGTAATTTCACAATGCAAGTAGTGCCAAGCCACGAAAATATGCCTGGAGCATCTTCTCTTTTCTCTACTTCACAGAAAGTATTTCCATAGACACTTTTCACCAGGCATCTGCAGCTGGTTTTTTTTAAAACGATCATAATTTTAAGCACTAGATGGTAAGCCATTTGGAAGCCATTCGAATTATGCAATAAAACAAGGAAAAATAAGATGCCACTTGACATACACCGAAACACATAAAATCAGATACAGACTCTTGGATGGAAAAAGTATGTTCTTCACCTTAGTTCAGATGTTAACATATAAAACATGCTCAGGGAACCCTGAAAAAATCCAGAGGTGAACACTCTGATGGTTAATCACATGTGTTCCTTCTTCTGATCTGGATGATTCTTACATTTTTAGGGAGCTGTACTGTTTTTTAGCCCTTTGACTCATTAATGTATCAGGGAATAAAAAGGATATCAAACTCAAACAGTTTAATTGAATTACTTGTCTGCTGACCAAAAGCTTCATTTTTTGGGAGAGGTGCTGGGCTCTTGGGCAGGAAAGAGGGTAAAATGTCGGCTCTGGTGAGTCATCTACCTGCTTTCTTGCTGACCACTGTGTCAGGGGGTAAGAGTTGGCTCTATTCAGAAAACCTGAATACTCTCCATATGGAAACGGATAATGGCTGCTGCAGTGGGGTGGGATTCACAGCAGTGCTATGGAAGCTGCTGTCAACTATGTGAGAAGCTGACTCTGCCCAGGTAACCACTGCTTGACGACTTTCTTTAGGAATTATCCAGTGGAACCGGCAGCATAATCATCTCTGTTGAGAAGGAATGGTCTGAAAGAGGATACTCTGTCTTGGAAGGTTTTCTGTTGATATTTAGAGACGAGCAGCAAATACTAGCTCGAGGTCAGTGCTGGAGATTGTAAAACAGCTCTGCATTAGTAACACTTTCCAATCACAAGGAATGTATTTTCATTTGTGCCTGGTTTTGGGTTTAATCAAATATTTTCTTGGTTCATACTATCTAGTAGGGGTTATTTGAAATGACAAACATTCTTTCTTCGTTTGCTATGAACTGTACAGACTTATATTAACCCAATGGCAAAGAATTTTAAAAAGCAAAAGAATTTAAACCTGTTGTCCTTGCCAGAAGCAAAATGTGTATCACACAAGACCCCACACAAGAACTACTCATGGTTTCTCTGCCATTCAACACAGCCCCTCTCCAGTCCCTGACGAGAACGATGGGAAGATCTCAGCAATGCAGAGCAGAGCAGCGTGGACAGGGCGGGACGCAGACGAGAGGACACACACACACCAGTCATGAGCACGTGCTGAGGAGGACAACCATTCCCACTGGCCTGTTACTCTGCAGACCAAGGACAGGCAGGCGGTCAAATCAAAGTCCTTGTTTTAGGGGAACTAGGTCCTGGGGCAAGAGAAGCAGCATGAGGGGATGTGTGCGAGCACACGCGTCCTCGACCTAGGTGAAGGACAAGGTCAGAGCAAGGAGCTGTACCGGAAATGGGGGTCAAGGCAGTGAGGCTCCTACTTGGCTGCTGGAAAAGTCAAAGCTGGAGGTGGTTCTAACTGGAATAAAACATTGAGGCCGCGGCGCAGCTACCACTTCACGGGCTCCACGCTAATCACGAGCCATCCCATTTGGGAGGTATGGTCAGCTAAAGCTCGGTCCACGTTTTTGCTTTTCCCCAAAAGATGTACTAAATACAAAGATGTACTAAAACTTGAAAAGTGTCCTAATTCTAAAAATGATTTATCAGGATTATACAAGTTAATTTTTATTTGGATAAATTTTAGGTTCATTTTCTACCAAGTCCAGTGCAAGATATTCTGAGCCTTTACAGTATGAAATTACTGGGATTATTTTGCTTTAAAAAAGTATACTGCCTGGTCACCCTTTAAAAACAGTCCACTTATTGAACCATGGCTTAAAATAGGGCAACAACTGTCACGGACTCCTTTATTAAAAATGAGAACGGGCAGGTGCCGGGGGGCCTGGGCTGCATGATCGCTAACTGGGCTCCCGTATCAGCAGCTCTGTTGGCTGTTGTGGATCTGCTGGGCTTGGCTACTCTCAGGCAACCAGGGGGTCCGAAACGGAGGGACAGGGAAATTACATGTCCCCGCTGTGGGCTGAGGATCAGTTTCCCCAGTACAGGAACCCACACTGAGCATGAATCTAAAACACGACTTAACCTCTGGCCGGCACACTGCTCCCCCATCAACCGAGAATGACAGGAGTGGGTGGGCTGTGGAGGACAGAACCTGGAGTTCTCTGGTGAGTCCATCCGTATGTTTTGGAACCAAGTACAATTTTCTAAGTGGTTTGCCTCCAGCCTATTTCAACCTGCCACAGCTAAATGATGTCCCTCTGGATGGTCACTGATGTTGTGACCCATACCTGTAGGTGCTTAATAAAGATTCTGATCATGTCACTTCCGGCAGTGACTCCTCTCCCCTCAGTTTCATTTCCTTCTTTCCAAAGCCTAATTTTCTCCCCTATTTAATTGTCATGAATCTTTAGACTTTGGAGCTGGAGGCTACCTTTAAGAATCATCTGACCCTGAACTTTCCATTCTCAAATGGAGACTCCCAAGCCCAGAGAGGGAGCAGCGTCTGCCTGACTTCCCACAGCTGCCTGGCAGCAGAGCTGGGTTCAGGCTTCCAGCCTTCCAGTCCATTAACTTTTCCCACTGTAACACCCTGCCTCGCAGGACAGAACCGACCGAAACCAAACCAAACCAAACCAAACTCCTGGAAACCTGAAAAGAGCTGCCAGCCACAGAACCCCATGGATGAGCACACGCGCTGTGCTACACACTGAAGAGAATCTGGGGGTGGAGAGTGGTCGGGGATTTTCTGAGGCAAAACGAGTGTGGACAGCTTTTGTCTATCAAAGCATGTGCTCCTCCATCCCAAGTTTTAGTTCTCCCCGTGGCATATCCTTTTTCGGGTCATTTCTGGCTGACCACTTTCTGTGGAGAATTTGGGGGAAGGCTGTCCACCAGAGCAGCAAATACTCACTGTTGATGGTACCTGCTAGTGCATTAATATTATTCAGTCCAACAGTGGCTCCAGCCAGTCCTTGCAGAGTCCCAAGAGAGGTCAAGGAGTTCATGGCTGCACCAGCGGTGGAGTTGGGGGTTGAAGCAGCCACTGAAAAACAAAAGGAAAACAGAGACAAGGGAAGAGAAGACACGAGGTGAGTGAGAGCCAACAAGACTGGAAATCCTTCTGTCATCATCTCAGTGGACGGAGCTGAGGAGCTGTGCTTGTGGCTTTGGGTGAAGGACGTGTGGGATTGTACTTGTGGCAATTTTGACAGATTTGGTGATTTAAAAAAATCATCATAGCACTGTTTTGCCAATACTGCAAACACACTCACTGCTGGATGGTGGGGAAATCTGCGAATGGGAGGCCTGCCCTGCCAGGTTTAGACATAACGAAGTTGACAATCATTCTTTGGCTTCATTATTGGATAATATCTTGCTTAGCTCTTTTTTTTTTTTTTTTTTTTAAGCCTATGGGCATGAGTAAGATGGGCCTTTATTTTTCCTTCTTGTACTGTCTTTAGTTTTGCTACCAAGGTTTTGCTAACCTCATACAGTGACTGGGGGAGTGTTCCTATTTTTCTGTTCTCTGGAATAGACTGTGTAAGATTAAAATTAATTGTCATTTAAGTGTGTGGTAGCACTTGCCAGCAAAATGTTCTGGACTTTGTATTTCTTCATGGGAATATTTTGAAATAGTGATTACATTTCCCTAATAAATAGGATGACTGAACTTTTCTTTTTGTTCTTGAATCTGTTTTACTAAGTTGCTGCTTTCTAGAAATTGCTGTATTTTGTTTTCAACTATATATTGGTATAAAGTTATTCATAATATCTTCAATAAACTTTTAAAATGGAAAACATTTAAATGTAAGACATTTCTTGGCCTGCCTGATCTGTCAGTTACTGGAAGAAGCATGTCAACATCTGTCATTCCAACTCCATGTAAACATGCTTATTTTTGGAAATATATCTTGAAGGTATATTTCTATGCAAGAGGTTACTACTTGCATAGATTTGGAAATTATCCTGTCTTCTGGTGAAATAAACCTTTTTGGGGCAACCTTTTTGCTTCTAATTTTTCCTTGAAGTCTGTTTTATATGATGTTTGGTGTAAGAAAGCACCAGCTTTTTTGGGTTTTTGCATTGGATATCTTTTGCCATCTTTTTACTTATCTGTTTATATTTTGGCTACATCTCTAATATATAGACAGGTTTAAAAACAACACAGCCTGATAATTCAAGTCTTTTAATAGGGGCATTTAGATTTTGTCCTGTTTGTTCTGCTAATATTACATTTTTTTCTCTCCTTTCTTGCTGTCCTTTGAGACAGAGGCTCGTTCTCTGTCGCCCAGGCTGGAGTGCAGTGGCACGATCTTGGCTCACTGCAACCTCTGCCTCCCAGGTTCAAGTGATTCTCCTGCCTCAGCCTCCTGAGTAACTGGGACTACAGGCGCCTGCCACCATGACTGGCTAATTTTTGTATTTTTATTAGAGATGGGGTTTCACCATGTTGGCCAGGATGGCCTCGATCTCTTGACCTCGTGATCTGCCCGCCTCGGCCTCCCAAAGTGCTGGGATTACACGTGTGAGCCACCAAGCCGGCCAGGTTTGTCTTTCAATTCCATTTCCCCTCTCTACTACTTTGGAAGTCATGCATAGTATTTCTACTCGTTCGTATATGGTCATAAAAACTTTAAGTCATCTTTAACTTGTGAAAATCAAAGTTACTTATCTTTGCTCTTTGCCAGAACAATTCAAGGATCTGAGAATACTTTAAGGCAGAAGAGCCCCCCTCTGAACCCAGGTGTGGGATATTCATGTAGTCATGCATTTTACTTGTAGCTTGGTTTTCAGTTTTTTATTCAGTACTTCATTATTATTCTTTATACCATGTATTTAGATTTGCCCACATATTTACCACTTCCTTTGCTTATTATTCATTCTTCTTTCATCTGGGTTATTTATCCTTTAGTTTGAAGTTATATCCAATACAGCTTTATTTTTTGAGGGTCTATTGGTGAAAAAGTCTTTTAGCTTTGGTTTTTGTGAAAATTACATCTTTGTCCTAGTTCATGAAATATTTCCTTCCCAGATAGTCGAGATTGACAGATTTTTCCAAGCACATTTTACGGCCTTCTGACTTCCATTATTACTGTTGAGAGGTCAGGTACTGAGATGTTTGTGTTTCTTGGAGGGTGGTTTTTCTCTCTGTTTTAAAGATCTTCTCCTTGTCTTTGGTGTTCTGCATTTATCACTATGGTGCTTCCAAGTTTAGACTGATTTTTATTTTCCCTGCTTGGAGTTCATCTGGATCCCTGAATATGTGGATTTTTGTTTCTACCTTTTATCAGTTCTGAAAAGTTCTTGGTTATTAGCTGCTCTTATATTGACTTTCCCCCATTCTCTTTCTCCTTTCCACTAGGAATTTAGCTAGACCTAAGTTAGATCTATTCCATGTCACTTAACCTCTCATGTTCTGTTTCTCGGTTGGGCATCATCTCCAAAATCTGTGTTCCAACTCACCACATTCTCTTTCAATTGTATGTAATGTTCTGCTAAACTTACATCTCCAAATTTTACAATTTGATTATATTTTTTCATTTCTAGAATGTTATCAACATGCTTGGTCATTTTTCATAATCAGTTGCTTTTTCAGTTTTCAAATTCTTTTAATATGTAAACATATTAGCTATATTTCCTTTCTGTTGTATGCTAATAATGCTAATATCTGAGGTCTAATAATGGTGGTGTCTAATAACGTCCCTGCTATTTCTCACTCTTGGTGCTTGGTTTACTTGTATATTTTGTGGGGTTTTTTTGGTTGTGAGCTTAACTATCTTGGAACTTTATTTCTAGGAATAATTTGAGGCCTGGGTTCTTTCAAGACGACTTACATTTGATTCTACAAGGTGCTGGAGGAAACTACAAGCTGGGGATACTTTAACTTCATGGCTTAGGATTTTTGGCCACTCAGATACAATCAAATTGGGATGTAAACTCACGTGAGGGATGGTTTATTGTTATGAATTCTCAGAGGGAAATTCCCCCGGCCCTACCCAGCACTATGTTTTGAGATAGGCAGTTTTCCTTGTAGTTTTCTAGGGGGGAGTATTTTTTGTTCATCTTTACACTGAGAGTTTAGCCTTTTGAGGTTACAGCCTCGTATGGGGAGGGTCTCCTATTAGATACCACACAGGAGCCTTGGACTTTCTTGTATTCCTTATGGTTGGGAAAGCTGTGCGAACAGGTATTAGAATTTATTCGGTTCACCAATATCCTTAAGGGGAAAGCCACCTTCAATATGCTACCCCTTCTCTGAGTTTCCTCTTTCACTTAATCATGGATTTATGAGTATTCTTTGCTAAATTGACTAGTTATTGATGTCATTAAAAATATTTTTAAGGCTGGGCACGGTGGCTCACGCCTGTAATCCTAGCACTTTGGGATGCCGAGGTAGGCGGATCACCTGAGGTCAGGAGGTCGAGACCAGCCTGACCAACGTGGAGAAACCCCGTCTCTACTCAAAATACAAAATTAGACAGGCGTGGAGGCACATGCCTGTAATCCCAGTTACTTGGGAGGCTGAGGCAGGAGAATCGTTTGAACCCAGGAGGCGGAGGTTGCGGTGAGCTGAGATCATGCCATTGCACTCCAGCCTGGGCGACAAGAGTGAAAACTCCGCCTCAAAAAAAAAAAAAAAAAAAAAAAAATATATATATATATATATATATATTTAAATCTTACTATACATTTTAGGGTTTTTCCCAGTGGGAGGGTCTTTCCAGTAATCTAGTCCGCCTAACTGCCAGAAATAGAAGTCTTTCCTATTTGGGGTATTTTCTAGGGACTGCATCTGATGTCAGTCTACATGTAATAGTCCTTGCCAGATTGCTGCGCTAGTAAGTAGCATGTTAAAAACTATCCCTCGTACATGTTTGAATTCTAAACCAGCAAAAAAGGCCTGAACATTTTCACACAATTTTAGGGTACACCAGGGAAGTACTTCTAAAATAAGGATATCCGTGGGCCCTCTTTCCAGTGAAACAACTACAACAGATAAAAATAATAAAAACCAACCACTTAAAGTCTCTGGAAATTGTCCTAAGTATATAGATGAAGAAATACTTTTCTCAAGAAGATTTATCAAATCTCAGCAAGAACAGCAAGAATCCGTGGCATGTGACCTACAACCCACAACCTGCTCCCTTCCCTGGTACAAATCCCCTCCTCTGAAGCTCAGCATAAAGAAAGCTCTACCCTGGGCAGGTATGGCCAAGAAGATGGGGCTCCCTCTTCCCACAGCTCCAAATACACAGGGTTATGGTTTCTCCCAGGGAGGGGGAGACTGCCAACATTGACAATTCACAGCTCCCACCCCTGCCAACTCTGTGGCAGAAGCTCTATTCTAGACCAAGAAGCAGAGGGGTCCCTACCTCAGCCCAGCCTTTACTCATGGAGTGGAAGCTCTACGCTAGGCATAGCATTCTGAGAGTACTGGGTCCCATTCACCCCATCTCACTCACTGGGTGGAGGTTTTATGCTGGGAGAGGCAAGGAGAGAAGACCAGTTGCTCCTATGCTCACACAGCACCCTTCCTGTAGACCAGAGGTGTCATTCACAGAAAGGCAGGCCACTGTCCCTGCACCACCTCCAGAGCAGGGAGAGATGGGTCACAAGAACAAAGGGCTCTGTAATTTTCCCTAAGGATAACTAATTATTTGGAACAGAGTATAGGAAAGTTCAAGCCTAAGGCACTGTCAGAAACAAGAGAAATTTTGTTGGTGAGCAATTAAGAGTAGGCAGTAGCTCCATGATGGCAAAGTAGACCAGCTGAAAGCTTAGCAGAGAGGGCAGGGAAAGGGACAGCCAGAAAGAGTCCTCCTGCGATCACAGCAGGCCTCAAGGACTGGCTGAAAGAGCACCCCTATGAAAGGGCCCAGCCGCAATCAGTGCAGACTGTGGGGACAATTTATGCTCCCGGGCCAAAAATAATAGTGCAAACAACTGAAGATTAGTGGAGGCTAACAGCTGGAAGTGAAAACAACAGAGATACAGCAGCCAGAAACTTAACAGAGATCAGGCAAAGAGGCAGTGAAAGGCAGCTGTCTGGAAGAATTTTGTAATTTAATAAAGGAAAAATAGGAATGTCACTCATAGCTCAAGGCTGTGGCCTCTGAGGAGTGACAGCAAAGGCACAGTGCAGGGGAATAGACTTCACTGAATTATTCTTGCAAAATCACTAAGGAAATAAACACAAATGAGAAGCCAGTGGGGAAGGGGTGATGTGCAGTGGGTAAGGAGGATTAGCACCCAGAAGTGCTGTAACATCTACAATGTCCTGGTGTTAACAGAAAGCTATGATATATGCAAGGGAACAAGAACATGCAACCCGTACACAGGAAAAAGCAGACAGCAGACAACAGAAACTGTGCGTAAGAGGGCCCAGATATTAGACTTAGTGGACAAAGACATGAAAGCAGCTATTATAAATATAACAATCTAAAAAATCATGCCTAAAGGATTAAACGTATAATTACAATGTTTCATCAAATAAAGAATGTCAACAAAAAGGTTGAAATTACAAAAAGAAAAAAATGGAAATTCTTTTTTGCATTTTACAAAGTAAATTTATTTCCTTCAACATTCATAAATCAACACAGTATATGCAAGTAAGTAGGACAGAGGCCATTGGCAATTCTAAGAAAATCATACTGCCTAGCATGTCATAGACATCTACCAGGCAAATGGCAGCACTTTTAAAATTTAACTTTCAGTAGGAAAGTGATGGAAATAAAAATTAGCCTAGACAGTTCACCATACAAAAACAATTTTAAATGAGGGTAACTCCAGTGAAATAATCTGCAAAATACCTATACAACTTTAATAAATAAATGTGACCTGAATTGAACTGACAAGTTTTAATGGGCTATATGTAATTTACTTGTGTCCTGATTTAAAAAATGCAAATTCTGGGGCTGAAAAGTAAAGACCAAAATGAAAAATTCACCATAGGGCTCCACAGTTGGTTTGAGTTGGCAGAAGAATGAGTGAACTTGAAGATATATTGATAGAGATTTTACAATCTAAAGGACAGAAAGAAAAAAGAATGGAGAAATGAACAGAGCCTCACAGAAATATGGTACACCATTAAGCACACTAACACACAAGTGTGTAATGCATGTACCAAAGACCAGAAAAAAAATTTCAAGAGATAATGGCTGATAATTTCCCAAATCTGATGAAAGACAATAATCCACACATGCAAGAAAATAAACAAACTCCAAGTAGGATAAATGGAAAGAAATCTATACCCTGGCACATGACAGAAATATGTTGAAAGTTTAAGAGAAAATCTTGAATGGAGCAAGAGAAAAGTGATTCATCTTGGATCCCAGTAAGATTAACAGCTGACTTCTCAGCAGAAACAATGGGCGAGAAGTTAGTAAGATGACATACTCAAAGTGCTAAAAAGAAAAAGCCTATTAACTCAGAATCTTATATCCAGCAAAACACAAGACACAAAACACAGGCTGTTGCTCTTAGTCTCTGCAGCTTGCACTGTGCAGAACGTCATCCTATAGCACAGACCTCACTAGTCTCCCCACCTTTTTGCACTGTAACTGGGGATGGTCACCTGCCTGCCTCTGTGGTGAGCAGGGGAAGGATCATGGAGGTTGGCTGGCATGGGGCATCACTGAGAAAGGCAGGAAAAAGGGTCCTGGCTTAGCCCCATTGCTACTGAAAAATGAAACTATAGCTCTTAATAAAGAACACAACTCTATAGTTTCATCAGCTCTAATAAAAACAAAACACAAAAAACCTGGAGGCAAAATGGGGTTTCATTAAGCCTGCCTTGGACTCAATCTGTTTCCTCATCTCCCCAGCCTTCTGTTTCATCGTATTTAAACGGAGGAAGAAGAAGGGCACTGAATTCACCGGGTTGTTGTAAAGATTAAATAATCTATGTAATGAATTTGGCACTGTATTTGGCACCATTTTTAGATCATCATCAGTTATTAGGTAGAGGTTGAACAGAACAGACAAAATGATATAGGATCTATTTTATGAAACAATGAAAGCAGGTAACACTTTTCTCCACTTTCATCTAAACATCTCCAACTGTTGATGACTGCACAGCCACTGATCTGGCTTCTGCTGGAGGACCTTCTTCTACCTTGCAGGAAATCACGGGAGGGCCCTGTATGCCAGGCTGTAACCTTTCTCTTCCTATGATGTCCACACTGTGAACTGCTGGCCCAGAGATGCCGCCTGCTGCACCCCCATCCAGAGTAGTGCCCGTCAGAGCCCGCTTCTAGAGAATGCTTTGCCCTGGGGCAAGGGAGAAGAGGCGCTGGAGGACACCAGGCCTGGCTGATCTTGTGCTTAGGGATGACTTCTCAAATCCTCCAAGTCTCCAAGGTGGGTCTGCAAACAGGTGTGTTGATGCCACATACTGCTCTCATGTGGATGACTCCCAATGGTGATGGCAAACAGTGAGTTGGATAGACAACTCCTTAGGCACAGACACGCGCATAGCCTATGAGCACGGGGGAGCCTAGCTCAGGGGGCCATAGGAGAGGTGGAGGCGGCCTAGAAACTCCCTGGGCCCCTTTTGTTATTGATGACAATGAATCGATATGCAAATTAGGTCTCTTTACACCCTGGCTTCCTATTTACAAACTGGGAGGCTGGCTATAGTGAACTGGACATAATTTCTCACTTCTTACTACACTGTTTTTAGACGGTCCCAGTAGAAAGTTGGGGAGATGGTGAAGAAAAGGAGGGAGAAGAATCAAGCATGAGACTAAGAAAAATTAACTAGATGACTTGCCTTAAAGTGGAAAGACTCCCTGTGCACTCTACATCATCAGACAATACTTTGAAAATTCACCCCAACTGGCATCTCAGTTGTAAGAGGATAGTTTTATTGCACATCTAGCCACCTTTAAGAACCTTTTGAATGTTAATAATCTATTTAAAGCATAAGAAAAACTCCAATTTGTCACACAGCCAGCCTTGATCAAGTACCTAAAGACTGACCGTTCAGCAGATGCACAATTGAGAAAAAGGTCCTAGACAGAGACACATGCGGGGCCACCAGAATCCAGACTCTCCATTTCTGTGCTGGCAGACTGGCAAGATGCTGCCTCAGACAACCATCTGCATTCTTCCCACCTCAAATTCCTTCAGTCTGTGCTGAGAACTGTACCCTACGCTTTCTCACTTAAAAGTTTTACAAAATGCCAAAGGAGCATCTCAGGAGAGGTACGGTCTGTAAATGTTGGCTCATAATCTCCCAGAACACCTCTTCAAGCAGAGGCTGCACTATCGAAGCAGGAGGAGGCAGAACAAAGCCAAGAGGATCCCAAACGGAGGCTGCAAAGTGCACCTCACCTTGCTCGCACAGTGGCTGCAATAACTTGTATACGTCACATTTTAAGCCTGTTGTACCACTGGTTAAAACCTATCAATCAGACAACGGACGTTCAGGCCAGCTGGCTTGCCAGGAAAGAAAATGGTCGAGCAGGCAAGGGTGGCCGTGGTTTTATCAGCTCATGTGCAGACAAAGTCTGTGGCCTTTTGTGAAAACTGTTTGTGGGGCAGGGTGGGGTGTGGAGAACAGGAAAAGCAAGGTGGTCCAGAGACCCTGATGGTGAGGATATGCCCATCTTGGCCTGGCCACAAAAGTTCTTTGCTTGTTTGACCAGATAAGCTCACTGTTGGAAAACTACAAATCGAGTAATCCCAAACACTAATCCCAACTGAGGGGACGGGATGGGTTCCTTCTCCTTAGAGCTGTGCTAGGTCTGGGATGAACACTACACCCAGAAGAGATTCTTGTCTTAGGTTAACACTGTAGGTTGGAGACCGAGTGCCTAGGTCATTAGGTGCTAGAAGATTACCTGGAATAACTCCCGTATAGTATCTCCAACAGAGCTGAGAGCTGAAGCCCCCAACCTTCCTTCTCTTCCTAATCCCACCGACAATAACAGGTAATAGGACATCTTTCAGACAGATCTTTTACTGCAGGTGGGATCCTCCCAGGCAAATTGTGAACTAGACTGGAGTCTTTCCTGCACTTGAAAGATGAGGAAGCAGAGGCCCAGAGTGTTGAAGGGACTGGCCCCGGTGTACCTGTGAGGGATGCAGGATGGGCGCCAGCACCCAGGTGTGGGCATGAGGACTCCACAAGGAGGCCAATGGCCTTTGCCACTTAGGGATACAGCAGTTGTGGAGGAAGGGCTGTTTGGAAGCTCTCTCAAACCAACCCAAATAAATTTCCAGAGAGGCAAGGACCTGAGCTCCACTTTCCAGAAGAAAATTCTTTTCTCTGCCATGTGGATAACCTGGACCATCTCCCCCTAGCCCCTCACCAGCCTTGGATTTCCTGTGGGAGGAGGGGTGACTAATCAGACTGGTAGAACTGGGAAGGACCTGTATCCACGGGGCCAGGGCTGGGGGAGGGGCACCGAGTTGAACCAGAAGATGCCAATGTGTGTTTGACAAAGGCATTCCTGTTCTCTCTTCTCTCTCTGTTCAAACAGCGCCATTCCTGGATAGGTAAATTAAGCTTATTTGGGGCCTAAGGGCTATGTTTGGAGAGGGAGCTAAGAATTACTATTATGTTCTCTGTTCATCCCCCAGCCAACCCAAGACATCCATGTCCTAAGTCCTGGAACCTGTGAATATGTTAGGTTACACGGCAAAGAGAAATTAAAATTGTAGATGGAATGTGCTGTGGTTTCAATGTGTATTCCCTACATTCCATGTGTTGGAAACTTTATCCCCAATGTGGCAGGGCCTTTAAGAGGTGATTGGATCATGAGGGCTCTGCCCTCATGAATGGATTAAGGAATTCATAGGTTATGTAACAGGAGTGGAAGTAGGGCTTTATAAGAAGAGGAAGAGTGTCCTGAGCAAGCCTGTTAGCACACTCGGCCCCCGGCCATGTGCTGCCCTGCGCTGCCTCAGGACTGCAGAGTCCCCACCAGCAAGAAGGCCCTCACCAGATGCACTGCCTTGACGCTGGACTTCTCAGTCTCCAGAGCTGTAAGAAATAATTCCTCTTTGAAATAAGTTACTTTCGGGTACTCTGTTATAAGCCACAGAAAATGGACTAGGAAAGTTGCTGATCAGCAGAACTTGAGATGGGGGAGATTATTGTGGATGGTCTGGGTGGGTTCTTGTAAATGGAAGAAGGAATCAAAAGAGAAAAAATCAGAGATGGCAGCATGAGGATTTGCTGCTTCTGAAGATGGAGGAAGGGGCCATGAGCCGAGTAAAGTTGGTGGCCTGCAGAAGCTGGGAAAGGAAACGGATTTACCCCGAGAGCCTCCAGAAGGAAAACGCCCTGCTGACACCTTGACCCTAGCCCAGTGAGTCTGCTGGGTTCCTCATCTACAGAACTGCAACATAATAAATGTGTTGTTTTAAGCCATGAGGTTGGTGGTAACTTGTCATCTCAGCAATAGGAAACTAACATTCTCCAGCTCCACCGTACTGGGAATCAAGCTAACAGTGAGCACAGCTAAGGTGTGAGTGCTTGCCACGTGCTGCTCATTGCCGAAAGCATGTCACATGCCTTAGCCCATTAAGTCCTTTACAGTTATCCTGTGAAGTGAAGTCGGGTGCTGAAGGTCACACAACTCTCAGTGGCAGAGCCAGAATTTAAACCCAGGGGTCTGGCTGCAGAGTCAGCATTATGTTGATGTGGAAGTCAAGATTCTATTTCCCCTCTTACATCTATCTAGTGGCTACTGCAGAGATTTACTTATGGAAGCAGTGAACTTGCACTCACTCCGATTTGCCTTTAATTTTTTGGCTCTGTCCCTTCCAGTCTGTAAGACCTTAGGCCATCTGCTCCATTCAGCTGAGGCTTAGTGTTTATCCACAAAACGGGAGTAACATGCACTGCCTCTGCGGATGGGTGTGGCAATCCAAGAAGGCGGCACTGATGTCTGATGCACAGCAGGTGATCAATAAACGTGTGTTCAGTCTATATCTGAAGGAGGAGAATCTGGGTATTCTGTCCTCAAAAGAGGAACTGCATCTTTACACTTCATTTTACAGCACTTGCAATGAAGATTCAACATCTTCCTCCCCAGAGTGGCGACTGGATGGATGATGACTAATTTTGCAGCCTTTCTCATTAGTCTGGTCATTGGGAAGGTCAGTCTGTGTGTATAGTTTTGAGAGCATCCCGAGAAGGGTGGGTGACCAGACATGAAAGTTGAGTTGAAAGAGAGTGAGCTGATAAGAGTAAAATTGAGCCTAGAGAGGCAAGAGACTAAGGCAAGAAACAGTCTTAGGTCTTGACGTGAGAAAGATATTCCTTGCAGCTCAAGAGATCAAAATTAGGATCAGTGGGTGGAAGCTGTTCAGAGGCAGATTTTAGTTCGATACAGAGGAGAGTCGGCTAGGGAAGAGAAGTCTTCCACTGCGCCGCCCCCGAGGCACTCGAGTCCCTGTTTGTGGGGTGAGAAAGCAGATGCCTCCGACATGTATCAAGGGGTTTCTGTAGACCCTGAGGCTGGGCTTGATGGCCACAAGGTCCAAAAAGCCAACTTTTGAAAAGCTCTTATTGTTGTGCCAAACACACGCTGGCTTCATCTCCTGGCAGAGAAAGAGAGGACTCCGTGAAGCCAGGATTCTAACACTTCCAGGCAGAGCTCTGGTGAAGGCTTCAACTTCCACTGCCCGCAGCACAACGGAACAATGTGAAAATCCCATGTCAGTTTAGAGACCCGAGAATAAAAGGATCGACATAAATACAAGCCCCATTAAGCTTAAAATGGAAACAGCTTTTACTTTCTCTCCCAGGGAAACCTATACAAGCAGCTGCCACACCAAGCACACCCGACTCAATCCTAAATGACCAGATCACAGAGAAAGTCACCAAGAAAAAGACCACAGTTGTGTGGTGTCAAGTCCCTCTGGCCCAGGGCCCTGGGCTGCGGATGCTCTGCAGGCCATTTGGTCAGAGTTCTCGTCTGGGGGAGGCAGGCCCAATCCTGTCCTTTGGGGGCACTGTAGCCACAGACACATTTAATGGAGAAGGTCGTTATTGTAAAGTTACAGCCTCGCACCTTCCGCATCGGCACCACCTGGGGCTCCCCTCACTCCCACTGAGTCAGACGCTCAGGTTGTGGGGCTTGGGCATCTGAGTTGAACCAGCCCTTGGCACTGCTTTTGCATGCAAACATTAGAGAACCACGTGTGTCAGGACTGTCCGATGCAGTGCTGTCCAATTCCATCATGACTGGGTGAAAACTTGATTCTGAGGCATGAGAAGGTGAGAGGCTGCCGGGAGCGGGAAGGTTTGGTTTGTGACAGGAAAGGGCAACAGTCACTGGGCACCAAGGAACCCAGAGTCAAAAACTAGGTGAGAGTGGTAAGTTACGGTTCTGTTCTTCCAGAGGAAAAGAAATCCCACCAGAAGACAGCGTGTTGAAGAGCAGGGATTTGCTTGTCCGTTTCCCTAGAAACCATGAGAATGACTGGCGCAGTGGGCACTGAGCTGGCATCTGCTGAGCGGAGGAGGTGCAGGCGGTTCCAGCGAAGGCGGAGGTGGCTGAGCTGGGTGCCCTGTCTGGCGCTCTCCACATGAGGCCCACGTGCAGGCCCTAGCGCGCTGGACAAGGGCCTCACACTCCACCTCCCGCGGCTTAACTGGGGTTCCTCACGACATGGCTGAGCCTGTGGCTCCACCCAGGACCCTCATCAAACCATTCCCTTCTGCTTATGTGCCAGAGAAAATGGGAAGAGCTTCAGAAACAGAGTGGGTAAAGCCAGTTACTGCCGTGGTGCCACCGGGCCAGGGTGAGAGAACCCCTCCGTTCCTCTGATGCAGCTCAGAAGCAGGGCTGCCGAGGGCCACTCTGCACAGGCGGGAGTGGAGGCCCAGACCAGGCCCGTCCTGGAGAAGCCCACCTCCCCTCACCAGAACCGGAGCGGGGGCAGGGGGCAGGGGGCAGCAGGAGTGGGGTGGGGGGGCGAGGTGGGAGCGGGGGTGTGTGTGTGGGGGAAGCGGGGGGAGGGGGGTGAAGTGGGGGGAAGCGGGGGGAGGGGGGTGAAGTGGGGGGAAGCGGGGGGAGGGGGGTGAAGTGGGGGGGAAGCAGGGGGAGGGGGGTGAAGTGGGGGGGAACGGGGGAGGGGGTGAAGGGAGCGGGGGGAGGGGGTGAAGTGGGGGGGAGCGGGGGGAGGGGGTGAAGTGGGGGGAGCGGGGGGAGGGGGGTGAAGTTGGGGGAGAGCGGGAGCGGCAGGGGGAGCGGGAGCAGGGCCTGCATAGGGGCTCCAGTGGGCTTCTTATTCTGTGTAGAAGGTGGGATGGTGAACAAGACTCTTGATTTGGGGTGAGGCTGCCTGCGAGGAACTTGGGTATTCCTCCATCCTTCTAAAGATTCCAGATCCACCACGAAAGGGAGAAAAACGGCACTGAGGGGCTTATCCATCTCTCACATTTGCTAGTTCTTTATTTAAAATCTAATTCCCATATGAACGTTCCCCTTCCCCCTTGTCTTGGTCTCAGCGTGTCTGCAGGGCATGTCTAGCGTTAAGTCTGTCCCAGAAACTAGCTTGCTTTCTAGGAACAAATGCATTAATGTTCTCATATTAACCCTACTTCCCACTTTTCCTGGATGGCAAAATACTTTTTTTTAAAGCTACAACAAAACAACATTAACAGAAGACAGCAAGAATTTGCCTTCGGTGCACTCATTAAACACTTTCCATAGAACAATTAGATAGTGAAAACACAGTGGCTTTGTGGTTTAGGAAATAAAATCATTGTAAACACGGAGAAAATTGCCTGCATTGACCAAACATACTCAGGACACTGGAGCCCGCGGTTGCCGTTTTGCCTCAAACGAGCTTGGGTGCGGAATTTCAACTGCGCAGGAAAAGATTGTGAGGAAGTAGGATAATTAAGCCATGACACAGGCACTAGCATTATTAGCCAATCACAACCCTGGGGCATTAATATACTACGCCTCTCCTCCCATGAGGCCTAATTATTCCACAATAACCACACCTTTCATTTTAATTTAGTCCCTCAAAGATAGTTTGGGCAGGGAGGGGCGGGGTGATTGAGGAGGAGGAGGTAGGGTTGGAAAGTGACACTGGGCACTGCAGTGGTGAGGTGTGACCTCACACTCCCAGCCTGGAAGAGGGCACCTTCCCCAGAGACGTTGGTGTTCCTCTCTTCTGCTGCCAGTTCTGCTTCCCAAGGAAGCTGATGCCACCTGACTTGGTGCAGTGCTGGGCAAGAGTCATCACTACGGGTTCTCAGAAAGACTGGGAAGAGGAGAACTCAGTCTAGAGGGCCGGGTCTGGACTCAGAATGACTGCTGAGGCTTTATTCTATGGGGGCACACATGTGGAAGGCGGGGAAGTGAGGGGCCAGCACCTGCTCCTCACGTCCAAAGCAGCTGTCCTGTTTTCACTGCTTTAATGTTCATTCCCAAAGGCTTGTGGAAGCTCTGTCTAGTGGATCTAAGAAATCCACTTCTTGGGTTGTCAATAAACTAGGGTGCCTCCCTACCTGGCCTAATTTTCAGCATCTTCCCCAGTCCCGTGAAGACGGGCACTCATAAAGGGAGTGTGGGGCCACAAGTTTGGAAGAGTCCATTCATACAGGCAGTACACAGGGATCTCCTAAGAGTGGGGCAAATGAGAGGGAAAATCAAACCTCTTTTCCCTGCCAATGATACTTTGCTTATGATTTACTGAAACAAAAGTATATACTTCCCCTTTAGCTGGCCCAAGATGTTTGTTTTTACAGATGGCCACGGAGAAGGACTGAAAAAAAAATGCTGACGATCTCCTTACAAGGGGGACAATGTGTAAGTGGCGAAACCCAGAAATACGGTTCTGGGATCCCAGGAGTTCCTGCTTAGAATATGGACTGTCTCGTGGTGCGGTGGAGCTGTCATTTCACCTGTCACTAACATCCCGGGCAAACCAATGACGCTTGCAGGCCTGTTTCCTCACGTGGATCACAAAAAAGGCAGTTGGATACGTAACAGCAGCTGTACCATTTAATGATGGGACTGGGCTCGGGCCTCTGAAGAGAAAGGGCAAGGACAGGGGCTTCTCAGGAAAGCGGGCCCATGTCACCGTGTCACTGACAGCCCGTCTGAAGTCTGGCCTTCCTGTGGGGGGTTAGGGGGCAGCTTGTCCAGATAGAACATCATTTCTGGGAGGCAGATGTTCCTCTGGGCAACATGAACCTAACGGTAGCAGGGGGCAAGAGGTCACCTGATGCAGCCCAGGGTCGTCACAGCAGGGCTGCAGGCTCGCTGGGGCGCCACGTGCACTCAGTAGGACTGCTACCCCTGCAAGGGCCCGGCGCAGAGCACGCACTGCCCGCCGTGTGGCCCAATATACAAACCAACAACCCCCCAAGGGCCTCAGGCCTGACCCTTAGTGCGGAAATCCCGCCCGGACACAGCAGTCTTGCTCTGTTTAACCCAGTCATACCATTTTGTATTTGGTAAGGAGGGGATGTTGGTTCTAGGAGCTCAAGTGGCATTTGTGGTAGGTAGAAAGTTCACCATTCCCTTGAATGGCAGAGCACAAAAGCAGAAAGGAGTGAGGAAACTGTCTTCTCCCTGTATTTACGTCCTAATTTTTAAAGGAAAGGTGGGGAGATACTTGTTTTCCAAAGGCAAGAGATTCAGAGAAAAATATCATTGGACCTTATTCTAGTTTTAACCCAGTTAAACATCATCGGACCTTATTCTAGTTTTAAACTAGTTAAACATCATCGGACCTTATTCTAGTTTTAACCTAAACCTCATCAGCCCTCATTCTAGTTTTAACCTAGTCTTCTGTTCCCCAGAGCTACGGTATTTCGTATCACTCTAAAATAATGAAACGATCTTTCCCATATGATACTTAAAGATCATCTTTTTAAAAAAGCACCAGTATACATTTATAGAAATATAAATATGTGTGTATATATAAACCTCAGTGTTTCCACAAGAAAAGTGAGCATTAGCAATTAATTCTATTTCACAACTGAGAAAATTAAAGAAAGATTACATTACTTGCTCCAATGACTCTTGATCAAGATGTCTACATACTCTAGAAAGACAAATAAAATTAGAAATACTCTATTACATTCTGTAGGTTGACTTTTTCTTAAACCTCTGCCCCGGTATGAGTTTTTGTTTCTAGCCCCAGATATATCAATTCTTGGCCCATATGTGCTATACGTACCCTTCTGTCCTAAATTCTTGACATCCTCCCCAATCCTGACAGAGGCCGCTGTTCTCTCCTTTAGGCTGCACCACCTGCTGACTCAGCCCTGATTCGGGTTTGTGCCTGTTGGCTTGTGTGCTAGTACCAGGTGGAGATGGCACCACAAGGCCAGGGTGCTGCTGTGGGGGCTCCTCCCAGGGGGAGATGACACGTGACCCGACCCTCAGGAGGCAGCATCCCCCTTGCCACAGGAGAGGGACATGCTGGAGGCCGAGCTCATCCCTCCAGCCAGCCCTCCAACTCTAGTCCAGCTTTCAGCTCTCATTGGCCTATTCCTGTTTCCCTTTGTTCTGGCTCTTCTCTTTGGTCTACAAGTATGTTTTATGTTTTCTCCATCTTAAAACAAAAACATAAAAACTTCCTCCTCCTAGTGACCCCAGTACTTTTACAGATTTTATGTGTTCTTTTGTTTTTTTGAGATGGAGCCTTGCTCTTATCACCTGGGCTGGAGTGCAGTGACGTGATCTTGGCTCACTGCAACCTCTGCTTCCTGGGTTCAAGTGATTCTCCTGCCTCAGCCTCCTAAATAGCTGGGAACTACAGGTGTGCACCACCATGCCTGGCTAATTTTTGTATTTTTAGTATAGATGGGGTTTCACCTTGGCCAGGCTGGTCTCAAACTCCTGGCCTCAAGGAGTTCCTCAAGGAACTCCTGCCTCAGCCTCCCAAAGTGCTGGGATTACAGGTGTGAACTGCTATGACTGGCCCCATTACAGATTTTTAAAAATATTCACATTTCATGAACGTGTCATATAGAATTGTGTCCTCTCTCACTGCCAGCAAAACTGTCAACCACTGCAGTGAAGCAGCCACTCTGGGGAGAACCCACTCCCCAACTCAAACTTCAGTCAGCTCTTTCTGCCTTTTCCTCCTCCAGCCCCGTCATGTTTGGCTCCCCTGACACTGTGCTACCCTGAAAGCTCCCTTTCCATCTCCTGGTTCCTCTGTTCCACAAGCACGGACATCCCCCAAGGCTTTCTGCACCTGCTCCCCGCCTTGCCTTGCTGGTGATTTTGGCCTGATGACCTCACCCCTCCCCGGGCTTAGGGCACCCCCCTGGCCTCTGCAGGTCAGTCTCAATCCACTCTGCAGCTCCATGCTCTGGTCAGCCTGATGGTCACACATCCAACTGCTGCTGGACACATTTCACGGAATGTCCATTCATGTGCACTTGAGCTCTCCATGTGCCACGTCCGATCATTTTGTATGACAGCTTCCTCCTCAACTCCCCTCACAACTGAGAACAATGCTCCACTGGCCACCCAGGCCCCACACACCAACATCATTTTTCCTCCTTTCCTTTTGTTCTCCTTCACATCAAATGGGTGCCTCAGTCCAGTCACACAGGAAATCCATCATTCTTGGGCCTAAAGTCCTGAATAGCTCTTCACTGCTGACAGGAAAAGTCCCAGCTCCTGAGCCCCGGCTTTCAGGGTCCTTGGTGGGCATCCTTGTCCATATGTCCATGCTTGTGAAAAACGAGATGAACCTCCACTTGCTGATTAAATGCTATTTCTGCATTTTCACACATTCGATGTATCTTCCATTCTGCTTCTACTTTTAAACATCCTACCTACCCTGAACATTTTGGCTCAAATGTCAACTCTTCTACTAAAAGTTCCCTTACTTCCTTGGGGCAGAATCTCTCCTGTCACTGACCCCTGTACCTTACCTGCCTTCCTGCTCTCTTCCTGTGCTATACAGGTTGGTGCATTTTGCTTGTGTTTGTAGGTGGCCACTGCATCTAGTTGATGGTGACTGGTTCTCGGGATTAAACCACATCTGAACTAATTTCCATTTTATTGCTTTAAAGTCTAAAGAAATGGAACTTAGAGTATACACTTCTGGGAAGTTGTGACTAGAATAAAGCTTTGCTGATTTTCCCACCTAATATAACACAATTAAGCAACACATGCTTTTCACCAGTGCTAGTGGTAACATGTTTGTATCATACAAGATCACAGAAAATTTAGTGCGAATAAAAATCTCATTAAGTGTTTGGACAGAAAACACAGCCGGAGCTCATACAAACATCACAAGGGGATCTGATGTGGATTTGCCACAGTACAGAAGACTGTGCAAAGCAATATTTAAAAACAAATCGCACTTAGCACAGAATCCAGGGCCACCAACAGCAAAAAGCAAATACATGAAGAATTAGAGTCGATGTCTGCACATATTAAAAAGCCCACTCAAAACAAGAACAATGCGCTTGGTGAGTGGCAGCCCTAAGATGCACGCGAGGATCTGTCCACCCTGGGGACGAAGGCACCCGCCAAGGAGATCTCAGGGCACAGGTGGAATCTACGTGCATAAATCCCAGCGTGGGCTCTGTGGAGAACCGTAAATATCTCTACCCCCACAGCTGTGCGGCTTTATTAAGCTTTAAATTGGTTACAGACTATTAAGAGACTCCAGCCTGCTCCAGGTTGGGGCATCGCACAAACTGCCTGGAGTGTCCATCCACTCACTGGGCAGAAGTTCATTCCACACCCAAACTCCCCGCACACGTGGGGCCCTCAAAACCCCTCTGGGTGGGAGGGGTTTGCATGCTCTCTCCTCCTTTAGAAGCAGGATGATCAATGCCAAGTAAAGGACATTTACTAGGAAGACACACTGTTCCCAACTACTGTTTTCCCCAACAATATCAGTTTTACATGCCTAAGAACTTTCAAACCACTTGGTTTTCGTGTCATGCTTCTGTCGAGAAGCCACAGAGCAGTCCAAGCAGCAGGGCCAAGTGCTAAATCCTCTCGCTTTCTGGTTTGGCCACTTGCAGTTCTACCTTAAGGGGGGGCCCTACTCCCAGCTCTCTGCTGCACTAAACACAGAGAAAGATGGTACAGCTCAAAGGAGAGGAAGAAAGGAGAGAAAAGAGCTTCCCTCTCCCACTCTTGGTCTCATTCACAAAGTTTAACGTAAGATACACAAAATATTGGTTATGACGTTTTAAGAGTGTAGAAGTTACAATTTATACTTAAAGGCTATTCAAATTGTTTTTACCATGGTGTGAATTCAGTAAAATGACGCTTTTTTTAAAAGCTGATGCTAGAAGAGAAAGGACATGCAGGCAGGAATCTTCATCAGCTTTGTCTACTGATGTGTCTCCAGTGCTGGAACAGTTCCAGGCACACAGATGCTTGACACATATTTGTTGAATGAATGAAAAAAAAATCTATCAAGAGGTGACAGTCACTACAGAGTCATTTTATTAATGGAACATGTTATGTAATGTGTGACTCCATTAACATTAATGAAAATAAAGTGAGCCCCATAATGTCAAGAGCAAACAAGATGATTTTCAGAAAGGCAGTGTAAAATGTTGAAACTTGCAGGAAATGAGCAAAGAACGGGAGGTCAGTGCTCTTTCTACTGCAGCAAGAAGAGTGTAAAGAAGTTTGACTGTCAGCACCATAGGAATAAAATATAAAAAGACGTCTGACAGGTTTTTTTTTTTTTTTTTTTTTTGAGACAGAGTCTCACTCTGTTGCCCAGGCTGGAGTGCAGTGGCGCTATCTTGGTCACTGCAACCTCTGCCGCCCGGGCTCAAGTGATTCTCCTGCCTCAGCCTCCCGAGTAGCTGGGATTATAGGCACCTGCCACTGTGCCTGGCTAATTTCTGTAGTTTTAGTCAAGACTGGGTTTCACCATCTTGCCCAGGCTGGTCTTGAACTCCTGACCTTGTGATCCACCCGCCTTGGCCTCTCAAAGTGTTGGGATTACAGGCATGAGCCACCGCGCCCGGCGTTTGACAGATTGAAACCCACACATGAACAGCCCGTTTTACCAAATGGCTTGACTCTGCCTGACTGAGACACTTAGCTGCTAGTGGAGGGAAGAATGGTCTGCCTTGAGAT